>NC_085005.1:26470230-26472730 GCF_963854185.1 Sardina pilchardus
GTATTCATCGATTCGCACACTGTCTGGTATTATTACATGTGTATGTGTCTGTGTTGTTATCGTGATATTACCAGACGTGTCTCCACTGGTTATGTGTGGAAGTGTCTGTATGTTACCTGTCATAATATAGTGATGTTGTCTGTACAAGTGTACAAGTCTGTAAGAGAGCATGGACAGTTGCCAAGGTGGAGCATTCTCTCCTCTCTACTCCTCTCCTCCCCTCCTCTCCTCTTCTCTCCACTCCTTTCCTCCCCACCTCTCCTCTTCTCTCCACTCCTCTTCTCCTCTCCTCTCTACTTCTCTTCTCTCCACTCCTCTCCTTTCCTCTCCTCTCATCTCCTCTCCTCTCCTCTCCTCTCCTCTCCTCTCCACTCCTCTCCTCTCCTCTGCTCTCCTCTCCTCTCCACTCCTCTCCTCTCCTCTCCTCTCCTCTTCTCTCCACTTCACTCCTCTCGTTCGTATGTCCGTCTGTCCGTCCGTTGTGCCTCCATAGGCGGAACATAATTAGAGCTGCCAACTGCAACTGCAGATGTGCACAAGTCAATTAGGCGCGAGAGTAGCAGCAGCAGAGGAGGAGTTGGGGGGGGGGGGGGGTGGCTGTTTGAAGTTGGAGTCTGAATCTAGCATGGACAACTGTGAGTGCTGGATATCATGTACTGTAAGCATGATTCCCTTTGTTTATAATTCGATAAATGCTAAAGCAACACACCACTAGATCTCCTCAGACTGACGGATTGATTGATTGATTGATTGATTGGTCAACTGGACCAGCCCAGGTATACAGTAGCTGTCAAACCAAGCAGGGTGAAGCAGTGAAGGCAGCTTTTCTGATTCTGAAGGCAGCTGATCAGCTTTGCTGATCTGGACTGACATGGACTGTACTACTCTCAGCTGTGTCCCAAAGATACCCCTGGGAGCGGCAGCCATAGTCCCCATGGTTTTGCTCCCAATGTACCGGCCTTATGTACAACCCACGCTAAAGAGAGTGTGGATGAGTGAGATGCAGCTTCCTCAGACAGTGAGGATCAGGGCCGGAGTCCATAGTAAGCACGGGGTCCCACAGTCCTATGTTCCCACAGCCCTATGTTCCCACATATGTTCCCACAGTGTATGTTCTCACAGCCCTATGTTCCCACAGCCCTATGTTCCTACAGTCCTATGTTCCCACAGCCCTATGTTCCCACAGTCCTATGTTCTCTCAAGATTTTTCTAATTTCAAAGACAGGGTTAGGGTTAGGTGTGTAAGTGACCACCAAATTGGGAGAAATGGGGATAAAATCTGATGCGAATTGATGATAAAGGAAATCTGGGAACAAAGGGCCTAATGTTGGAACGGAAAAAAAATCCTTGGAAATGCCGGAACATAGGGCTATATGAACATACAGTATAGGGACGCTCCTGTTAAGCATTACATGAGCACTGTGAGTAGGATTTATGCGAGCTCCACACCAATGCTAATGACTTTAGTGGGAGAGGACTTTTTGTTCCTGGAGTGCTGCTCTGCCTTGTGACGACTGGATTATTTAAACCCCGGTGGATAGCTGAGAGTCAGCGCTTTTGATATCTGAAGAGACAGCAACTTTCGAAGACTCGGCGAGAAAGACTGGAAAGCGCCAGGGGAAATAGGACAGTCCCTGAGCATGCAACTCTCTTCTCCGCGGAGAGCTGGCCCGGAACAGGTTGGCATGGCCACAAAACAGACGCATATAACACAACGTTGGACTTGCCCTTTCTTCATCTTTTTCTGGGTGTCCATTTAGCGTTAAGAGACAAAAAAAAAAAGGGTCAACAAACAACAATCCTACACAGTGCAATACCAGACTTTATCATGTGACGTTTTGTCTCGCAGACAGTTATTTTGAATGTAAACACTTCAAACATGCGTTAGTCTCTGGCCTCTACATTGCTTTTGGTCTCTTCCTGTGTGAGTGCAGCTTTATCAGTTACAGAGTCAGCATTATCCGAGGCACCTGTTGTTGTGTTGTAAAACCCCATACAGTGTGCCGCATACTTGATGCCCTCTGAGAGAAGTGTAGTACACATCGTTTGAGAAACTGTACGCTACGCATTCCTATTTATAACAAGACGGCGCTCACTAGACCGTATCCACCAAGCCCAACTGGCCTCTTTTTTAGGCTGGGTCTTGCAATGCAAGCAAAAGCCAATTTAATTGCATATCTTGCATTTTTAGCAGAAGTGAAACTACATTTCTGCAGGAAGACAAGGTACAGGATCTACTCCAAAATGTACTTTGTTCTTCCTTGGTCTATGCTACACCTTTCCACCATGTTTCGAAGAAGTGGGGCTTTTGGGAAATCTTTGTGTAAAAACAACAACAACAAAAAATTGGCAACACTTTACTTGAAGGTATCTACATAACAGTGACATGACATGACACGGTCATGACACATGAACCCTAACCCTAATCCTAACCCTATGTTGTCATGACAAAAAATGAATGACACTTAATGACAGAAGCGTTATGTCATAAACATGACTT
>NC_085005.1:26475230-26480230 GCF_963854185.1 Sardina pilchardus
TACATGACTGGAGTTCACCCAAAGGGTTCTGGAGGCATTACAACCAATTGAAGTGATGGTTCACAGCGCTCCGTTCTCTCCTCAACAAGTGTGTGTGTGTGTGTGTGAGTATGTGTGAGTGGGAGTGTGAGAGAGAGAGAGAGAGAGAGAGAGAGTGAGAGTGAGAGTGAGAGTGAGAGTGAGAGAGAGAGTGAGTGTGTGTGTGTGTGTGTGTGTGTGTGTGTGTGTGTGTTTATGCATGTGTGGGTTTATTAGTTTGGTTTCCTTCCTCGAGCCCCGACTTGCATCACATATTCATGAATAAACAGAACAACCCCCCCCCCCCCCCCCACCATACACATGCACGCACGCACACATGCACGCACGCACACACAAAAGCACACACACACACACACACACACACACACACACACACACCAATGTCTATGACAACCTGTTCAAATCACACAAGGACCCAGTGCTCCTAGAGTGCTCCCACAGTGCTCCTCACTCTCTCTTTGTCTGTCTCTCCGTTTATAATACAGCACCTCCATCATCACCACCATCGATGTACAAATCTTAAGAATTATGTTTTTTTCCCCCACAATAGGCCTATACCACTGATTTTTATCTGCCAAATGCACTGCTTTTTCTTACTATTTGTTGTAGTCACATATTCTAAGACATGAATGTTCTAAAAGGTGGACACTACAACAGTCAGGCTACATCTCAGAGAGGGCATCATATCCACTGTAGCTATGTAGCTATAGCATGAAAACTGCACCCCATATCCACTCTAGCCGTGTAGCTATAGCATGAAAACTGCACCCCATATCCACTGTAGCGGTGTAGCTATAGCATGAAAACTGCACCCCATATCCACTGTAGCTGTGTAGCTATAGCATGAAAACTGCACCCCATATCCACTGTAGCTGTGTAGCTATAGCATGAAAACTGCACCCCATATCCACTGTAGCTGTGTAGTTAAAGCATGAAAACTGCATCCCATATCCACTCTATGTGTAGCTATAGCATGAAAACTGCACCCCATATCCACTCTATGTGTAGTTATAGCATGAAAACTGCATCCCATATCCACTATGTGTAGTTATAGCATGAAAACTGCATCCCATATCCACTCTATGTGTAGCTATAGCATGAAAACTGCACCCCATATCCACTGTGTAGTAGCTATAGCATGAAAACTGCACCCCATATCCACTGTAGCTGCACCCCATATCCACTCTATGTGTAGCTATAGCATGAAAACTGCACCCCATATCCACTATGTGTAGCTATAGCATGAAAACTGCACCATATCCACTGTAGCTGTTGGTAACTGCACCATATCCACTGTAGCTGTTGGTGGCTCGGTAACGGCACCCCATATCCACTGTAGCTGTTGGTGGCTTGGTAACTGCACCCCATATCCACTGTAGCTGTTGGTGGCTTGGTAACTGCACCCCATATCCACTGTAGCTGTTGGTGGCTCGGTAACTGCACCCCAAATCCACAGCAGAGGATCCAAGCTTTCTAGGAAAGCTCATATCTTAAATGGATTAGTCTGTCAGCCGTATTGTGCAAGGGCAGTTCATTCTCCCCAAACTCCGTTGCATGAGAGTGTAGAGGGGTGATGTGACTCAGTAGTGGAAAGGGGGGGGGGGAGGGGGGGGGGGGGGGGGGCACTGACATCATTTTGATGTGCTTTTGTAAAGTGTAATCCGTTATCTGAGACCAGCGCTCAGAGGGACCGGTTAGGCTCCGACTTCCTAGGCAGATTAGAGCAGGGTATAACACAGGCAGTGTCACAGGGGACGCTTTTTGGGTTAGTCCAGGAAATTGGTTTACACACACACACACACACACACACACACGAACGCATGCATGCGCACACAGAAAAATTCACTCATGCACAAACACACACGCGCGTGCGCACACACACACACACACACACACACACACACACACACACACACACAGACACACACATACACACACATACACACACACACCCACACACACACACACACACACACACACACACACATGCGGATGTTAGCACGCGGGGTTTCACCCCTCTGATCATGTGGAAAGGAGCTGCAGAGCTGGGGAGTGAAGTTAATCAGGTCCCAGCAGAACTCGTGCTCCTCTGCTCTATCCTCATGTCCTCTCCCCCAACACACACACACACACACACACACACACACACACACACACACACACACACACACACACACACACACACAGTTCCTCATCTTCTCTCATGCTTTTATCTTTTGGCTAGCCTAGCTCTGATCTAAAAAAAAAAAAAATTGGATGGACATAGCAGAGTGTTTTCTTTTCTAGTTTGCATCTAGTTTGATTAAGAACATAAGCACTCTACAAATCCTATTCTATTTGATGAGGGAGATGATAGGAGAACAAATAATAGAGAGAAAGTATCTTAGATCATAGATCATATCATGAAGGTTATAATGACAGAAAGTGTTTGTGAAAATGCAGAATATTTGTCCAAATATGTGAACTGTACTGAATCAAAACACCATGGTAGTTGGGAAAGGCCCGTGTATTACAGATACAGTAGCTCTATCTATAGTTGAGTAAATTAGAGACCTGTAGGGAAAGCAGCAATGGGTATCTTCTCCTCATACTTTCTTTGTCTTCTTCACTCTATCCCCCCCCCCTCTCTCTCTCTCTCTCTCTCTCTCTCTCTCTCTCTCTCTCTCTCTCTCTCTCTATCTAATAAGTGGTTAAGTGAAGCATGAATAACGGGCAAGGGGTTATTTGAGGTTGGTCATAATGAGAGAAGGAGCTGGAGGCCTCTAAACGGGAGTCTCTCTCTCTCTTTCTCTCTCTCTCTCTCTCTCTTGGAGGTAAGGCCTTGTGACCTGTGTGACCATGTCCATTTTTATGGCCCCGTGTTTAGGCTGCTCTTTCACTCATAAAGCTCAACTTCCTGCCAGCCTTGCGGAATTAATCATCGTGTCCTTTCAACAAATCAGAATAATCACCATGCCCCTTTCGCCCAATCAGAGTCATAGCATTTTGGGAAAACCACCAAGCTTCAGTCACAAGCTTTATAGACTTTACAGACATGGTTAAACGGATGGGACGGTTTTGTCATTCTTGGAGAGAACAACCAATATCTTGAAATGACAAGATCTCTTGCTGCTCAGAGATAAACAAGACAAGCGAGAGAGAGGTGCCAAAATAAAAGCATCAAACTGAGATCTGTTTCTTATCTAGATAATGACAGGAAGAACCAGATCAAATGCAAGAAAGGGTGAATAGAGTCTGACGTTTGCAAAAGAGAATCTAAATTACTGCTAAACTAATAAAGTGACCAAAGATGAACTGGTATAACCTTTTTATCCCTAAATGTGTGTTGTTTCCTTGTGCAGCCTGCTTCCTATACTGTAGTTCTATTGACTTCTTCCTGTCTGCAAGAAGAGGGACATTCTAAAATGGGTCTGGGAATGGATTTTGCGCTAATCTGGCACATACTGTATATAGTTTTAATCGGGCCCTAATCTGGCATGGAGCTGGGCCATAAGGACCAGATATAATCCAGCATCAATCTGTGCCTGAGTCTTGTATGGAAAGAGCAACACGTTTGGGGAGAGAATAAAGAAGCCTTGAGATCATTTTGACTGAAACCCAGAGGTCTTATGAGCACCTTAGCGGTTGGGTATGCGTACAAGACCTGGATCAGTGCTCAGTAGGGGTCTGGAAGAGGTAGTGAAATGCCTGCACTGCACTGCATTATCGCATAGTTTATGCATTAAGTATTACAAAGTGATGATTTGTTCAATTAGGCTACATTAAACAGCACAAGGCTATCACTTTTATTTACAGATCTTGTTGATGCACTGAAACATTACAATGACTTATGGAATTGGCACAAAGCCTGTTGATACAACATTGAGTAAGTGAGCTACAAGTCACCAAGAACGGCTGTATCTCTGGAGCTCTCGCTCTGACATCAACAGCTCGTTTGGTTTCACTATTCTCAAGGTGGTTGTGTTAGTCAAAGTATGGCGTGCAATACTACAGCCAGAGCAGTGGAGGCGCTAGTGTGTCAGAACATTATATCATCATCGTCAGAAGAAGACCCGACGACTTCCCCTGCAGCATCACAGAGCATGCTCATAGTGTTTGTGTCTATAAAATATTAAAAGAGGCAAGCGAGTTGGTTTACTTACTATTGCCACCTGATTCTTCTGGTTCAGTAACACTTCAGTGTGTTCTTCTTCACTATCAGTGACTTCAGGTGCCATCAGAGGGCCCATTGAGACCTGAATGGCAGCAAACTGGTGAGCTTCGGCAAAGATCATTAAGGGCGGAGCAAGATACTTCATGAGAGGCCATACTTCCTGGAACCCGAATCGCAAGGGGGGGGGGGGGCTGTTCCATTGAAGTCTATGGGCATGACACACCCCTTTATGCAGAGAGTGGGTGCCTCTCAGCATCTCACCTCGATTCTCGATGTTCGATCCTCGAGGGGCGTTCCCATTGTTGCCGCCCCATCATTCTTTATGTAGATCAGTGATGAGGATCGAGGCCCGAGGAGGAAGGGAGGATGTAAAAAAGCCGAATGAGAGACACCTAATGTGTAGGTGTTTGAGAGGGTTGTATGCTGATACACCGTTATGATACGAGAGGGGCATTGCTCTGCCCCCCAGCGCCCCCACTAGTCTTGGAGTGGCAGTGCAGAGGGGGCCAGGACAGGGGAGGGGTTATGATCTAAATGCACACATCCATACATAAATAAACTATAAGCAAATTAACTGACACCTGCTGGGTGGTGCTGAAAATTGGAAGACCAGCCTATGCCCCCTCCCCCTCTCTCTCTTCTCTCTCTCTCTCTCTCTCTCTCTCTCTCTCTCTCTCTCTCTCTCTCTCTCTCTCCCTCTCCCTCCTATTGCTTGGTTTCCATACATGTACAACTCTTTACACTTCACCATTTGTTCTTGCCTCAGCTGTTTCCAGTGTTCAACCTAGACATTATCCATCTGTTTCGG
>NC_085005.1:26490230-26497730 GCF_963854185.1 Sardina pilchardus
ACATCGCAGCTGTACCAGATCAGGGCTGACTGGAGGGCTATGGTGAGTTTTACAGCCTAGTTTTACAAGCCTGGGGACAAGCCTGGTTGACACCAAACCAACTCTCAAGAGAGAATTGGGTCTGGACTATCTCAGTTCACTTTCAATTTCCAAGGGGCGTAACCAGCGGTGAAACACATTTAAATCCTTCCAAATCCGTGGAAGTGCATCAAGTACGTGAACAAATGTTTTGATTTAGTTGTTACAGAAATCGCAGTCAATTTCGAAGGGAAATCCATGGCATGTCCATGTTGTTTAATACTGATGCCATCAGTGCATCTATTGGCTGTGTGCTACTAAAGCAGCAAGTGCCCTCTGTCTGCCATTTTGTAAATGCAGGAAATTGAATGGGAAGGTAAAGTGTATTTAAATGCGCTCTTAGAGTTTCTCAGCAGCATTTTTAATTATCATTCAAGATTAAGCCCATGAATTAAAGCTTTTTAAAACTTTTGTGTAAGGGTGCCTTGGTCAATTCACCTATTATCAGTATTGTTTCTACCAAAGAGCACCTTCACGTTACTGAAGGACCAACGCCGCAGCCCTCCAAACTTGCGCTCTCAGATTTGTTTGGGTTCCCAGGCTCATATAGATCTTTACACAATGAGTTTTCACAGCAGCAGTGTAGTGCCTTCCAATAAGTCACTTCATCATCTTGACGCCTCAGGGGTTTCAATAGTTCCAAAAACTTTGACAAAAACGTTGTAAATTAAAGTCCGTTTTACTTCAACTTTACAAAATAAATCAAACGTATCAGGTTCCATATCAAATCAACTTCCATATAAACAATATAAACAAACAATTGAAAACCATTCGCCTGCTGGCGTCTCCAACATTCCTACTCTACTGATCACCGTCCTTTGTCTAAACATGCTTGGTAATCAAGATAGGTGACAGGTGAGCCAATTAGGCCCATTTAACCCTTTGTGTTCCATGTTCAAGGCAAAAGGTCTACACAAATATATATCGACCAGCAGGTGTCATCATCACAATTAAACCAATAACCAAATGGCTCCTACACATCACCCCCCTTATTGCTACCAGGTAAGGTACAATAATAAACTAATAATAATAATATGGAGCCATACATTTCTCTCAATCCATAATCATAAATCAAAACAATATGAACATCAGTGTAGTACATTGTCATTCAATACAAGTTCCTTTTTTTTTTTTTTTTTTTTTTTTCACAATAATTCAGTTGAGAGTCCATAAAGTCCATTGTGCCATAAGAGGCACTGCTCATACAAGAGTCCATTTCGTCCATGTGTGTATGTAGTGTATGTGTATGTGTACGCATGTGTGTACGCATGTATGTACGCTGCTGACGGCAGTCCTTGTGTGACGCATAGTCCATGTGGATGCACGAGATATCAGTGTACATGTGTGCATTCATTCAAATCACATAAACATTCATATTTACATATTCACATGTCGTTTTCCAGCAATAAACACAGTTTTGCTACTGGACGGTCAACAACACTTGTCTTTGTTTTCAAAGTTACACTACGAACTATTCCCTTTGAGTCTTTGTGTGCATCAATCACTCTACCTAACATCCAAGATCCCCTTGGTGCATTAGG
The DNA here is from genome assembly GCF_963854185.1 of Sardina pilchardus. Classification (NCBI taxonomy): domain Eukaryota; kingdom Metazoa; phylum Chordata; class Actinopteri; order Clupeiformes; family Clupeidae; genus Sardina; species Sardina pilchardus. Next base: position 26,491,850 of record NC_085005.1, read on the forward strand.
ATCTGCAACTAAAACAATGTCTCCACACACAAAGTTTCTCTTTTGCTTTAACCATTTCTGTCTCTCTTGCAAACTAGGAAGATACTCTCTAACCCACCTTTTCCAAAATAAATCGGCTAGATATTGTACTTGCTTCCATCTTTTCCTACTGTAAAGATCTGACTTGTGAAATAAACCTGGGGGTAGTACAGGCTGGCCTTTAAGCAATAAAAGGTGATTTGGGGTGAGAGGTTCAAGGTCAGTTGGGTTGTCTGATACTGTGGTAAGTGGGCGGCTATTGAGAATAGATTCTACTTCACAGATGAAGGTGTGTAAGGATTCATCATCCAATGTCTGTTCTCTGGTTATGGACAAGAGTATTTGCTTGACTTGCTTTATGATTCTCTCCCATATTCCTCCGAAGTGCGAAGCGGCTGGTGGATTGTAAGACCATTGTATTCCCTTCTGTTGCAGGGCCACTTTCAGTTTGTTACTTTGGTTCCATTCTGTAATGGCATTCTTTAGCTCCTTGTCAGCTGATGTTAAATTTGTGCCATTGTCAGATCGTATTTGTTTCACCTGACCCCGTCTGCTTATAAATCTGCGAATGGCCTGAATGCATGAATCTGTATTCAGTGAATAAGCGATTTCCAAGTGTACTGCTCTTGTAGTGAGACATGTAAAGATTACACCGTATCTTTTCACATCACTACGACCTCTCTTAACTGTGATTGGGCCAAAGTAATCAGCACCAACAAAGCTGAAAGGTGGCAAGTCTGGTGTCAGTCTTTCTTTCGGGATATCTGCCATCTTTTGCTCTCCAAGGTTCGAATGTTGGCGTCTGCATAGAACACACTCAGAGCATATCTTTCTAGCAAGAGCATTTGCTGCTGGAATCCAATAGCGCTGCCGCAGTTTGGACAACATGTGATTTCTTCCACAGTGGCCTAACTGATCATGAACTTGTTTCAAGACGAGCTTGGACACATGATGGTGTTTTGGAAGAATCACAGGGTGTTTTTGGTCCTCTGGCATAGCCATTCTGCTTAATCGTCCTCCAGTGTGAAGAAGTCCATCCTTTAGCAAAGGATCCAGCTTACGAATTGTGCTCTGACGACTGACGTATGTGTCACCCTTTTGCAAGGCCTTTAGTTCTTCAGAGTAACATTCAATTTGAGCAAATTGTATGACAGCATGTTCTGCTGTTTTCAGATCATCCAAAGAAATGGGCTGTACATTAATGCACTTTGTATTCATTTGCATTTCTTCTTTCATTTGGCATGGCTTACTTTCATCAGAATCTTTAACATTCACGTTCAGCATCATTTCTTTTCTTTTCTGACTTAAGTGCAAAAGCATAGTTTTCAGCTTCAGCATCCATGCAACTGCTCTGAGAAGCTTACTCCATTTTGAATGATACTGTATGAAGTCATGAGTAGGATTCTGTTCAATAGCTATTGTTGCCATGACGACAACGTCTCTTTTTACCTCCACATCGTCATCACCACACTGTTGTGGGACGAAGTCAGAATTGGGCCATTCACATTCTTGAAACTTAAGAAAGTCTGGACCATCAAGCCAAGTGGTGGAGTGAAGTAGTGCACTAGCCTTTAACCCACGAGATGCACAGTCTGCTGGGTTGAGTTTAGTGTCAATGTGTCTCCATTGCTGTACCTTTGTAAGTTCTCTTACTGTGCTCACCCTATTGGCTACAAAGGTCTTGAATCTTTTGTTTTCATTTTTAATGTATTTCAGTACGGATGTACTGTCAGTCCAGAATACGGAACTTTCAAGTGTAAGCTGCAATTCTGTTTTGATGAGCTTATCCATACACACCGCAAGCACTGCTGCAGTTAGTTCCAACCTTGGCATGGTCGTTTGCTTCAGGGGTGCGACACGCGACTTCCCCATTAAGAAGGAGATGTGCACATCCTCTTTTGCATTCTCAAGACGCAGATATGAGACGCATCCATATCCACCTTCTGAAGCATCGCTGAAGTGATGTAACTGGGCAGATGTTACCTGACCAAAGTCCATGGGCTTCATACACCTGCTGACTGTGAGCTCTCTGATGTGATTCAGTCCTGTCAGCCATTCCTGCCACATCTGGATGTAGTGTGCGGGTAGCTCTTTGTCCCAGGCATAATTCTGCCTGCACAGGTCCTGCAGGATGCTTTTAGCTGTAAGAACGAAAGGGCAAATAAAGCCAAGAGGATCATAGACAGAAGCTATAATTGACAATATTCCTCTTCTGGTACATGGCTGGTCTTTGAGGCTCACAGCAAAGGTAAGTTGGTCCCTTTCCACATGCCACTGTATGCCGAGAGTTCTCTCCACAGGTAACTCACTGGATTCTAGGTCCAGGTCTTTGACCTCCTTTGCTCGGTCCGCCTGTGGGATGGACATGAGAACATTTCTGTTGTTGCTGATCCACTTGTGCAAACGGAAGCCTCCCATTGCACATGCAGATTCAAGCTCCTTACACATCATGATGGCATCAGTTTCAGTCATTACACTCTTCAAACAATCATCAACATAAAAATTGCACTTTATTGTTTCCATTGTTTCTCTGGAGAAGAAGTCTTTGAAGTCCTCTGCAGTCTGTCTTAGGGCGAAACTCGCACAGCTTGGTGAGGATGTTGCCCCGAATATGTGTACAGTCATTCGGTATTCCCTGAGTGGCTGACTTGTGTCACCGCTGGGCCACCACAAGAATCGCAAGAAGTTAACATGCTTCTCAGCAACACGCACCTGGTGGAACATGCTTTCTATATCTGCCATCAAGGCGATTGGCTCTTGACGAAAGCGAAGAAGAACACCCACCAGATTGCTAGTGAGGTTTGGACCTTGAATGAGTGTGCTGTTTAAAGATATTCCCTGAAAGGATGCTGAGCAGTCAAAGACTACTCTCAAAGTGCCCTTTTTCGGATGGTGCACTCCATGATGTGGGATATACCACTTTTTTCCACTTTCTGCTTTCAGTTCATCGGATGGCACCATCTCTGCGTAGCCCTTTTCAATGACACTTTCCAAGAAGGTTATGTATTCTTCACGATAATGTGCATTTTTTTCCAATTTCCTTTTCAGAGACAGGATCCGTTGCTGCGCCTGCTGGTAATTGTTTGGCATTGTTATATCACTGTCTTTGAAGGGTAACGGTAAGTAATAATGTCCATTCTTCCGTTCCTTTGAACTTTCCATGATTGACATGAATCGTTTGTCTGCTACTGACATCTCTGTTTTTTCCTCAGCTTTCAACTCTGGGAAATCATGCTGATATTGTTGGATCAATAAATCATTCAAATTTGCCACCGATATACGATTAACCACAGTGCATGAATGGATGCCTATTGCTTCACATGTGGTTTCCTGCATGAGCCCATTGAGGACCCATCCTAAGGGTGTCTTAACAGCGTATGGCCCACTACCTCTACTGTTAATGATTTTCCATGGTTCCATTAGTTTGGCAGCATTTGTTCCAACTAGCAATTCAATGTCAGCGTCCAGTTGTTGTAATTTCACCTCATGGAGGTATTTCCACTTATTTATTGAGTCTTGTCTTGGTATATGATGTTTTGAGACTGGCAGTTTTGTTTGCGTGTAAACCTCTGGGAGCTTATGAAACATCTGGCCTGTCATGTTACTAATTTCAAGACCAGACACTACACTGCTGCTGACTGGCCTCTCTTGCCCCATTGTGCGAAGCATGATTTTGCAGTTTTTTCCCGGAGCGTTTAATTTCCTTTTAAGTGAGTCTGTGCAAAACGTTGCTGAGCTGCCAGGGTCCAAGAACGCATAAGTGTGAATGATTTTGTCCGAGTTGAACATCTTCACCTTGACTGGCACAATAGCAAGTGTGCACTCTCTCGTTTCACCAGTGTGCATGTCATCTTCCACGGACACCATGGCGCTACTTGCAGGTAAGACATGGTCATCCCTCCAGTCATCCTTTTGTTTTTCTCTGTGGATATGCAGAATGGTTGGGTGAGAAAGAGAACACTTTTCACAGGTCATTTTTTTCTTACAGGTTCTGCTCACATGTCCCTTTATCAGACATCCAAAACACATGCCATTTGTTTTCAGATATTCAATTCTCTCACTGTTTGGTTTATTCTGAAAGAGCTCACAGTGTTCAAATGCATGATTCTTTTCACAAAATAAACAAGGCTTTTCAAAAGCAGTGCTGTTTGTTTTTTGTGTACATTTAGGTTTCCATTCGTTATTTCTTGTGCCATGTACATGACTAACTGTAGTTGCAAAGCTGGCTCGGTCACTAGGCTTCCTGCCCACTGTTTGAGTTTTGGGCTTTAAGACCGTTTTAGTTTCAACTGTGCTACTACTGCTTAGGTCTCCAAACACTGGATCGAGCATTGCTCTAGACTGTTTCTCTATAAATTCGACCAAGCCTTTGTAGGTCACTCTCTTGTCTTGGTCGTGCATGTTGCACACATTCACACGCCATTTGTCACGCAGCCTAAAAGGAAGTTTGGATGCAATGAGTTTGAGATTGGTAGAGTTCTCCAGCTCTCTTAGACCATCGATATCTTGCATGGTGTGATAGCAGCTGCGCAGGAAAAGAGCATAAGACCTTAGCCCATTGCCATCTTCAGGCTTTATGATTGGCCAGTTCAAAGCTTTAGTCATGAAGGCAGATGCTATTTTAAAGCGATTTCCAAACTGAAGTTCAAGCTGTTTCTTAGCTTCCATATAGCCTACAGTTGGGTCCATGTGCAAAAAACTTGTGACTAGGCTTCTAGGTTGGCCCTTTGTATATTGTTGCAGGTAATACAGACGGTCATCCATAGTAGTGGTGTTTCTTTCTACACACTGTTCAAATGCCTTGATGAAGGTTCTATAATGCAGAGCATCACCGTCAAAAACAGGAATTTCTCTATCAGGAAGAAGGGAGAGTGTTTGCTGTTTGACCAACAATTCTGTTATTTCAGTTTGTTTTCTCAACACGTCAGTAATATGCTCGTTAGCTTCAGTATATGAACCAGCAAATCGAGCAGGCTGTCTACTAACTACGTGGGAATATCTGGGCTCTTGAGCAAACTGTATGCTGTCTCTTTGGGAAGCTACGGCCTCTCTGTGTGGTGCAGGCCTTTGCGTTGTAGTAGGGATTTTATACTCAGTGGGCGTGTCAAATCGGTAACCACTAGGTAAACTCTTTTCTTCTGACTCCCTGTAAACGCGAGCTTTCGCTTCTGCAGCAACAAGTTCAGATTCTAGGGCAACTCTCTCTCTCCGTGCCTTTAGTTTTGTCTCCTCCATATCCAACTCCAGTTTGTCCGTCAGTACTTTAGATTTTGCTTTTAGTGCTGCGCACTCTGCTTCAGCCCTCAAACGCGCTGATTCTCGCGACGTTCCACTACTGCGATTTGAACTGCGCACGCTTGTGGCCTTACAGCTCTGCAACAGACTTAGACCAGCTTGGGATGTCTCAATAGGTTTAACTTCTTCACCATCCAATTCCAATTCATCTTCTTTGCCTTCGGACCATTTATACACTCCTTCAAGAAAACTTTGATAATGCATCAATTTTGGCTCGTACCAATCAATGTTGTCGGCCTCCTTCTCGTACTCATCTTTTAGTAAACTCTGAACGGCGGCTTGTAATTCTTTAAATTCAATGAAAAATCCTTCGAACAACTTAACTTGTTTTAACACATCATAATAATCCTCATCTCGCCCCGCTTCTATTAGACTATTAATTTCATTTTTCTTTCGTGTCAAAACTCCAAGCTTTCCTCTACGAGTAGCTATTAACTTAAACAATTTCTTTTCATCTTCTTCGTTCTGCATTTCTGGCACTTCAGGCTCTAACTCAGACATTGTCGATCTTAACGGAAATCTTTTCACCCAAAGGTGCATAATCTGTAAAAGTCTCTTAAATCAAAGA
>NC_085005.1:26505230-26517730 GCF_963854185.1 Sardina pilchardus
AGACTAAGGAGTGAGTCATCCTGTCAAAGGCATAGGCAAAGCCCAGCCACGCGTGCTTTCTCTTGCCAGCTTTGTGCATATGTGTGTGTGTGTGTGTGTGTGTGTGTGTGTGTGTGTGTGTGTGTGTGTGAGTGTGTATTTGTGTGCGAAGGATGAAAAAATCCTGAAGCTACTGCCACCTCCCCCACCGAGCCGTGAGTTCTGTCTCCTTCTGCTTAAAGACCTCGCTGTGCTTCTTGTCTTAAAATATTAGTCGACTGCAGAGAGAGTGGCACAGTGAGCAGAGAGGCTCATTCTTCTCTCTCTACACAATGACCTACTAGCGCTAGCTACTAGCGCTCCCAGGCTCCAGGCCCTGAGCTGCGCCCACACACACCCTCCATTATTAATGACACATTCCAAATAAAACACATTATACTACTACTACTGCTAATATCACCATTTATTATTCTGCTTAACAATTGCTGATGTTACTACTATTACTACGACAACGACGACGACGATGACTACTACTACTACTACTACTTCTACTAGACGGTAATACTGCCTTTGTCTAGCTAGGTGCGATTTGTGCCATTGCTGTTGAGAGAAGCAGACAGATTAGAAGGGTGGCCTAGCTTTGTGTAACTGCTGCCGGCCCGTTTGTAGGTCACTTTTGAACCTGTTATGTCAATGCTAGTCCTTGCTCTTGCTCTGTTAAAAGTAGAAATGGACTGTGGAGAGGGTAGTACAGGTATCACTGAGGATTTGGTTCTAGCAGAGATGGTTGAAAAAAGCTTCATCTTGGGTATTTAAGTATCTTTGGTTCTAGTTTGACTCAGGTCTTCTGTTGCCATGGAGAACATATTCTGGTTATCATGGAACACAGTGTGTTTGTTGTTAGTTCTAGCTCTACACACTCCGGTTGCACACACTCTAAGACAAACCACAATTCCACTCCCCTCATAGCAAGTGATTGAGAGACTGTGATTTCAGCCCTGATTTGGTTCACTGATGACATCTAAAATGCATAATCCCGCAGAGCAAGCGACTCTAGCCAACCATGCTACTGGTTTTGACGCTCCATTTTGAACAGCATGGCGAGTGAGCTGACAGCAGTATATTTCCCATATTTAATAGTACTAATGCAGAGCCCGTGTGTTCGTATAACATGAGATTTGGCACTGCACACACTCGTGCCATTAGGATGACACCCACCAAATTTGAGAGCAGTCGGATGAGTGGTTCGAGAGTTATGCGTGGAACAGACAGACAGACAGACAGAGTGACACACAGACAGACATTTTTTGCATTTATAGATAGATAGATAGATAGATAGATAGATTCAGATTTTACATGTATTTCTATTTGTTTAATTTCTGCTAATATGTCTTATTCTGTTCCCATTTGTCTTTTAAACTTGCCTTGCCTTACAACCAAGATAATTAATTGTATGAGGACTTTATTGCCAACTAGGCTATGCATTTGTGATATGGATTCCCAATAAACACAATCTAGGGATGCAGTGGGTACTCGTTTGGCACTGAGGGGGCATCTTAAGCACCCAGTACTGATGGAAAGGGTCATATTCCAGAACACCAGAACTTCTCAATACAATACAATTTTGGGAACACAGTATTGTAGTAATGCGTCAGTCCACACGTAATAAAAAATCAGTTTGAAGCAATTATTTTCAGGTAAGATAACAGCATTGCGTCGCTTGAAGTCTCCTCGTCTTCTTTTCCTCCTCCACCCTTCTCTGTGCTTTTCTTCTTCGAGAGAAAGATGTTTTGAATCCCTCCTTCCGGCAGGAGTCGGAGGCATTTGTGACTAACACACACAGCTCTGGTCTTCCGCACCATAAGATAATGAGCGCCCCAGACCTCTGCTTCATCCGTGGCCACTGACACTAAGCGCCCCGACCCCCACCGCCCCACCCCCCTCACCTCGCTCGCCTCCACAACACACCCTGCCCCGGGACACTGAGTCTCACGGCCACAGGGGGTGTGACTTATTAATGTGGGTGACTATGACTGCTGTATGGATATGAGTGTGTGTGTGTGTGTGTGTGTATGGATGGGTGGGCTTGTGCATGTATGTGTATAATTAGGTGTGTGCGTGTGTGTATGTGTGTGTGTGTGTGGATGGATGGGTGTGCTTGTGCATGTATGTGTGTAATTATGTGTGTGTGTGTGTGTGTGTGTGTGTGACTATTTAGGGTAGATGACTCTTCTCCCTATAGGGTGGAGTTGATGTTGCGAGCGTCTGAGTCTCACCCCTCGCGGCGCTGGTGCTCTTTTAAGCGTCTGAGTGTGAACACTCGCGGCGTCCGCGCCGATGATGTCGCCACGGTGACTCCGCCCGCTCAGGGCGGCCCATGCCATCGCCAGCGTCTCGGGGCACCAATGAGGTGTCTCTGTGTGTGTGTGTGTGCGTGTGTGTGTGTGTGTGTGTGTGTGGTGTCTGAAGGAGTCATCGACGCTGACCTTTCAGGGCATCCAGACTCATCTGGTGTCTCACTGGTCAGCTCCAGGCCCGTCTGAAGCCTCACACACACACACACACACACACACACACACACGCACAATCTAGAATGCTTCAATGTGTCATAGCGCTCCATGAGCTGTGTGGCATTCAAGCATAATTCTTAGATTATTCCCATTTCCTTCTGAAGGCCCCAGGATGGTTGAGGCTGCCGTAGCATTGCATCGGGGGTCTCTGGGTTCACTGCAATGGAAATGTTACACACATGGCGAGGAATCAAGGCCGGCGACCACCGGACGCGACGTTCAACGGTGTGAGCTTGAAGGACGCACAGGATTTTAGAACAGTTTTTTCTAACCCTGTACTGCTGCCGCGCGGCAGACGTTTCTAGTGGGTTTTGCTCCGTTAAAAACAACGGAGTTGTAATTGTTTTCTTGTCGCGTCATGTACAGTGTACGTGTCGTGTCCGGTGGGCGTCAGCCTTCAGTGTGGTGCTGAGTATAATCAATGGGCTTTCTTGCGTACGATTGCTCAACTGCAAACTGACCTTGAGAAACGGAAGGTCAAGAAAGCTGCATGAATCTGCCTGCCTTAAAGAACAGAATTTAAGTGGCATCGGGGGCAGGCTGTGGAGCTGATTGGCTTAAATGCCAGAGACCAATGAACTGCTCTCTCAGTTTACTGTCAGAAACATTCTCAGATGTGTTAAGCTCAGTATGCTTGTATGCATGGACCTGGTGAGCTGGGTCTGCTGAAGCTCCTGCTGTTAGATGCCGTGTTGGGCAACCGTGGCAACGCTTCAGAACTGCTGCTCCTACTGATACTGCTTTTGAAATAAGACAGGAATAGAAACCTGTCTGTACAAGACCCCAACCATATACAGTACAAACACACACAAACACACACACACACACACACACACACACACACGGTCATATACACCCATTATATACAGACCCATTAACCATGACCCCCATGAGCAAGCACAGACCCATTGAACCTTATCCCCCATGAGCAAGCACTTGGTGATGTTGGCAAGAGAAAAGTCCCAATATAGACCCTTTCAACTATATAAGCAAGCTTGCGTTCCCAAGGCATTTCCGGTGAAATAAAGCAACAGCCAGCTAATGGCAAATCGGGATGAACAATTATTATTATTTTTTTTAAACCTGTAAAGTTGATATTTTGTAGAGCACTATGCTAATGCCTGATACCTTTTGATTACAACTTATCTGCGTTTGATTTCAAATGTTTAAAAACAGTAAAAACCGTCTAGGAACAGATGGAAAGGATTTATAGTTCAATGAGAAGATCCCGACTGGAGCAGAACCCAGCTCTGAGGACGGCCCAGGGGGACAAGGTGAGTGACCTCAGACGGACCTTGCTCAGGTGTAGTGAAAGGAAAGGGTCACCAGGGCACACAGATGTTGTAGTTGATTGTTACCTCCGCCAAGGAGGTTATGTTTTCATCTGGGTTTGTTTGTTTGTTTGTTTGTTTGCAAGAAAACTTAAAAAAAGCTATGGATGGATTTCGATGAGATTTTCAGGAAAGGTCTGAAATTTCAATTTCCCATTCAATTCAATGGGAGTGATCCCGTCTGGATCCAGGAGACAGTTATGTTTAAGCTTGGTGGAGGTCTGCGCTCTCGGAGTACTTTTCTAGTATATTTATTTATTTACTTTATTTCTGAACGGTGCAGCAAAAGTTTCAATGGATTACATCTCCATTACGATCCTTACTTAGGATCAGAGTGAAGACAACACTAGGGAGAGTAGATGACCAGTAGATGACCAGTGTCACGAAACGTTTATTGACACTGACATTAAATATGGATTTACTCGATGGCTCAAACAAACACAGACCTGTTCAACACAGAGACAGGTCCCACTGGACCCAATCCAAACACTATCTATACACACTCATTTAAACCAACACCAATCATAAACGCTCATTTCATGATCTCGATACTGTACATGAGCCCCCTCATGCTGAACTGTGATGATTCAGCAGCACACACACAATGACCTCAGGCTGACCTGGGGACCTACTGAAATGCCTTCTCTCCTCCCCCTACTCCAGCGGCAGGCTTATGAGTCTGTGGTCTGTGGCATAATTTCCATTCTCCTCCTACTACAACTCACACACACACACGCACACACACACACACACACGCACACACACACACACACACACACACACACAAGCTCATACAACATTTATACGCACAAGCTAAGACATGCACACACACACACATACAAGTTGTGCCCCAGGTATAGCCCATGTGTGCTACGTGTTACGAGAGGGTTACATTAGGTGTGTGTGTGTATGTGTCTGTGTGCATATCTATGTGTGTGTGTATGTGAGTGTGTTTGTTGTTTCTTCTATAACCTGCATTATAAAAGCCACAGTCCTACATTGTGTGTTTACATGTCTGTCTGTCTGTCTGTGTGTGTGTGTGTGTGTGTGTGTGTGTGTGTGCGCGCGCGCGTGTGTGTTGTGTATATATTGGAGGAAGGGAGGTGGCCGGCAGGAACAGTCTCGCCTGTGTCTCAAGCCCAGCTGCATGCATTCCACTGGACGCCCCACATTCCAGCAGGAGGATTGCACAACCCACTCAGAGCGCGCGCACACACACACACACACACACACACACACACACACACACCAAATTTATCACGGGCCAAGAGAGGACTGGCCTATTGTTACCTTGAAAGGGTACAGATGTAAACTCCGCTCATATACACCAACAGGACACACACACACACACACACACTCATTCATAAACATATATAAATACAGGTACAGCGCCTCTTTGACAAATGTCTCATTCTGGCAGTTAAATGCTTCGTTAAATGGTGCTTTTATGGAGGAGAGTGAGAGAGTGTCTCTGGAGGGTAACCATTATGTCATACTAACAAGGCCAACCACGGGCAAAAAAAAGCACGCACACAGTATATACTGTACAGTACAAACAGACACCGTGATTTATTAGCTTACGTGGGCACTATACGTACACACACACAGACCACAGACATAAATCCTCTTCAGCTAACTCTGGTAAGAATCCTGCTATCCTGACCCCACCAGCGGCAGTCTTTTAGATAACAGATGACCTGCTATCTGGCCTGACTCCGGCTGTGTTCCGGCTGTGTTCCGGCTGCGTTCCGCCTCTGATCCGCGGAGGCTCCGCTGAGTGGTCATTCCGAGGACTGAGCCTTCTGTGTGCATATTCATCACTGCCCACCTCATTCCATTCACAGTCCTGAGCTGAGAGCCTACACACATCTGAATACACCCACACAAATAGAGACAGACACACATTCACTGACACACACACACACACACACACACACACACACACAGGTTTTTACTTCTTGCACCCAGAAACAAAATGCAAGAAACAAAAGATTTAGAAACAAAAGATTTAGAGGCACTGCACACAGACATACACTGTACAAATACTAACTCAGGTAAATGTCATACATTATGTCATCATAGAGTGCAGGCAGCTTGATCCCTTAAAAATAAGTAATTGATGATTTTGCATTTTTTGCCATATGGATGATAACATTAAATTTGGGTGGGGGGCATTTTTTCATTGCCATATCTTCAAGATGGCTGCCACCTGCTCACACCCAAAACACTGAGTAATCTCAGCAATTTTGAGGATTTTGTTTATGTTTTCTATTTCTAGGGTGCTGAGTACATCTCTGAAAAGGTTAGAGATCACTTTAAGACCAAGCTGATATGGTCAAGGTCAATGTCAAAATCGTGTTGGGCCCATAAGCCAACACAAATAGCTTATCTGGCCTAAAACTGTGTGTTTTCAGATCAAGGTCATTTTGTCACTGGTCAAGATGGCTGCCTCAAAAATGCTAGCCTATTCATTGTTTATGGTTGATGCAGCATCTTGAAAATATGCCGGTGAAAAAATTGCCATCGTCCAAATGTCATGTGATCACATATATGATTCGATGCACCCCCACACACTTACAAATTGCCATTTTTGTGCAAATTTGCACCAAAACACATTCATGCACATGGACACTCTTGCACAATACTCTTGTACAAATACACATTAGTTAACACACACACACACACACACACACACACACACACACACACACACACACACACACACACACACACACAAATACACACTTTGCACAAATGCATATTATTGGAAAAAAAAACCACTGAGAGAAAGAGAGATTGAGGGAGAGGGACAGAGCGAGAGAGAGAGAGTAATACTGCTTAAGTGTATGTAAGTTAAGTTGTTTTTTAATGCTCGCATGATTTATCTAGCTTTCAGTTTTATTGCAGTCTCACAGATGGTTATATTACAGAAACAAGATTTAGCTTCCCCCCAGGGTTTTCGCCACGTTCGCAACGTGAATGATTTGCCCTACCAACCATCTGGCGATGCCTTATTTTAACCGAGCCTCATTCCGATGGATCGCCGCAACCAGGGATCTAGGATCACAGATGAAATCAAAGCATAAAAACCTGTACTGTCAGTGCGTCGCCACGCCATCATCCTATAGGAAGAGGACACGGTGCTCCCCGCACTATGAATAGCATCGCCATCCCCTCCTAACAATTAGCTTCCCGGGGTGTACATTTAACTCACATGACTGGATATACTGTAACACTGTGGCACAGTAAATGTGTCGGCATCGGCCGAAATCACCAATGGCGCGCCTTTAAGCCGATGACGTAACGGGGGCGGGTCGGAAACAGGTTAGTGGTGTGCGCGAAGAGCCCTCTGTGAAAGACAGTCAGCTCCTGCACTGGAGAACGGCGAGTGTGTGTGTGTGTGGCTGACCTCGCACTGAATGGACTAGATTCACAGCCACGTAAGTAGCACACCACGGAGATGATGTCTTGCTGAAAGAAGGGATAGGCCTGACGAAGCCGGCCGTCCCTTTCTCTCCGAGCAGCTAAATCGTCGCCCGTTCGAGCGTTTGGTCGGATTTACCCAAATTCGCCGCAGAAGACATCGGCTGCCAGGCATAACAAAGGGCTGGTAATCGGGACGATTTTTCTGGCCATATTTGGTCGATGGTCCCTGCAGCTGCACGGATATGATCTGTGGAACCAGGCCCGTGCATGCACACAGAGCATTCTCTCAGGACATCTGAACCACTAACCGGTTAGCTAGTTAGCCGGAGCCCCCAAGGCTCCATTCTCGCTGGCTATCCAAGTTAGCATTCTCCTGGTATTCGATGAGCCCTCATTTGGAAATCTAGCATTTCCCCGTAATGCATCCTGAGTAAAAATTGTTAGCCTTGTAGCTAATAATGTTCAACGGTTTTGCACTTGCCTTTATGGTGTAGCATCTTTACAGTGTCTACCTAGTGTCTTGCAACATTTAATGTTAAATCTAATGGTCGGTTTGTCTACATCAATGTTATAATCATCCAATGAAGCACTGCACCTTGAAGGTTGCCTTCTCACTTAAACTAAAGCAACTTTCCTTATCGCAGTGGATACGCTGTATTTTCTAATCATAGATGTCGTTTATGGTTTTATACGCAAGGTCTTCATAGCTAGGCACGGTATCTTTTTTGTCAAATTTTGGCAGCATTTGAAGTGGAACCCGTCGCCTTTGTCTAATCTCTTATCTGGCTACGTAAGTAGCCTGTCATTTTTGTATTGCAGCGATATTCGTGCCCCTCAAATTTAGTGTCAATAAATTATTTTTGGGGCTTTGAATCGACGCAGCATTCGATTCGGCACATTCTATATTGTCCTTAAATTGTGGTGAATGATTGCCGTCTGTCTCTGATTCGACCTCCCTTCCCGGTGGAATTCCCTTGCACAATCGAAGATCCCCCCGCTTCCTCTGGAAATATCTCCGCCTATCCCCATGAACATACAGAGGTCAAATCCCATTAACATTTCACGTTATGGGAGGTCACGGCACAAAACGCACGACTTTGAGGAGTTAACTTGCCTGAGGACTACAGAATCGAATCAGAGTTTCAGTCCTAATTTGGGATCACCGAGTCCTCCGGAGACTCCGGATTCCTCTCATTGCATTTCTTGCATCGGGAATTACCTCTTGTTGGAGCCACTAGCGGGAGACCACGTTTTCAGGGCCGCCCACCTTCACACTGGCGAGGAGCTCGTCTGTAAGGTAAGAGCACCCGACAGCGCAAAGGTATTCCCTGCCTTTCACAAATGATAGACTCAGATGCGCGTCCTCGACGTAGCTAGTTGAATGTGTGAACGGGAAGGGGAGCACAGTCTGTTCTTTCATGTTTAAACGTTAGAGCTCTTCTGCAAATAATATTTTATGCATATACCAAGACAAATGACGACTAAACAAGCATGCACCAGGCGTCAGTTTGTTCATTCTAACCTTCTGAAACGAACTAGTTCGCATCATGTGGCGCATTCCGCAGTAGATTCACGGTTGGAAACGTGAACCCTTGGGCCAGAGGTCACATAATACCCCCGTCCCTTTATTATCTTTTACGCAATGCAAGGCAGGAGGACCTGTCCTTGCCCGGCGTTGGAATATGGCTATGTAATCGAGAGCATCTGGGTAATGGAAAAACATCGGCCATCGCCGTGACAACAAGCGTGGTATGCGCCTGCCTGTGATGTCGGTCGGGTTTCATGAGTTAACATTGACAAAGGGGAGGGTAACAGTAGCCCTCTTTAAACTTTTGGCCCAATCCTTGATTTTGCTTCCTCTTTTGTAATCTTCCTAGCGTCGGGTTCATGCAAGCGTCACGGCAATTTATCCTCGCTGTGTGTTTGGCAGGAAGAGCCTTTAAGCCAGAAAAAAATGAATGGAAACACCATTGTGGTTATGGACGTGCAGGCGCTCCAAACTCACCCACTCTGGCTCCGTCTCACTCGCACTTAAACATCACTGCACACACACACACACACACACACAATCATACACACACACACACACACAATCATAGACACACACACACACACACACACACAATCATACACACACACACACACACACACACACACACACACACAATCATACACACAATCATACACACACACACACAATCACACATACACACAATCATACACACACACACACACACACACACACACACACATACACGCACACACACAGCCTTCACATAAGACACACACATCACTGACGTTAAAACGCGTTCTGCTGATCCGTTAAGGAAGTTACCCTTATTAGACTATAAACGCTAGCTGCATGGCTGTGGCAGGCCGGCCTGTTTTTGAACGTATCCGTGTAGGTCACTCCGTTATCAGTCGGTCCCGTACAGTGCTCGGCACACGAGGAAGTGGCGCTGAGGTCACATGGCACCACTGATCTGGGCACAGAAGCAGCGGGGTGGCTATTTCCTGCTGGCGCATTGATAAGAGCGTGGCCTTTTAGTCCGCGTCGCCACGGCGCTATAAATATCTCGGCAGCACCCGGCTTTAAACGCCTGTTACTAAGCAACATCAAAGATCAATGTGTTTTTTTTTTCTCTCTCTCTCTTTTTGTGTTGGGGGGGGGGGGGGGAGGGCGGTGAAAGTTAGCTGTAGTCGAGCGTATAGGAGACTTGTGCACGCTGCAGGAGGCTGGAAGTCCTGATTTCTGCCTTCCTCAGTGCATCACTAATGTGGGTTCACTTCAGGAGTTTTGGTTCATCTCTCCAGCCCAATGCAGAGTTGGAGGGGCTGGCCTATTTCAAGCCTCTTTGACTAGTAAGCCAATTCTAGCTGCGGGGGCTCCCAATGGGGACAGCCAGTGTGTGTGTGTGTGTGCTTTTCTGCATCAGTCAGTCAAGTGTGGCCTGCTTCTAACCTAAATGCCTCCTTCTGCCCTACTCTGCCTCTTCCTCTCTTCTCCTCTCCTCCGATCTTCCCTTTCCTCTCATCTCCTTCTCTTCTGTCTCTTCCCCAATCAATCCTCTCTTCTCCTTTCTGTCTCCTTGTATCTCTTTCTTTTCCTCCCCTCTCTCTTCAACCCTCATATCCCTCTCTTCTCCCCTCCTGTCTCCTCTCTCTCTCTCTCCCTCTCTCTCTCTCTCTCTCTCTCTCTCTCTCTCTCTCTCTCCCTCTCCCTCTCCCTCTCCCTCTCCCTCTCCCTCTCTCTCTCTCTCTCTCTCTCTCTCTCTCTCTCTCTCTCTCTCTCCCTCTCCCTCTCCCTCTCCCTCTCCCTCTCCCTCTCCCTCTCCCTCTCCCTCTCCCTCTCTCTCTCTCTCTCTCTCTCTACCCCTCTCTCTCTCCCTCTCCCCCTCCCTCTCCGTAGGTGTTTGATATCCGGCGCTACCAGGAGTCGCTGGCGGCCTACTTCGCCCTGGGCGCGCACCAGCACATCAACCAGATCGTGGAGATCCTGCTGGGCGAGACGCGCGCCTACGTCTTCTTCGAGCGCAGCCATGGCGACATGCACTCGTTCGTGCGCAGCTGCAAGCGGCTGCGGGAGGAGGAGGCCGCGCGGCTCTTCCGGCAGATCGCCGCCGCCGTCGCCCACTGCCACGAGCACGGCCTGGTGCTGCGCGACCTCAAGCTCAGGAAGTTCGTCTTCAAGAACGAGGAGAGGTACGTACGGCCACGCTCGTGTGTGTCTGTGTGTGTCTGTGTGTGTCTGTGTGTGTCTGTGTGTGTGTCTGTGTGTGTGTCTGTGTGTGTGTCTGTGTGTGTGTCTGTGTGTGTGTCTGTGTGTGTGTGGTGTGTGTGGTGTGTGTGGTGTGTGTGGTGTGTGTGGTGTGTGTGGTGTGTGTCGTGTGTGTCTGTGTGTGTCTGTGTGTGTCTGTGTGTGTCTGTGTGTGTCTGTGTGTCTCTGTGTGTCTCTGTGTGTGTCTGCCTCTCATTCAGCGGTTATACGTCCTCCCTCGCTCCTCGGACCTTGATCCTCACTGATCTACATAAAGAAAGATAGAAGAAGGGAAAGACTATCCCATTGTTGCTGCCCCATCATTCTTTATGTAGATCAGTGAGGATCGAGGCCCGAGGAGCAAGGGAGGATGTATAAACGCTGAATGAGAGGCACCTAGTGTGTGTGTGTGTGTGTGTGTGTGTGTGAGAGAGAGGTTCACGGCATTGCAACGACCCCAGGCTCGAAGAAAACCTACAAGAATGAGGAGAGGCTTTGTGTGTATGTTTGCGTGCGTGCGTGCATGCATGCATGCATATATGTTTGCGTGTGTGTGTGTGTGCATTGCATACATGTGTGTTTACATGCAGATGAGCATATAGAGTACCACAGCATAGTATTCAGAGCTGTATGTTTCTGCCTGTATGGAAGATCAAGGTCATCGTAGTGGGAGGAGGGGAGGGGAGGGGGAGGGGTGGTGCAGCTCTTCCTCTCTTTACTCTCCTCCATGACTGAGCTGTTTCCTCCTCCTATTGCAGAATGGACTAGAGTGCTCCTGTGGCTGTCTGATGCTAAAGGGGGATGGGCTAGACCTGTGGGTCGACCTGGAGCTCCTAGGTTGGGATGAGCTCCCTGATGTGTCGCAGACCAGGAGGTCCTGCAGCTTTCCTAATGTATGGTTGCCCTGGAGGTCCTGCAGATGTCCTAATGTATGGTTGCCCTGGAGGTCCTGTGGCTGTCCTAATGTATGGTAGCCTTGGAGGTCCTGTAGCTGTCCTAATGTATTTTAGCCCAGGAGGTCCTGCAGATGTCCTAATGTATTTTAGCCCAGGAGGTCCTGTAGCTGTCCTAATGTATGGTAGCCCAGGAGGTCCTGCAGCTGTCCTATAGCTGTCCTAATGTATGGTAGCCCAGGAGGTCCTGTAGTAGCTGTCCTAATGTATGGTAGCCCAGGAGGTCCTGTGGCTGTCCTAATGTATGGTAGCTCTGGAGGTCCTGTAGCTGTCCTATTGTATGGTAGCCTTGGAGGTCCTGCAGCTGTCCTAATGTATGGTAGCCGTGGAGGTCCTGTAGCTGTGAGGGTTGGGATGGGCTCCCTCCTAGAGTGATTATGTGTTGCTGATGCGGTGTTTAGATGCACAGTACAGTACAGTACGGGTCACTGGGATGAGGAAGTAGCCGTCCTGTCCTGTAGCCGAGCGGACACAGCGACTCTTC
>NC_085005.1:26522730-26535230 GCF_963854185.1 Sardina pilchardus
GCCATAATACCTCAGTATTCAGAAAATGGAATTTCTACTTGAAGTTGGCGAAGTTGCATTGTATCGATTTTAACGTGACTGTTGACGATGCTTGACACATCATAATGCATATAAAAGTCAACTTTTATGTTTTATATCGGTTACATATTATGTAGTATATCCATGCTGAGGGTAGAATTGTCAACCTTTTCGAAAGAAGTTTGAAGTTAGCGTACTGAGAACGCACAAAGCTATAATGTAAACAGAATGAACGGAAGTTGAAATTCCGACCAGATTTCCGGGTTAAGGAACAAGGTGCATAGACTTGGCCCTCAGTGCAGTGCAGTGGATCCATATCACCCTGGGCTACTGGTGCCCATTACAGGCCAGCGTTAGCTCACGTCTGGGCCGACCGCCTAACGTCACTCCCTCCTCCTGCCCCGGCTCGGTCCCTCGGCGGCCGGCCTTGCCGTCGAACCGGTGTCCGGTAGCCGCTCTGGTGACCCCTGTGGCAGCGTGACATCACCGCACAGGCGTCCAGTGGCACTGTAGATCCGTAATCCCAGCCAATCAGGTTTGGTTTAGCTCACCCTGTGAGGTGGCCTCTGTACCTCTGACGTCACGTGACCCGTGGTACCACAGACCGAAACGACCTCATCTAGCGGGAGAGGTGTGTGTGTGTGTGTGTGTGTGTGTGTGTGTGTGTGTGTGTGTGTGTGTGTGTGTGTGTGTGTGTGTGTGTTGTGTGTGTGTGTGTGTGTGTGTGTGTGTGTGTGTGTGTCTGTGTGTCTGTGTGTCTGTGTGTCTGTGTGTCTGTGTGTGTGTGTGTCTGTGTGTGTGTGTGTGTCTGTGTCTCAGGGGTGTCTGCTTGGGTCCCTCTGTGTCCCCTACTCCAACCCTCCCTTCCCCAGCTGGTCATAGTGATGATTGTCGAATTCATTTTTACAACTGTGTGTGTGTGTGGTTAACATTGTTGTTCTTCATGTGTATGCTAACAGTGTTGTTTATTTTCTCCCTCCTCATCAGGAGTCTGGTGAAGTTGGAGAGCTTGGAAGACACACACCTTCTGGAAGGTTCCGACGACTCTCTGTCCGACAAGCACGGCTGCCCGGCGTACGTGAGCCCCGAGATCCTGAACGGCGGCGGGCGCTACTCGGGCAAGGCGGCGGACGTGTGGAGCCTGGGCGTGATGCTCTACACCATCCTGGTGGGCCGCTACCCGTTCCACGACGTGGAGCCCGGCTCGCTCTTCTCCAAGATCCGCCGCGGCCACTTCAGCCTGCCCGAGACGCTCTCGCCCAAGGCCCGCTGCCTCATCCGCAGCCTGCTCCGCCGCCAGCCCTCCGAGCGCCTGACGGCCCGCGAGCTGCTCGACCACCCCTGGTTCGCCGCCTGGGCCGGCCCGACGGCGCCCCCTGCGGGTGGACACGGGCGCGCGGAGCGCGAGCACGACCAGGCCGTCCCCGAGGCCAACATGGAGGAGGAGCTGGAGCAGCTCTTCAGCTGAGCTGAGTAGCGCAGCGCAGTATGGCAGCACCGCAATGTGACGACACCGCAAAACAAACATGTAAACAAACAGACTAACAAACAAACAAACAAACAAACAAACAAACAAGGCCAACCAATGGCTTACACGCTTTCTCACCAGGGAAAACAATGGGATGGGGGCGGAGGAAACTACAACCAACAAACAAACAAGCAAACAAGCAAACGAAACCAACTCATGGCCAGGCGTTTTTGTCACGGGGAATCAATGGGACAGGGAGGTGGTCATGATGTGTAAACAAACAAACAAACAAACAAAGGCAGCCAATAGGCATGTGTGTTGTCTCGGGAAATGACATTAGATGAGAATGAAGAGTCTGTGGAGAGTGAATGAACGATTCGCTCGTTTCATCGAAGAAAAACAAACAAACAAACAAAAACAAACTTAAGGTGTCGATCTTTCGTTATTTTTTCATTCCACTGACAAACCTCAGCAGGTCCTGAAGAAGGGGTGGGGTGGGTATGGGGGGGGGGGGGGGGGAGGGGTGACATCTATAACCCTGGTGTCATAGCGACGCCCGTTGGGACGATTGGAAGGCAAATGTAATGTAGCATCACTTTTTGTTGTTTTTTTCTTTTGTTTTTTTTTTTGGTCCGTTTTTAAGTGTATTTTTTTGGTGGTGCTCCGGTGGTTAACACGTCCACGTTCGCATTAAGCTACGGACTCTACTGAGGACCTGTACCCAGATGGCATTGGGTTCTGGCCCACGTTTGGCGCGGGCCAGGCCCAGAGTCCAGATGCTGTGCGGGAGGAATGCCTCTGCCAAGGAGAACACACACACGCACACACACACACACACACACACACACAACAAGTACGCAAAAGCAAACTCTCTTCACCATTCAACTGCAACGCCACTCCTGTGTGCTCTGTTTTCCGATCTTTAATTTGAGATGTTCCACTTCCTCCCTCGTCTACAGTACAGTGGGATCACAGTCTTTTTGCTTTCCATGCGTTTGTTTCTCCTGTCTCACTTTAGTTGATAGCACTTGCAGTGTCTTTGGGTTACCAGGCAAATTTGTCATAACATTTTACAAACATTTTTTAAATATTTATATGTATATCTCTGTGTCTCCCTTGGATATATGATTTAGTATAGTGTTTCCTCTGGACCGGAGTGTCTTTTTTTTTTGTGTAATTATTTTCAAGCTATTTTTTCTTTTTGGTCATTTATAAAGCTGCATTAATGTACGTATGTATATGTTTGTTTATGTTGCATTAAGCTATTCCTCTAAATTGTTACTGCTGCTTAACTCTTCATTCACACGGACGTTAACCCCTTCCCTGCTGGCTCCAGATGACATCATGCACTTGATGTAGGCTAGGCGTATGACCGTTTCTAGCTCACAGCTAGCACCCTCTATTTAAGTTTGTTTTCTTTTCTTTTCAGGAACGAAAATGTAACATTTTTATATATATACATATATATATATATTTAAAATTAACTACTATATTTAAAAGATAATGCAGGGTTGGTTTCTGTCCTCACTTTTTTTTGGTTTAGTTTTATTTGTTTTTACGTGGAGGTTCAATGTGGTTTTCACGTATACTGTAGGCAATATTTCTGACACAGGACTTGGCAGGTCTATGATTTTTTTTTTTGTTTTTCATTGAGTGCTGCCTGTCTGAAGTTTAGAATACACACTTAACTTTTAGTGCCAGTATTTCTGCGCCCCCATTGCCAGTCTCCCGATACAACTTACATTTTTCTTTCATTTCTTCCATAATCTCTTTATATATAATTTCTTTTTCACTTTTTTGCAAATGCCCCACCTGTAAGTAGAGGATATTGTGGCTACACTGTCCCCCTGGACCTCCTGTTAAGTCTTCTACTGCCTGCGTAGGTGCTGTGAACTGCTCCCTGTCTTGTTTGGGTATGTGTGTGTGGGCACACTGCTCTGTCGTACGTCAGTGTTACTTGAATTTGTGAGTTTTTATATCTAGTTATCGGCATGCACCCTTTGGATGCTCTACTCGGCCCCTGTCACAAGGGGGAAAGCTTGTCTCTTTATTTTTAGAAAAATTATACGAAATTAAAAGGAAAGAACCCTAAAAATCTGCTAGGATATGTAGATGCATTTAAAAACAACAAAAAAACAAAACAAAAAAATATTGCTTTATATTTTTTATTTCCGTTTTATTTATTTATATTATAAAGATATAAATAAATATATTTTCCCATGGAATGAGCTACCCACATGCTAATTTGGTGCTATTGTTGAAGGAGTTTCTTTTTCTTTCTTTTCGATCTGTTTCTGTTCATTTTGTTTTATTTGTTTTTTGGTCTGGGAGGGGGGTCTGCATGGAGGGGTCCCGCTGCGGATGCTCTTGATTGTAACCTAAAATGACTTTTGGTGTTTCTGTCCAGATTTATTCAGTAAATAAATGGTGAATTGCAACATGTTGCTTCCCTTCTCCTGCTTGTTAATAGACTTAAGGACTCGTTTCCCTGATTTGTGCTTTCTTACCCACTTCAGGACTGGACCCAAGTCCGGTACAGCCCCATAAATGGAAACCCAAATGCCCAGACACTGGGGTCTTAACCCATAGCGGAAATGAACCAACATGGGGTCAGATCCATACAAATAAGGGACCAGGCTATGGCTTGCTATGGCCAAACTTGCAGCAGCAGACTGCAACCTTAAGTCTACCAGGGGAGCTACACCAGATGTGTAACTGAAGCGTTCCGTTTGCAACGCGTAAAATCCATTTTAGAAGACTGGTCTATTTTTTTCCGAATGTACGCGCCACTGTCTCATCTGGTGTCGCCACTTCCAGTAATATAGTGATTATTAACTGCTGCAGCATGCGCTTCGCGAACGGAACGCTTCAATTACAGTACGTGCCTGGTGTAGCTCCCCTGTAAGGCTTGAGTACATGTTCTAAGAGCGAATCTACGCTGAGTTTTATAAAAGAGCCCAATGATCAAATTCATCTATAGAGTCAGATCAGGGTCAAATTTACTCCATATCAGGATCAATTTGGATTTCGCCAATTTGGCAGCTCAGGCTGGAAACCTGCACATTTATCTTCCCTGCTTCTTGTCATCAACCTTTGGGTCCAATCACAGTCTAGCTTATCCAAAAGACGCACCGGATCGTTGGTCTGATTGTTTGAAGGACTATCCAAGCGTTACGGCCATTTGAACTATGCCCGCTGATCACGCCTCTTGTGCAGTAGAAATAAAGCGCAGACTTCTTAGACTAATGTTCAGTCTTAAAAGATTGAGCTTGGTCTGGTGATAGCCAGACTAGCCAATACTGTCTCCGCATCCGAATTCACACATGAGGTGCCTCTCATGTAAAGTTTATACGTCCTCCCTCGCTCCTCGGCCCTCGATCCTCACTGATCTACATAAAGAATGATGGGGCGGCAACAACGATAGTCTATCCCTTCGTCTATCTTTCTTTATGTAGATCAGTGAGGATCGAGGCCCGAGGAGCGAGGGAGGATGTATAAACTTTACATGAGAGGCACCCAAGATCTGATTCAGATCCACTTTTGATCAGGCTGAATCTGCACATGTCTGTTTCCATCAGCCATGTTGGCACCCCTGTAGCCTGGGTGTTCCCATCCTGCTTTGTGTGGTGATTTCATTCACGCTGCTATAAGGCAGTCTGGAAACTACCGCCCTAATTTTTGCCTGAGATAGGGGACCAATCACAGAACAGAGGGGAAAGCAAGATGATAAGCTATTCACAGATGCATTTGACAGGCATCCATGGGCCGTGGCCCCCAATGAATGGATCTGGGCATTTTTTTTCAAATACGAGAAAATTAATGTCTGGTTGCCAGACCACGTCGACCAATATGCATTTGAGAAGTGGTAGGCGCTAGCCAGGCTAGGCACCCTGCACTTTTAAGGGCCGTTCACACCAAGAACGATAACGATAACTATAACCATAACGATAAAAGCGTCCACACTGGCCAACGATAAGAAAAGTCTCTCCTTGTGTTAATGAATGTGATGGCTAGAATATTTTGGGTTCTGATTGGCTGTTAGCTTTTTATCGTTCTCAAAATCGCTCTGAAAGTGATCAGCAATGATATCGTTCTTCATGTCGTTATCGTTATAGTTTATGTGTGAACGTTGTCATTCATATTAACGAGAGCGATATTTATTTATAGTTATCGTTATCGTTATCGTTATCGTTCTTGGTGTGAACGGCCCTTTAGTCCTGAAAATCTCTCGCTTGCTGTGCTCGCCGGACAGGACAGGCCAGGCCAGGCCATGGCTTCAGCGGGGGCCCATCTGGGCAGTGGGCAGCTGGCAGGTTATCCAGGCCAGGGGTGGCTGAATTGGACTGAATCCTGAGCGGGATTAGTGCTCCGCTGAAGATTTAAGGGCTTACGGGGGCCAGGATGAGTTCGCAGTGGGAGATTTGCGAGGATGATGATGGTCAGATGGGCATGGTCATGGATGGATGAGGAAGAGTCGCCTGTGGGAATGCTTCCAGCATCATCATCATGCCGCATCTCTGGAAAGTCTGTTAGCAGTGAAAGCCATAAAGGCTTACTGATGTGTTTAACCACCTTGAAATGCAGCACTCTTAAAAAAACAACAACAAAAAAAACAGGTACAGTACAAAATTAAAAGGAGTCTCACGTTACAAAAGAAACCTTGACTCTCATGTTGTTAGCAGTTAGGCCTCTCTCCTCGAGTAGCCTGACTATCCTTCATGCCATCGTCAAGGACGTAGGTAGGCCTATGGCGTCTGCACCTTTATAATTGAAGATGTTTCGCCCGGGGCGTAGCTCCAAAGAAAAAGATGAGACCGCACACAGGGACTGGATGATATAAAATAATAAGTAATTGTTATAATACATAATAAAATAATATATTAAAAATGCTGAAAAAATCTTGAAACACTGATTATGGGCTATGCCGATACCTTTCTTAGATTTTGTTTCATGGAAGATTCGGTACTTTTCATAGAGCCTATGTTTGATATCATCCAGCCTCTGTGTAGCCTACAGTCTCTTCTTTTTCCACACTTTATCTCCACACTTTATCTCAAGGTAAGACAAATAAATAAACCAATCATGAAACGTGCCATTCCAGTCTGTTGTTGACCTTCGCTAGCTTCTTCTGTTGAGAGAAACCCTTCCTCCCACTATCGCGCTCGGAGGCAGTTCACACAAATGCACAATCTCTAGCGCAGTGTAGCCGACGCAGCCAGGCAGCCAGGCTACACCTGCACCTCGTCTCGTGCTCGTCCTGGCTTAACCTTTCTCTCCACATTCCTCCTTCTCAGCTGGTGACGTCATCGCTGCCCGAGACGGAAAACGGTGCCAAGCTAGGAGAGGAGACGAGCCTACTACTGACAGCGAAAAAATGCATCCGGAACACTAGGCTTAAGCAGCCACACATGTGCAATTACACAAACTGGTTTAATTTACGTCTCGTCCTGTAGCCTAAGGTCAGCCTTTAAGGCCTAGCTTACATTGCGTCATTTAAATGGCATAATTGGTATTTTATATGCCAGTTTATTGGGTGTTTTATATGTTTATTTGATCTTACAACACAACTGTAAGCCTGGTGCTTTGACAGTAGTGTTGCCTGGGGTTGTGGCTTTGGGAAACGCCGTATACTGAAGTTACTCAACTACTGCTGATGCTCGACGACTACAAATGGGCAGAGGGGCATCCTGCTAGACTTGTTAGGCGCGGTGAGGGTTCCCCCTAGTGGACAAGTGGCAACACTGCGCGACAACGCACCACCATCGCAAAAGCGGAGCTGCAGGTGAGGTTTTTGCAAGCTGTCAGACAGGCAGGCTTTCACCATCCTCTCCGATCCACTGAGGCCCTCACCCCCCCATAACACCCCCCCCCACACACACACACCACCACCACCAGCACCAGCGTGGATGCCACCCGAGGTAATGGTGAGATTGTGTGGCATTGGCACAGCAGGCACAGAGAATGTTTTTATCTCATAGCCTAGAGGATTAGTGTATCACATCCCTGTAAGCTGTGTGTGTGTGTGTGTGTGTGTGTGTGTGTGTGTGTGTGTGTGTGTGTGTGTGTGTGTGTGTGTGTGTTCTCTCTCTCTCTCTCTCTCTCTCTCTCTCTCTCTCTCTCTCTCTCTCTCTCTCTCTGCCCTTTGAGTGTATATTTGTAAGTGTGTATTTGCATGTCAGTCAGCAATGCATGTGTCCCTGTGTGTTGTGGTGTGGGTGTTGTGGTGACATATTCCTGTGTGTATGTGTGCGTGTGTGAGTGTGAGAGAGAGTGTGTGTGTGTGTGTGTGTGTTGTCCCATAAGGGATCCCTACTGTAATGGGAGTTCCTCATTTCCTGTCAGCCCACTGTGGAGACACTGGTGCGCGCGAGCACACACACACACACACACACACACACACACACACACACACACTCTCTCATGCTTACCCAAGCATAATCTGATTTCTGTGCCGTCTCTGTGTGACTGCGGCCAGCCTCCACAACACCAATTAGGTGCCCGCAGAGGCTACCCAGCCTAAGTCACAACACTCACAGGCGGGCATGGCTATACCCATGCCGCCCAGCCCAGCTCACTGGCAGTGCTTGTCCATGCCTGCGCGTCTAAAACGAGGCCCTTCAATTATCTTGGGTGGCTCTTGTCAACATTTCCGTACGCCTCTGTGAATAGAATTCCAGCAAAGCTACTGGCACAGGAATGTGTGTGTGTGTGTGTGTGTGTGTGTGAATCCACTCACCCACAGGACAAGCTCTGTTAGGCAGCAGGGTGTGTGTTTTTTCACTTACAGTGCATTGCATGTTTATCTTCATGTCACTCTAGCCAGACACACACACACACACACACACACACTATGAAATGTTTCTGATGAAAATTATATTGCATTTAGTGTCTAAACTGATTGTTTAGAGCATTTCTGGCTGGATTCTAACTAGAGACTTGTGAGAGTTGTGAAACTCTGTCAATATTTCTAGACGGTGTCCAAACGTTTCAGTACAGTACTCAGTGACAGCACATGTGAAGGGCTGTGTTTTTACTTCCATCCTGACGGTCCCGTGCTTGTCCTCTTATGGCCTGTGCAGACTACACGATTTCAGCCCCATTTTGCCAAGACTAGGTCGACTGGCCGACAAATTTCCCTTGGCGTGTCTGAATGAGAACGAGACGTCGGGTACGACTCCCGAAGGAGGAAGTGCTGTCTTGTAATGTGACATATTCAACGACCCGCGATTTATTGTCTGCGTCATTCCACAACGTTACGACCAAAAGTCTAGCATGTCAGAATTTTGGGGGAATCTCTGACAACCCTGTGTTGACACTGACACTAATGTGATGACACGCGACGAGAAGGCTACGATAGATAGGCTACGTGATCTTGTAATGTGGTCTGGTCAGTCTTACAACCAAGACAGGGCAAGATTTTAAGGTTCTCTGATCGCCTAGTCTGACATGGTCAATCGTAAAAGATAATCGTGGAAGACCAGGTAGTCTGTACAGACCGAACTCTCCAGATGTCGTTTCCCTGATACACTCCTTCCAGTGTCATCAGGGGTAACCAGGCTCACAGCGTTGGGAGAGAGAGCTTGATCTCATTCTCGCTTCAAGCTGTGGCACAGATACGGGGGGGGGGGGGGGGGGGGTGCGCATGCTTAAATACATCACATCTGGGTCTGCTGCTAGTGCTTACTCTAGCCGCCTTAGGAACGCAATAAAGACATGAATGAGAGAGAAAGAGAGAGAGAGAGAGGTCAGATGGTCAGATGGTCAGATGGCCTGTATCCTTAGAGAAGAGGAGAGGAAGAGAAATGGAGGGAAGAGGAGAGAGGAAAGGAGAGGAGGAGAGAGGTGGAGGAGAGAAGAAAGGGGTGGAGGAGAGAAGAAAGGAGAGGAGAGAGACAAGGAGAGGAGAAGAAGAAAGGGGAGGCAAGGGAGGAGAGGAGGAGGGAGGAGAGGACAGGAGGAGAGGGTAAAGGGAGGAGAGAGGAGAGGAGAAGAGAAGGCAAGGGAAGAGGGAAAAAGAGGGGAGAGGAGAATGAACGGGAGGAGAGGAGAAGAGTGTATCGTGGCCGAAAGGGGAGAGAGGAGAGGAGAAGAGAAGGCAAGGGAAGAGGGAAAAAGAGGGGAGAGGAGAATGAACGGGAGGAGAGGAGAAGAGTGTATCGTGGCCGAAAGGGGAGAGAGGAGAGGAGAAGAGAAGGCAAGGGAAGAGGGAAAAAGAGGGGAGAGGAGAATTAACGGGAGGAGAGGAGAAGAGTGTATCGTGGCAGAAAGGGGAGAGAGGAGAGGAGAAGAGAAAGCAAGGGAAGAGGGGAGAGGAGAATGAACGGGAGGAGAGGAGAGGAGAAGAGTGTATCGTGGCAGAAAGGGGAGAGAGGAGAGGAGAAGAGAAGGCAAGGGAAGAGGGGAGAGGAGAATGAACGGGAGGAGAGGAGAGGAAAAGAGTGTATTGTGGCAGAAAGGGGAGAGAGGAGAGGAGAAGAGAAGGCAAGGGAAGAGGGAAAAAGAGGGGAGAGGAGAATGAACGGGAGGAGAGGAGAAGAGTGTATCGTGGCCGAAAGGGGAGAGAGGAGAGGAGAAGAGAAGGCAAGGGAAGA
The DNA here is from genome assembly GCF_963854185.1 of Sardina pilchardus. Taxonomy (NCBI): domain Eukaryota; kingdom Metazoa; phylum Chordata; class Actinopteri; order Clupeiformes; family Clupeidae; genus Sardina; species Sardina pilchardus. Next base: position 26,532,808 of record NC_085005.1, read on the forward strand.
GGGAAAAAGAGGGGAGAGGAGAATGAATGTGAGGAGAGGAGAAGAGAAGGCAAGGGAAGAGGGAGAAAGAGGGGAGAGGAGAATGAACGGGAGGAGAGGAGAAGAGAAGGCAAGGGAAGAGGGAAAAAGAGGGAAGAGGAGGATGAACGGGAGGAGAGGAGAGGAGAAGAGTGTAGCATGGCAGAGCACCAAGGCCAACGCACTGCAACAGATGGCCACTGTTGTTCCTCGCCGCGCTAGAGGGAGCTCAACCCAGCCCACCTCACCCCACTTCACCAGGCCAGAGAAGACAAACCAGGGGGGGTAAACCTGTCAGTCTCTCTTTCACACACACACACACACACACACACACACACACACTCACACACACAAGCACACACACATACACACACACACACACACACACACATATTTATACGCATATACACACACCCTCACTCTAATTGGCCGTACACTCCAGACTGGGAGATGAATTTATGTCCTAAGTTAAACAGTCCCACACACATACACACACACACACACACACACACCCACACACACACACACACACACACACACGCACACACGCACACACACACACACACACGCACACACACACACATACACACACATACACACACACACACCAGAGCATACACACAAGATAGTGCGCACACACACACACGCACACACACTTCTCCTGCTTAGCCACACACAAATGTATGTTCCAGGCTGCAACACACACACACACACACACACACAAACACACACACACACACACACACACACACACACACACACACACACACACACGCGCAGACGTAGACACACACAGATTTATACGCATATACACACACCCACACACTGTACTTGGCCGTACACTCCAGACTGGGAGGTGAATTTATGTCCTAAGTTATAACAGTCGCACACACATACACACACACACGCACACACACACAGACGCTTAACCTGTGAGGCTACAGTTTAGCTAGAAAAGTGGATGGTGAAATGCTGGTCTGTCTCTTCATAATTCCTGTGGCGCGTTGGTTTGCAGGTTGGTTGATGGCTGGCTTGGGTGGAGGTCTGTTGTGGTTAGTGCTTGTGGTGGTGTAGTCACTAGTGGATGTCGTGGCTCTAACGTGGATGAGTGCTGCAGGTTTCTGTTGTGGTTGGCTGGTGTTTTGACGTAGTAGTTTGTAAAACAATTGGCACTTCTTTATAGTAAGTACACAAATCCACTGCAAACCACTATATCTTTTACCCGCCCTGTCTTGCCCTGCAATGTTTATTTTCACCCCTAGATGGCATACAATTATTGTAATTTGAGGTGTGAGGCGACTCAGCTGAAGGTCTACTGTGAGAGGGCTTCAAGGACTCGGGAGCGAAGCGAGACCCACGCTGGCGCTCTGGGACGTGAGTGGACCTTGGGAGCGCAGCGCTGATGGGCCACACGAGAGAGGACGAGAGCGGGAGAGATGATGAGGTCTGTTTGGGAGGGATTTGACATGGCCACACACACACACACACACTCACACACACACACACACACACACACACACTGTGTACCCTTGCTGCAGAGAAGAATACATTCATGTAAAGCCCAATTCACACCAAAGATTCCCGACGCGACGAGACTGAGTTGCAGCGGTGTGAATTACAAGTTGCACGTAGTTGCAAGCAGTCGCAAGCCGACGCAGAGCATTAAACACGTTGAGTCGCAGTCGCAAGGTTTCAGAACGTCGCGGCTCGTCTCGTCGGGACGCTTTGGTCTGAACCCTACTTAAAATTACACTCCCAGTGGACCAATCCTGCAGCTTGACCACATCGCCAAAGGGCTGTTATACAGACAAAAGCAGTCTGAGAGATGCGCATGCTTAAATACATCACATCTGGGTCTGCTGCTAGTGCTTATAGTCGCCTCAGGAATGCAATAAAGACATGAATGAGAGAGAAAGAGAGAGAGAGAGAGATTTAAAAAAATATATAACTGCAGTTCATGAAGAGGGCTGAATATTGCAGACCTACTTTGCAAGTGTATGAGATCAGGCCCACCTGTGTCTAGTGACAAAAAGAAAAACAACGGTGGGACCCAGTGTAAATGATTTCCTAAAAAAAATCACCCAAAAGAGACTGCATTTTCTTTAATAGGACAAAAAGATGAGACTACTAAGTTATTGATGATGAGAAAGAGAGAGAAAGTGTTATGGCTGCTATAGTTACATGCCTAGGGACATACTGTACGAAGACATAAGCCATACATTCTCATATCAAGGGAGAAGTAAATGCCGAGACCAGAAAGTAGCTTTTTTTTTATTGACCTTAACAATAAAATCTCAGAGGAGACAGTGTCAAACCACCACCTTAACAAAACTACCACAACCACGTTAAACTAACAAAGAAAGAAAGTAAACACACACACGAGCCAGACAGACCAACGATCTGCT
>NC_085005.1:26537730-26552730 GCF_963854185.1 Sardina pilchardus
CTGAGAGCCATCCTCTCGAGTGCATGAATGTAAGACGTCATTCTCACGCTCATGCAGACACATACTGTAGGCTGTTGCACGGCAACAACAAGATACCTTCACATTCCGATACCCTTACAATGTATCTGAAGGCCATATACCTCTTACATATACAATGGTTCTTTAACCATTGAGTTCAGACAAGTCCTTTGAAATCCTTAGTTATCTGGTTGATTATGCATGTAACAGAGCTATCTGCGTCTAACTGCCTTCTTAAATAAGACCACCCATGAGTTAGTGTGCGTGTATATGAGGGCATAGGTGTGTGTGTGTTTGTGTGTGTTAATGTGTGTATCGAGTGTGCTCCGAAGTGGATGCTTATGTGTGTGCACACAAGTGATTTTAATGTGTTGTGTGCTGTGTGTGTGTGTGTGTGTGTGTGTGTGTGTGTGTATGTGTGTATCGAGTGTGCTCCGAAGTGGATGCTTATGTGTGTGCGCACAAGTGATTTTAATGTGTTGTGTGCTGTATGTGTATTGCGTGTGTGTGTGTGTGTGTGTGTGTGTGTGTGTGTGTGTGTGTGCATGCAGACTTGTGCGTGTGTGTATCTTAAGCTCTCTTGCACCCCTTTTTGTCAATACCCAATTATCTTCGCCAGTGCTCTCCCTCCCCACAGATGGCGAGCGCTAGAAATAGCTAGCAGCTAGTGCGACCATTGTCTGCTAATTGCAGCCTGTGTCACTCTCTTGCGTTATTGACTAGCGATTAAGACCAGCTCCACTCTTGCGCAGAGGCTGGGCAGGAGGCGCACATTCTGTCATTCTGTGCAGTGAGGGTAATTTTGATACTATAGAATAGATGAATGAAGACGACCCACCGCTTTATTCCACTTTCTCTCAGCTGCTACATCTGACCCATCTGGATGGTGAAAACCCCGCAATTTCAGTAGCACTGACTGGGTGACTCAAACAAAAACAACAATACAAAAACAACAACAACAACAACAAAACAGTTATTTGTCAGTTATTTGTCAGTATTCGACATTAGCCTCTCGTGGTTTTACAAATGAATCAAGATAAATCATTGAAAACCGATGACGCATCTTCTCTATCATGTAACCGGGGTTTTTAAACCATTAAAACCGTTATTTACCATTTTTTTTCGCAGAGTTTTGACATTATGCTCATCAGATGAAAGGTGGCTTCTCTAACTGCATCCAAATCAGGTGCACGGCAACATGCACGGCAACATCCATCAGGAAGCTCAGGTGCACTATAGATAAGGGTGACCAGTCCCCGTTTTTGGTTGCCTGTCCTCAGGTAAAATAGTAATACAGAAAAACTACCTATGTCCCCATTTTTTGAGGATAAAACTTTCAATCAAAATATTTATTTTAATCAAATTGATAATCAAACTGAAAATGTCCCTGTTTTTTTCCACATTTTTGGAATCATGACCCCAGTTTTGGTCTCGGACATCTGGGGCCTGTACTACGAAGCGGGGTTACTGGCTTAGCTGGGTAACTTCGAGAGTAAGTTGATCACGTTTGGCGTAACTTCCCGGTTAACCCGTACTACGAAAGGTGGATAGGTTTTAACCGAGGTATGCTGCCATGGCAATTTACGCTGCATCTCAAACCTGCTCCGAGCAGGTTATGATCTTGGTTAAAGCGTAAGTTTGGCGGAAAATGAAAATAAAGCTATTTTCTGAATGAAACTACATCAACTAAGCCGTGGAGGAAGTAATTTTCGCTCATCACGCAGTACAGAGCTAGCACTGGCAGGACCTACAGCCCAAAATCGCAAACAGTGGGTCAGCATTGGGCTTTCAGCCATGCGCTTTCAAAATCGCATTTTTAAACCACTAACATTGCTCAAAATAAACTTCCGCCAAACTTACGCTTTAACCCGAGGTTTGCGGTTAACCACACCCCACAATGTCGACGTAGGCTACTTGGAAGATACATTATTGGAGCGCAAATTGTAAGCGCCTCTCTTCGCAAGGCGAGGGTTTTTAAAGACCGCCAGAATCTTTCTCCATATAATATTCTCTATGAAAGATAGCCTATACATTCTCAGCCGAGGGAATTCGTTGCATTTGTCAGCTGATCGAGGCAAAGTGGAGGCTATAAGCATTGGCAATATAACATTTTCATAATTAAGACATATTAATGCAAGCTATAACTAGGCCTATAAACCTTCTGAATGTTTTTGAGTTTCATTTTCACCTGCTGCCAGCGGCACTGCCGTTGCATCTAAAATGTTCACAGGATAGGCATACACTAAATCAGTCAATGGGGCTAAACATTCAATTATCCTTTATTAATATTTATTCATATACATGGCATGAATTGTGTTGCATCTGTAGGACTCTTATGAACTCAAAATGTATTTATTTCAACACATTTCAGACATTCCGCAAGCTATTAATCCTGCGTAACACATAGGCTATTTAAGGAACATGAAATAAAACTTTACTTTCATATATCCGATCTGCAATAGCCTACGTTGCCAACAGCCTTGTCTTGCTTTGTTTGCTGCCGACGTAGGCTATTTGATGTATAGTAAAGTGGGTTTTAATTCCTCGCACTTTTTATAATCATTGCGCATTGCTTATCTGTAAAATAACGTGATCGCGTCATCATTAAAAGTGATGATTTGCGCTGCAACCCGCCCATTTTATGTGAACGCGCACCAACTCCGGTGAGGTTAACCCCAGTTCAACAAATCAACTTCTTACTCAGCGTCGTAGTACCGATTAACACCAATGAAGATAACCAGGTTTTGTCAACCCCGGTTTAGCAAAGTAACCCTGGGTTACATCTGGGTAGGTTGAGCTCCCTTCGTAGTACAGGCCCCTGGTCACCATACTGTAGGCCATGTTGGTGTTGGTCAGATGGAGGTGTGGGAGAGAGAGCCTCTGGAGTCCCCATAGCAACATCAGCATTCCCTCTGGCGTTTAATGATCCAGTTGATGCTACTGTGACTAGTGGTCGCATGTAAACACTGGAAGCTTACACACACAAAACAAAACAAACATGCTGTTGTGTAGTCTAATAATAAAGCATGGAAAGATGCTGTGTGTGTGTGTGTGTGTGTGTGTGTGTGTGTGTGTGTGTGTGTGTGTGTGTGTGTGTTTGGGGGGTTATGAAAAATCTCCTGCTGGCTCTCTGTGATGTGAGAGGAAATCTAACTTTTGATTTACATTGTGGATATGGCAACAACAACGACAAAAAAAACAAAAAAAAAAACTGCTGTTTGGCTAGATGCACCATAGAATGCTATCCTATCACTGATGGAAATGAAGACCAAGAGGCCCTGCTAGCAGTCTGGTGCTCTTGGGAGAGCCTCCATTTCCATTACAACATATGGCTGCACACACACATCAGATAATGTAACTCCATTACCTGCGTGCAGTCGGAGATATGAAGCCTGTTAGTCAGAGTCATTAGTATGCCACCACAGGCTATTTTAATTAAGCTTAATTCATCTCCCACAAAGATGGAAACATATATGGGGCTGCAGTGTGTGTGTGTGTGTGTGTGTGTGTGTGTGTGTGTGTGTGTGTGTGTGTGTGTGTGTGTGTATGTGTGTGAAGGATTGTGTTGTTTGGCAGGTTTTCAACTCTGAAATGAAAGAAACATGAGAGCGACAAACACTAAACCAGAAAATTCCTGAGTACAGAAAAGATCTTGATTCCAAATCTGACTGATCTCAACCTGTGAGTGCGGAAAAGATCTGAGTCCAAATCTGTCCGATCTTAACAGTGTTTCCCAAAAGTGTTGTCGAGCAACCACTCCATTGACTAAGGCCACGTTTACAGGCTACGGTAAAAGTGTATTATGAACGAGACACAGGAAAAAACACATTCTGACTCAGATCATAATCTCAGATTAGTTTCAGGCCTTCTGCAAATGTGGAAATAAATCAGTCTTGTGCCCTTTGGACTTTTACATAACGCTTACTACTGTAATGCACAACAGGCAGAATGGTGAAATTAAAACATTGTTTCCCAACCTTGTGGGGTCACCTGAAAAAAAAAAAAAAAAATTAGACAGCCCGCATGACTTGTTTGATTGACGGAATTATGCTTGATCAATATTCGAAACAAAGTAGCTAAACAACCAGGCACGCAAACTAAGCCAGTTGGGGAAAATCAAAGTGCCGCTTTCGTCTGGATGTTACAGTAGGAATGAATTGTGCTCTCTCTTGCAACGTGGGAATGAATGGGGTTGCCAACATTTTGTGACATCAACATAGGGTCACCTGCCAAAAAACATTGGGATCCTTGCTAAGAGATAAATACGTTATTTTGGGGTTAAAAATCTGCTAATGAATTTAGACATAAACATAAACATAAATAAACATGACTTTCTTCGCAAATACCTTTGACTACGTTCAGTATGATCACTAAACCAACTTCTTAGAATTCCTGCATGGCTCTGCCAATGGAAAAACACTGTGGCTTAGACTAAGCTGTAAACAATCCCAGACAATCAACTCGGTACTTCAGGGACATGAAAGGGAAGGGTGTAATTTGATTGGCAGTTGAGCTCCAATATCAATACACCCTTTTGTGAACCCGAAACCGCATTCTAGACCGCGCTTGCGGCTGCTCAACAACACTTTGGATTAGGCCCCGCCCCTCTGGCTGGGGATCTGGTGCCAGATGTTAGTCGGGTCTGGGCCAGAACCGGCCCAGTTCCTCCTCAGTATCGATGACTCACTGTCATCCCCTCCATGAGCGACTGTAGGCGAGAACGCCAATGACTCGATAGCATCACTAGATTCCAGATGTGCAGGGAGCACTCAATGACAATGTTTGTCCTGTTCGTTGCCCTTAACTCTTATCAAGGCTGTAGCCAATGGAGTCAACATGGGGGGGGGGGGGGGGGAGAATGTGCCTGGTGAGTCAAATCAGTTTTAAAGAGAGTGGGGGGAAGAGGGGCAGGATAATGCCAATTGAGCAGGGATAGAAGGTGGCATAAATGTGCCTGGTGAGTCAAATCAGTTTTAAAGAGAGTGGGGGGAAGAGGGGCAGGATAATGCCAATTGAGCAGGGATAGAAGGTGGCATAGGGTGAGTATAGAAGCTGAAATGGAGCACAGCGTTAGTTCAGGCAGGTCACAGTCTCGCTAGCTCCGCTGGATGGCCCAGCTGACAGCAAACAGCTCAGCTCCCTCACCCACCTCCTCTCCTTAATCCCACATACTTCTGCCTCATCAATGTCTTGTCATTGATGTTTATTCTGTTCTGTACCCCATGGAGAGTTTTATTGCTACTCTCACTGCCTTGGGCTTTCCATGTTTGAACATGGAAGGGCAGGGGGCCCCCAGAACAGAACATACCGCCAAAACTTATTTCATACAATAGTAAATAAAACTATTCTTTTGAAAAAGTGGTCCTGACTAAACCTGCATTTTCTGGTTTAAAAATGTCATCCATTTGCCAAACTTGTGGTGAGAATCAGAGAACAAATATGTTCATTTTGTGCGATCACAGGAATTAACCTTCCACACACACACACACACACACACAAACACACACACACACACACATAGTAAAATATATCTCTGCCTGGAGAGTGCTAGCCTGGCGTAGCCAACCTTTGCTGGTGTACGGAGCTCTCTACAATTATCTGTTGATTGCGGACAAGGCAGTCTCAGGCAGCACACTCAGCTAAGAGCCTTGAGACTGTTTTACATTGTAATTGGTGCTGTGTGAATAAAATGGAATTAAATTGAAATGAATTGAATTGCAGACACCTGCTGTGGACCTAAGGCACCCCCTTTCTCCCTCTCTCTCTCTCCATCTCTTTCTCTCACTCTCCCTCTCTCTCTCCATCTCTCTCATTCTCTCTCTTCCTCTCTCTGAAATGTGTTTTCTTTCAAATATTCCATGCTTTTAAGGGCATCTTGATAATGGTAATTTGGAACAGTGTCTAGTTGTCTAGTGGAAGGTTTGAGAAATAGATGGTGTTGGTGAGAACCCAGAGCTCTGTGGAGATGGAGCATAAATAATCAAAGGCCTCTGCTTTTGTAACCCTTGGCCAACCCCCGCACAGACAGGCACTCCACCAATCAGGACAATGATGTGGTTGTCAATCATACAGTATGTCCCGGCAAAGGCTGTGAACATATGAGAGGGTATGTGAGGAGAGTGCTCTCTCTCTCTCTCTCTCTCTCTCTCTCTCTCTCTCTCTCTCTCTGTGTTTATGTGTGTTTTGTTTGGCTGTGGAGTTTCAAAATGGCTCACAGTTCCGGCAGAAACGCTGACATTACCTTTCCGAAACCTAAAAACCCAGCTGTGAATTACAACTCCGTGATTTTAATACAACTCCTTCCCTGATCCTGCCCCTGGGCCAAAGTTGTAACAGCATGGCTAACTCTGTCAGCTAAGACCTCCTCTTCAGAACTGCACCCTGTTCCAAAGATGATAAACAACAGCATTCCACAGACATTCTCTCGGAAGATCAATTTACCCGAGCGTTCAAAGCAGAATATTTAAAGGCTTTCGATAGAGAAGCTGCGGGCTATTCTGTTATTTTAACAACAGAAGGAGTTAGTATCGCATTCTAGGAAACATCGAGTTGTTATGGAGGCTTTTGTTAAGTCATGATACAAAAACAGAATAGTCTTAAGAGAATGTTTTGTCTCAGAATGTGCCCCACTCCGGCATCCCACGGTTACCAGTGGTGATTCGGGGGCCAAGCGCTGGAGATGGCCCAGCAGCAGGGCTGATTCAATCTGTGGTGTGCCACGTACTGTACTGTCTTTCCCTATAGACTCACAGGAATACACAGACTGACTTTGCAAGTAGTAGTCGGCAAGCAACAAGCAATGCATCACGATCAAGATGTCCAAATCTTGCGTAGGGATTTAGTAGAATTCGAGTGGTGTCCAGATGATCTACTGTCCTGTGTACACTGCTGTCCCAGATGACCGCTGGAGCTATAACGCTCACTTACATCCATGAATATGGACTAACATGAGTGCTGGCAGAGGCTATGCCCATGAGTACGAGCGACTGTTGACAGTGCTAGTGACAGATGTAGGCCTACTCTCAGTGCTGGTGTGTGCCGCCAGGATATCATAACACAGATGTTTAAATGGCAGCTATTTCAACTTATTAAACTCATTTAGAACTCATTTTGGATGATTAAATTATCTGTTCCGGTGAAAATTGTGACCCCCCCTCCCCCTAGTGTCCCCAGGCCGAAAACCAACCTTACACAGTGGGACAAGAGAAGTGAGAAACAGGAAACTCATTCTAACCTTGTAACATCCACATTGTTCTGCTGAACTTATGCTAACCGTTTCGCTAGCTTGTAAACAAATCCATGTGCTTTATCATTACTTTTTTTCCACAGTTAATAAGAAATAGCATGCACACTATCTCCAGCAGAGGGGGAAATATAGCTAATCCAACAAAGGGGGGTTTATTGTGGTTCTACAGTAGCATGTTCCCATTGATATTGAGCAACAGAATCTGGAGAATCATCAATAGGCAAATCGTCATGATCATTTAATCAGAAAATAAATGGAGCTGGTTATGTGGTTGCCCAGCAACATTGCTCCAAAAGCTGGCCAAAGTGTCATTTATGTTTTTTATGGTTTACATGTTTTAGCTTTGAACATAATCAATATCAATATAATCAATAATCAAAACTGTGCTTCAACAGCCAAGTATGTTTCCACACACAAATAATTCAGCAGTAGTAGTGCAGAAATGCACAATATGTGTGCCGTTTTTGTTCATCAGTCTTTTTCATCACCAAAGCTGTGTACCTGAAGTGAAGCTTCATTTATTCGCCTTTGTCAGAAACTCTGGGCTGTATATTTGCTGATGCAGGCTAATTAGCGTGGAGTGCACTAGTTAGAGTAAGCAACACTCCTCTCCGCTCCGTTCACAGGCTCTGTTCAAGGGCACCGCTAATGAAATGCATGGTGCGGATCAGCGCCGGCCCCGGCCCGTCTCTCCAGCGCAACACCACCCTGCCCTGAGCTCCGTTCAGCGGGCAGGGGCTTAGGGGAGGTGGGCGGGCGGGTGGTGGATGGAGCGCGGGAGTGCAGACACGTGTAGCTGAGGTCGGGGGGTCGCTCTCGTTACATCGACGTCTCCGCTCGGTGATTGAGGTGTTATTGGACCGTATGAATGCGGGCCAAAAAAGCCGCGCGCGCGCGCAGGTGAAATCCATGACCCGGCTCCCGAGTGACCAATTACGCCCCGTTCGTCCATCCGGTAGGGCCTTTTGTTTAGCAAGCAGGGGTCAGTGATTTTTAGGTCTTTACAATCCCCCCTTCATCCCACTCGCCAGCGCAAAGTATAAACGCCTCTCTCTCACAACCTGCCCGTCGGCCACAACAAAAGGGAAGCGCGTGGGGCCAATCAATGAACACCACTATGGCAGGCAGCAACACTACTGCTGCAGGTGACATATTGAAAATAACCATACTTTTGAAGAAGACAAGTGCACAAGAAGAATAGAATATCAAATGGGGGAAAAAAAACTACATGGCAGACAGACTAGGCTACCCATATGAGAATTGCTCTCCGTGTAGGTCTAGAACACTTGCATTTCATACAAAAAATCTCCTAGTCTTTTAATAAAATGCAAAGCAGGCCATATATAAAACATGTATTATTCTGCTGTATGAAATGAAAGGGGACATAATTATGTTTTAAAAATGACACAGTTTTTAAAATGTACATATATTACTTTTACTATTTGTGTTATTAATTTCCTTCCATAGCAGATTCTTTTTTGCACATCACCCCCCCCCCCCCTTAAATATTTCAGTATTGATTAAGAGTGCCATTTAAAACAAGTTAATATTTGATGTCTTATATTTGATTATAAACTAATGGTGGGGGTATATATCAAGGAACAACACTAGCTGATAGCACACTTTCACAACAATGACCTAATGAATCAGCTCAACTCAAGCATGTCTAATAGAAATGGTCTCCTCCAAATGAGGCCACAGGCCGAGGCTACTCGCTTTAAGAGCATTTGGGGTGGACGCCAGGCAGAGCGACGCCCTGGTGCACTTACATCCTGTGGCTTATCCGCCGGCTATCTGGACCCCGGCCGTTTCCCAGGCATACCCCACAGGGCTCCGATATTCCCACAAGACCCCGACATTCCCACAGGTCTCCGACATTCCCACAGGGCCCGACGTTCTCACAGGTCAGGAGTAAATCTGGGCTGCATGCTCACACCAGCAGATGTCCACTATGGCTCAATTCAGCTAATAAGAATAAGAATAATAACAAATAATAACAACTAGAAAAGCATTCTGAGAGCGCAGACCTCAGCCAAGGGAAAAGTTAACCGCCTCCTGGATCCAGACGGTGATATGGATCCCTCCCAAAATGTAATCCTTGGGTCATTTCAGACTTTCCCTGAAAATTTCATCGAAATCCATCCATAACTTTTTGAGTTATCTTGCAAACAAACAAACAAACAAACAGACAGACAGACAAACAAAACCAGATGAAAACATAACCTCCTTGGCAGAGGTAATAATAATAATTCAAGGCCCACACCACAGTAACCACTGACATGAACACATATCCATATTCAGTCAGTAGAGTTGTGAAACACCTCTGCAAAACTGTTATAACCCATCGTCACTGGAGGATGTAGACCTTCTGTACGCTGCAAACTGATGTTTTGCTCAGTCACTCACTTTTCATTATTCATCAGGATGGTGCCTTCACTGTTTTAACTGTTACTGATACATTATAAATGCGGTGTCCACTGGCGTCGTTCAGATCAATGGCGGGGTATCAATAAGACTAATGGCTGATGCATGTTCTAATTATAGCCCACTCTCACTCTCTTTGCATAGATAGGACAACAATTTACAGTAAGTTGGTATAGCTTGACAAAAATAATTATTCATGATTATTTAAGGGAAAACCTGTGAAATAATTGATTAAAAAGTGAAATCTGGTTAAATATAGCTTGAAACCTTGAATGATAACAAATAGGCCTAAATAATGGAATTGTAGTTCTGTTCATTGTGATAATTCATAACCAATTCTGAATTGCCAATTCTCTTGACCTAAATATTGAAAAAGGCTTGAAAATTGATATCAACAGCTATTTCATAATGTGTGCCGCGAGTATTCACAGATTCAGAAGCTGAAATTGACACGTTGTCATCTCAATTCTAACCTACTGTACCGAAGGCAATATCTGAACCTTAATTGGTGCGATTTCGTCTTAAGACCGGTGAGTGGCGCTAGAGAGCGCTTTCATACAAACACACACTCACATACACTTGCACAGTTTCTAGCTAGGATGGAATGGGAGGAGCGGTCGAAAGTATCCACACGGTGAGTCTCACTAGGCATTCGCCCCGCTCACATCGCATCGCTGTAGCGCAGATACGCGAACGACGCGTCCTTAGGAAGCTGTCAACTCCCACATCGCGGTCAACTTACTGTCGGGAAGGAATAGAGTTCCGCGCAGTGTCAGGAGACTCTACCTGGTCGTCACGAAAGACAAGTGCAATCAGCCGTATCATACTTTTTTGTTCCGCTGCACACTGAAACACTATGTTGCGTGCCGAGTGAGGAGAGCATTCATTTCTGAAACGGCGTTGTGAGGCAAGGACGAGGACCGGGGACCTTCCAGCCGCAACTCGGCAAAGGTAAGGTGAGGGAACCGGTCTTGGTCATCAAACAAAACGCTACTGTGCAAATGACTGGCTCAACCCATGCTTATTAAGTGTTCCTCGCTGCCGCCCGCGTCCCTTTAAACGCCGAGGCATGCTGTAGCCTACGTGTGCTCTGAAGTGCGTGTTTGCAACCTCACGGCAAGTGCCTGGTCACAATGAAATGGATAGTGTGGTGGAGATATGCGCAAGCGCTTATTTTCCCATTTTAGACAGAAAAACTTCCTGTTTGGATTTGCTAGGCAGCGTGCTGCGTGACAAGTATTGGCATCTTTCATTCTGTCAGGCATTCTGTTTTAGGGTCGCTTGCGCTGAGGTGACAATAATGTTTTGAATATAGGCTACTGTTATATCGCTTCGAGGTGTACCAAGCAAGGGTGGTCCACTCGATATATGCCAGGACAAGGCTTTACTATAAATCATTGTGTAACGGAACTGAACATCAATAACATCACCACTATACCTCCTCCGACAGTATCACACTTGTAATAACAACAAAAGACAACAACGACAATAGTAATAATAATAGTAGTAGTAATATAGTAGTATATATAGTAATAGTAATAATGGAAATATGAGCCATTTATAAAATGTTTTCCATTTCAAAAGCAGTAGGCTAGCCTTGATTTTCCTTATTTCTTTAAATAGTGTTTCATGTGTTCATATAATTCACATATTTTCTCAGCAGTAATTCAGGAGTGTATACAGTGCATGCATTTTATTTGTAAGTTAAAATTAAAAGCCTCACCTTGTCACTACACACAATGATTCAGTAAGGCAGCCAGGCGCTGTTGTGTAGTGATGTACTGTTCGGATTAGCATTATTTGACTGTTATAGTCCATTACATAAATGGATTAAGGAGAGGGGGAAAAAAAGCATGTCAGGTACACTTAAAAAATCAGCTGTTGACCTGACCTGGTCGTGCTCAGCAAAGCACGCTTCATTGAACCCTCAGAAGTGGCCCTATGTTTGGCCCAAGGCCCAGATCATTCGTACAGTGTGTGCCTTCTGCCCGGCACAGGATGATAGGCGCTGCAAACTTTTCATTTGTAGAAACGCGAGGCTACTCAAAGCCGTGCCATGCACGCACTGGGAGCTGGTGGACTTTTCCTCCTCGCTCGTGCTGCGGTTGTATTTTCCATAGGAACAAACCGACTCAGCCTTTGGTGAGCCGATGTATTTACTGGGGAGAGGGACGGAGGGAGGGAGAGAGGAAGTGGAGAAGAAGAAGAAGAGAGGGAGAGAGTGAGTGAGTGAGAGAGAGTGAGTGAGTTAGGCAGGGAGTGGGAAAGGGAGAGAGGGCAGGGGTGTGTGTGAGTGTGTGTGTGGGTGTTTTGTGGAGCCTCTGTGATTCGGAGGACATCTCTGGACAACAGAAAGCACTTAGGAAGCAGGTAAGGACAGTGAGGAGAGCAGAGCAGATGAGAGAAGCAGAGAGGAGTGGGAGCTACTTACCACCAAAGTGGGCGAATGCACAGCTTTATCATTACAGGAAACGAGAGCATGACCGGGGCATGGACATCTCTTACCTCATTTCTCTCTCTGTGTGTGTGTGTGTGTGTGTGTGTGTGTGCGCGCACATGTTGATAATATTATGTAATTCAACAGCTTTAAATCAGCTTTGTTCATAGCTTCATCACGCAAGTCCTGAGTACAGAAACAAATATGACGTTGTGCGTAAGAGTTCATACCTCCCTCTAGATGGGCACCGCCAGGGCATAACAAAGAGGTGCGAAGGGGGAGGGGGAGGGTGGTTTTAGGGGCGAACCTTTTTTGGAGACCTGAGACACGAAAGGCAATGCAGGATAACATTTTTGAGATTCAGGCTATAGCCAGTAAGATTTTATCAAAGGGTCATAATTTCTAGTAGCAACACTGCTGGGGACTAAATATTTGTATTCTGTGTACTGTAACTATACACTAGACAGTATCGCTCATCCGCAAAGATCAAAATAGATTGCATTTCCCTATAAATGCATGAGATGAATAAATAAATACTCAGATAAATCATGATGAAATCATCTGAAAGTTAGTTTCCTCTTTTTCACCTCCCCAAACACAAACAAACAATATAAGGACAAAAAGAATTAAACAAATAATCTAACAAATAAACAACAAAAACAACAACAAAAAAAGAGTAGAACTCTTTCATTGGTTGGGTTCCCATTGAGGTTTCATGCTTTTATAATGCACTTTTCACCTCTGGAACCGAGCATGCATGTTTGAAGTGAATTCCCCACACTCTGTTCACATGACTGTTCCACTGAACCCGTTTAGAAAACACTGTTGTGTTTTCACATATATATCCTCTTGGTAATTTCACATTGCAGCAAAAACAGCAAGCACTCTTTTTTTAGGGAGCTGTGTGTGATGTATTTGTTGTAGCTGTGTGTGATGTATTTGTTGGAGCTGTGTGTGATGTATTTGCAATGTGGTTAGAAAGCGCCACGTTAGTATTTGTGATAGAACCATGTGAACTGTGTGTATATTTATCAGGGTATGAAATGTATTTTATTTGATAATACATGCGGAAAATCCATTTCTCTAAAATCCATACCGAATGAGCGGTGAGTGACTCTTGATTTCAGGAAAGAAAACTATTTTGTGTTTATAACAGGGACCAAGGCCAGACTGAAAGCAAAACAAAGGATGACTTACAGTATGTTTCACCAACCAGTCACGGGTCGGGTGTTCTAGTGTTTTTAGGCAGTGAATACGAGATCTACAGAAATAAATAACCACCCGCAATTCAGTTTCAGCTGCAGACTTTTAAAAACCTTAACAAATGTGGCTTTTATGGAGGAAAAGATATATTCCAGTGTTCCAGGGTCTGTCAAGAAGCATCCCAATTTCAACGATGACGTTGGCTGTTGTGCTTTTAGAACGTAGAAGTAGGCCTAATTGTGGTGACACTACTGTTCATGTGAAAATGTTGCAGTGGCTCTGAAAAATCCAGCCGTGGTGCTGCGCCACTGCTGAATACATTGTAGGGGAAACACTGTATTCTACTAATAACAAGAATCTGAATGATTATGAATGTTCTGGGTGAAGAGGGAGGTTTGGCTTGAGATAGCTTTGCCAGAAATCGTGCCGTTAAAGTGCATGGCCAACCTCGCCTTGTGTGGCTTTTTGGAAGGGTGGCGGCAACTTCATCGACTTCAGGCTCGGTCATCTTAGCCAAAACACATGCTTGATATAAAGCCAGAACGTTTTAAGAGCACGTCTTGTCATTGAGGCGCCTGAGAAATCATAGGCGAGAAGATGAACATTGCTTCGCTTCAGAGGGACTCTGTTTCGAGTCGTATTGCTTTTGGAGGGGTCCCGGGGGCCGGGGTGAACGCGGAGCAGGCCTCCTAGCGCCTCCTGTGTGTGTGTGTGTGTGTGTGTGTGTGTGTGTGTGTGTGTGTGTGCTTTTGGAGGGGCCGCGGTGAACGCGGAGCAGGCCTGCTATCGCCGTGCCAGAAAGCGTGCTTGATTTATGGCTAAAACGCCCGGAGTGCGCAGGCCCCGCTCACCTTGTGTGGCTCTCTTGGCCCCAGCCTGAGCCTGGACTCAGTCAGATCAGGCGCTCGGATGGCTCCGCCAGAGCGCGTGTCTCACGGACAGCTAAAGTACACAAGCGAGCGTCTGTGACTGGCTCGTCGGGGAAAAAAAAGCACGAGCTGATGTGTGTGTGTGTGCGCGTGTGTGTGTGTGTGTGTGTGTGTGTGTGTGTGTGTGTGTGTGTGTGTGTGTGTGTGTGTGTGTGTGTGTGTGTGTGTGTGTGTGTGTGTGTGTGTGTGTGTGTGTGTGTGTGTGACCGCACACAGCAGACCCACAGCTGTGTATCGGGAGGCCCTTATAAGGTGTACGGTGGACGGATGGATGTGCTGCTGAACCCCTGCAAGTTTAAACAAATATATTCACAGATGACGGGCGCGGCGCTATATAAGGGGGCAAGGGGGCACGAAGGCAGGGCTGAGAGGGAGGTAATTATACAGAGAAATCTGAAGGACTCCAAAGGACGTCCTCTGGAATGATTTCAATTTTTGCATCCATGTCTGAGGGATAATACTGGAGGATAGCACCGTCATGAATTTCATGGGGTGTGTGTCTTTGTGTACGTGTGTGTGTGTGTGTGTGTGTGTGTGTGTGTATGTGTGTGTGTGTCTGTGTGTGTCTACTAATAAGTATGTGTGTTTGTGTCCATTTGTGTAAGTGTATTATGTACGTGTGTGTATGTATGTGTGTGCCTGTGTCTACTGATAATTATACTCCTGTGTGTGTATGTCTGTCTACTTATGAATGTGTGTGTCCTTGTCAGTGTGTGTGTATATATGAGTGTAAGTGTGTGTGT
>NC_085005.1:26557730-26560230 GCF_963854185.1 Sardina pilchardus
TGTGTGTGTGGGGGGGGGGGGGGGGGGGGGGGGTGGACTGAACAGGGAGCGATGAAAAACGTGCAAACTCTCACACACAGCGCCGCCGCGAGTCAGTTCGCTTTTGTAAATGTCTGTGGCAGTTTTGGTATTAAATCCTCCGCCGCCGCCGTCGCTGCCGTCGTCGCGAATATGCCGCCTTGAGCCATTTTTGTAATCGCGGATCGCGACGAGAACGGATACAAATAGCTTCTCTCGGAGCTCCCGCTGTACATTGAAGCATAAACAGGCTCTTATAATTGACTTGGTATCCTACAGTGAAATGCATTAGTGCACCTGCTTAGCTGAAGGGGGTAGAGCGGTGACAAGTGACGAGGGCTCTGGGCGCAGTGTGTGCTGTTACTCTCATCACGCGGCGACAGGCCCAAATTGAAAAGCGCCATCGAATTGGAACAATTCAAAAATTTTAGGTCGTCGAGACAGTTGCACGTTGTCCTGTTGACAAGAGATGGAAGGGAGTGGATTGTAGTGTGTGTGTGTGTGAGAGAGAGAGAGAGAGAGAGAGAGAGTGTGTGTGTGTTGATGGTCCTGCTGTATATACAGCTCTCATGGATGATATCCACTGAAGTAGAACAGACAAGAGCAAAAGATGGAAAGACTGCCTTGAAAACAGTATAATTGAGCATGTGTGTGTGTGTGTGTGTGTGTGTGTGTGTGTGTGTGTGTGAGTGTGTATGTGTGTGTGTGCTCTGCCAGAGAGAGAGCGAGAGAGAGAGAGAGGACAGACAAGTTCAATAGGCTTCCATGGAAAATGAGTGGAATGGAATAAATGGCTGGTGGAGATGGTGGTTTTGGGGAGAACATTATCTTCAGGATTTGACCAGCAGGCCTATGAAAGATACCACACTAAATAAAGACACTCACAAGAGCAGGACTAAACAGGCAGTTTAGGGACACACACAAACACACACACACACACACACACACACACACACACACACACACACACACACACAGGTTTGGGGGAGAACATTATCTTCAGGATTTGACCAGGCCTATGAAAGATACCACACTAAATAGAGACACTCACAGGAGCAGGACTATACAGGCCGTTTAGGGACACACACAAACACACACACACACACACACACACACACACACACACACACACACACACACACACACACACACACACACACACACACACACACACACACACACACACACACACACACACACACAGGTTTGGGGGAGAACATAGAGACACTCACAGGAGCAGGAATATACAGGCCGTTTAGACACACACACACACACACACACACACACACACACACACACACACACACACACAGGTTTGGGGGAGAACATTATCTTCAGGATTTGACCAGGCCTGGGTCAGATACCACACTAAATAGAGACACTCACAACAAGAGCAGGACTAAACAGGCCGTTTAGGGAAGGCCCGTCTCCCTGATGGGTTCTGCACATGCGTGTGCATACATTCCACACACACACACTGCTGCCCAGTTTGTTCCATTCATGTGTAAACATACACACAGTGGTTCAACTCCGGCTGCGCCGTGTTTCACGGTCTATCGTATTTCGTGATTCCTCCCCATGATTAGAATTTCAACTGTATTACCATGTCTCTGCTGATGATTTTGTGGCATTGGGATGTTCTCCAAATGCAGTGGGTCCACACTACAACAAGTAAGAGGAAAGAAGTCAGTCGTCATGGGCATAGTTTGCTGAGACAGGCCTAATCCACAACAGGCTTCCCTCACAACAGCACATTTGTAGATTGATTCATTGTTCAATGTTTTGATTGACCCTCCCTGTCGATCGTTGTGCCTCCTGAGTTTTTGTTGTCAATGTGATGGCATCGATCCTACATGCAGGAGGATTTGTCATGTGGTCAATTCAGCGGTCATTGTATTTACAAAAATTTTACAATATTTGGAAATAATATTGCACAGTGTGAAAATCTGTTTTGGCAAATAAAATGTACGGTGTGGCAGATCTGAGCCAACATAAAAACACAAAATAATTGCTTTTCTTTTATTAACAATAACTAGGTAGTCACCATTACAGAAATCAAAGCCAAGGAAGGATTTTTCTTTGTTTGTCCATGTCATGGCATACACTGCTATTTAACATTCTGGCTGTTGTAGATTTGGGGGGACTGTTAAACAAGTGCTTTGATAGTTCCATGTTTATTTATATATTTTACTTAATTTATTTATTTTACTTTATTTATTTATTTATTTATTGTGAACGTTCACATTTTGCCGTTCATTCAATTTCCAAAGCCATTTTGACCCGTCAGTAATTGTTATCTCAAATGTTTTGTTGTTATAATGGCGAGTAGCAATGTTGTGACAAATAAAAGACCACTGCTGGATTAGTGTGCGTGCGTGCGTGTGTGTGTGTGTGTGTGTGTGTCGTGTGCGTGTGTGTGTGGCACAGCTCCCAGACATCTGTTGGGCACCGTTAAGGCGGGAGCCTTGCGGATTAACAGTTC
>NC_085005.1:26567730-26570230 GCF_963854185.1 Sardina pilchardus
CAAACAGCTGGAGACATGAAATCATTTCAAAGGAGAAAACGTCCCACCCACGATCCTAAAACTCAGTTTTTCCTGTTCACACAAACACTGAAGCAGTGTGTGTGTGTGTGTGTGTGTATCTATGAAGAGTTCAGATGCAAAAATCCTCTAAATCCAAAAATCTACAATGAGCAATTTTTATCAGGCTCCTATAGGTTTTTGGATACGAATCGATATTTCAGATAAGGAAGAGAGTGGTATTTAGTGGTATTTTGAAACCGTATGTGTGTGTGTATATGTGTACAGTATATGAAGTGTGTGTGTGTGTGTGTGTGTGTGTGTGTGCTAGCATCATCGGCATGGTTCCCTGTGTCCTGCGAGCAGCTCCAGGCTTCATGTGTTTATGATGCTTCAGCTGTTTTGTGCAGCTCTTTGCGTGACTCCATTGATTTGCTATCAGTGCTCATCTACAGAGGAGCCTCCAGTGTCTGCTGCTCTGTTGCCGAGCGCGCGCGTCGCCGCCGCCGACAGTGGTGTTGTGCTGTCACGGCAACGGATGACGAGGGCTCTTCGGAGACTCGCGGACACTCACGCCTTCTGGAGCGTTCCGCTTTAAATGTTAGGCCACTTTTCAGAAAGTCCATTAGAGAAGGGTGTGTGTGAGTGTGTGTGTGTGTGAGAGAGAGAGAGAGACAGACAGTTTGATGAGAGAGAGAGTGTGTGTGTGTGTGTGTGTGTGTGTGTGTGTGTGTGTGTGTTCGCTGAAAGAATTTGTGCATCAGAGCTGGTTCAACAGCACCCTTTGGATGGCAGTCAGAGTTTCACCCTGTACAGTAAGTCCATCCATTCCTCTCCTTCACTCTGTGTGTGTGTGTGTGTGTGTGTGTGTGTGTGTGTGTGTGTAGGTGTGTGTGGGTGTGTGTGTGTGCGCACCTTCTGTCAGTGTCCATCACTCTCTCTCTCTTTATCTGTTCTTGTTCACTCCTGCACAGTTTGTCCTTCTTAACCTCCCTATATCAGTGTTACTTTTCTTCTGTGTTATGTGTTATGTGTTATGTGTGTGTGTGTGTGTGTGTGTGTGTGTGTCTAACTCTCTATGCCTCTCCTACTTTATTGGTATTGTGCTGATTCTCTCATCTAACCTACCTCTGACCCCCGTCTTAATCTCTCTCTCTCACTCATTCACTCACTCACACACTCACTCACACACACACACACACACACATATACTTACTTTCTCTCCCTCTCTCTTCCTCTCTCCCTCCTCCCCTTCCCCCTCTCTGCCTCCCTCCCTACTTCCCTCTCACTCCATCTCTCTCTCTCCCTCCATATCTCCCCCCTCTCTTCCTCTCTCCATCTCTCCCTCTTTCCATCTCTCTCTATTTATCTTCTCTCTCTCTCCCTCTCCCCCTCCCTCTCCCTCTCTCTCTCTCTCTCCCCCTCCCCCTTCTCTCTCTCTCTCTCTCTCTCTCCCTCCATCCCTCTCTCTCTGTGGTCCTGCTGTGTGAATGGGCTTAAGGCAGAACAGGACTCCCTGCTGTGTCTCTCTCCACTGCTCTCCTCTGCAGCATCCTTAAAACAATGGCCCAGCATCGCTCTGTAGCCATGGCGATTGCAGTGGGCGAGCGTCACGGTATCACCATGGTGATTACATCTCCCCCGGGCTCCTCGGTGCCACACCGGACCCAAAAGGTCACTCGTCCGGCTTTGGCTCCGGTGCTCCCCCACCCACCCACTCACCCCCGTTCCGATCTTAATCCACCTTAATGCATAGTTGGCGCTGTGCCTGGAGGGCTCCCCGGCCAGACAAACTGCTCAGCAGTCGTGCCAACTAGGTCTGTGTGCCCATGGCATCAGTCCCATGCCACCCTCACCCCCCACACACACCCCATTACCAGCCTTACCCCACTTCTGATGCTTGACCGGAGTGCTGTTTAGTGGACAAAACTCCCCCCCCCCCCGATACCGGAGACCTGCCCTGCCAGATCTGTGCCACGCTACGACCACACCTGGGCCACGCTTGGGCCAGATCCGTGCCAGCTTTGGCCCAGACTCTCTGAAGGACACGCCAGCTGTTCTCCTGACCCTCTGGCCACCATTGACTCTGGACTAAAGCGTGTGCCAAATCCCATAGCCATAACCATAACCATTCAGAGCCTGGGACATGGTCAGCCAAAGGACACTGCCGTTTGGGAAGCCATGGAAGTGCCCCTTTAAGACTCACACACTTACTTACACACACACACACACACACACACACACACACACACACACACATACACACACACCCACCCCCCCCCCCACACACACACACACACACACACATACACATACCTCGGTGTCATCATGTGTGTGTGTGTGTGTGTGAGAGAGATTGTGTGTATGTATTAACTTTGATCCCTCAGAGTGAACTGATCAGTCACGACTGCAGTAGAAGCCTGTGGATTTCACTCCAGGTGATTTCGCTCTGAACGCACCAGTGACTTCGGTTAAATGTGGATGTGCTACCAAATTGATTTGT
>NC_085005.1:26582730-26585230 GCF_963854185.1 Sardina pilchardus
ATACCCTTTATCACTAGCATCCTATTTTCTAATGTGCTTATAAGTTACAGTTTTTTTCAATCGCTAACAAGCGTTTGTCCATTCATTTGACACATTTTCAAAACTCTAAACACAGACTCTCACCTACAAAACACAATTGGCCAAATGGATCATTTTCCTCTCAAAAGCACATCACATGTTCTTACACAACATTTTGTTACATATACACTAACTCGTCATTTCTCTGCACACACTAAGGCTAGCTTTACACGACAACGATCTGAACACAATCCGCAAAAGTGGCGTTGCGTTCCCACTTTTTATTTCGCGTTTAGACGAGCGTCTTTGGGTGGAAATCTGCATGCACACGGTGACGCAAAAGTGTGTGAAATTTGATGTAGTATGCATGCCAGGTGGCTAGGTGATACTGTGGAGCACTGCCAAACAACAACTCCAAGAGCGCGCGCATGCGTTGAAACTTCCTTCTACTTTCTCCGTAGTAGCGCGAAATAGCCATAAGACTAAAAGAAAATAGCCCACCGTCAAAAACCAAATCATGGCTAAGAACCGAGGCAAGACAGACAACTTTGTCTGCAGTGGCGGTTCTAGACTGAATTACTCCCCAGGCGAGATCCTCCACGAGCGCCCCCATGAGTGTTTTTTGACGCACTTTGCGTCAGTCGGGCTCATAGGGTTAAGCGCTCGTGCCGCCCCATACAAGATGCCGCCCCGGGCGACCGCCCGGTTCGCCCGTACCTAAAACCGCCACTGTTTGTCTGGACAGACGAGGAGGTCGAGCTATTGTTGCAAACGACGTTGGATCACAAGTAATTAATTCGCCTTCTCTGTTCTGATATATCAGTAATTACTCTGCTTATGTGCTGAAAGGACTCCTGAATAGCTATCAAAGCAGCTAAGGCCACTTGAATGTCTGACTGATGGAAATAATCGACATGTTTGTTATTTTTTGGCTGTACAGCACATGTATATGACGTCAACGCGTATGCGAGGATAGCCAGCGTGAGCAGCTCAGAGCACACTTTTGCGTTGTCAACCCTTTAGACGGGAACGCGACGGTGGAGCGTTTTTAAGATTTCCACTCTGGAGGGTGGGTTCATTTTTTTGCGTTTTTAAGCCCCAAAAACGCTGTCGCCGTCTAAACGAAAGGCACATCTGATAAAATATTTTGTCGGTTTCACCCGGGAGCGTTGTCGTGTAAAGCCAGCCTAACTTTACCAAAACACTGGAAACCTGACTCAAAATGAAGTTATTTTGTCAAAGAATGAAGTTTTCACTTCACAAGATACATGCAGTCAATCAGAGTACACTAGGTTTCAGAATACTGGCTACTGTTCACATTACAAAAAATGCATAGACTTTTATGTTTCAGTTTTACAGGTATTTGCATGCAAAACATGCAATCCAGCATTTTTACACTAAATTTCTTGGTTGGGAACTGTATGTCTAGATGTAATGTCCACATTCAAATGCATTCCAGTAAAAAGCAAATCTTTTTTTTTTTTTTACTGTTCACTAGGCCTACAGGAGGTGCAGTATAATTACTGTTTACAGTAGACTATGAAAGAACAGAAAAAGTTTTACAGCATTGCAGTGAACAAAATATCCATGATACACAAGAGCATTCTGAACAAAACAAAAGCAAAAAGCCCAGATAAAAAAGGGGGTGAACAAAAAAAAGCACAATATTACTGTGTCTAATCTCTGCACCTGCTCCTCTCAGTGCTCCTGCACCTCTCACTGTATCTCTCACTGGGCCTGCTCTTCTCCCTGGGCCCCTTACTCTTACTCTTCCTTGTCCAGACATTACAGTATTTGTCTTTTTCTGTTTCTGCTTCCAAAAACATCACCTCCTCTTTTTACTGTGTAAGTGTCAATGTAATAGAGACCCCTGCCACTGAGTCTAAGACAGACTGAAATCAGCTGTGGTTGGCCCAATTTACCCAACATAAATCATCTGTGTGTCAATTATTCAATTGTTTGTTTATTATCAGCTGAGATATATTGCTTTTGAATTGATAACATTGCAGAAGCAGAGGTTTTTATACTGTATCTAAGGTTTGGAATATTGTTTTAACTATTGTGGGATGTTGTGTGTTAACATTCGAAAATAATACAAAAACGATCCATTATTTTGTTGGGAGGTATAGTTTGTCTGTTAAGAAAATGTAAGCATTGTGAAAATGTATTCACTGACTGCATACTGTGTGAAAACAACATGAAATGTGTGAATGGTATGGCCACGAAAGACCGATGCTGTGCTAACTGTGTTTAGAGTTTTGGAAATGTGTCAAATGAATGGACAAACGCTTGTTAGCGATTGAAAAAAACTGTAATGGCTAATATCTTCAGTCATTCTTATGTCACTTTTATGTGATGGTGACCTACTCTACAATCCCTCAAACTAGCATCCTTGTTATTAGTGTCCTGTACACTCTCTCACACTATAGTGTCCTTGTTATTAGTGTCCTAGTGTCCACTCTCTCACACTAGTAGTGTCCTT
>NC_085005.1:26620230-26622730 GCF_963854185.1 Sardina pilchardus
CATACACATACACATACACATACACATACACATACACATGCACATACACATACACATGCACATACTGTACACATACACATACACATACACATACACATACACCAGTGGCGGACCGTGAGTTCAGCAATTAGGCCTTCAATAATGACTATTTTTTGGCAAAAAAATAAATAAATTAGGGGGGCGTTACGGGGGGATCCCCCCGGAGATTTTTTTTACATTACAAGGTTAAAATGTGCAATTTCCCTGCATTTCACAGTGGGAGAGAAACGTTTTCTCTTTCTAACGCGAGTCGGTGTATCACTATTTTCGTTACAAACAAATAGCCTACGTCCGAGCTGAATTCCGCATTGTTTATTGGTAAACATAACATCTTTATTGCCATTATCCCTATCAGCAGCATGGGTTTGAGCAGACTAGGCCCTACTTGAAATATTTAGGCTATCGGCTTACTTGCTTCAGACTGTTTGTAGAGCTCTTCTATTTAGCTGTATATAGCGTGTACAGTGCAATTATTTTAGGTTGCTTCGCTGGTGCTCTGATTACTCAAAAGCTAGTCTAGTGGAACTACAGGGCTTGGCTATCCTACAGTCAGTATCTTTGCTACAGTGTTTTCCAAACCTTCACGGTACACTATGAGAAATGTCTCAACAGACATCACGTTATGGCCATGCCACGGATTTCACCAATAATTTCCACAAAACTCAACGAGATCAAAAGTCGGACTAAACTAGCAGGGCAGTAGACTGGCAGTAAACCAGACCTTGGAGGGCAGGGAACCAAATGTCAGTTTGACATGCCGATCCCGACAGCTTCACCAAAGTCTCATCAACTCGCACACAACTTCAAGCTAGCATACATACAATCTAGTCGTACCAAGCTAACAATCTAGTCGTAACCAAGCAGCACTAAAACACGTTTGTTATATAGTAAAGGGCCAGATAACAAGCATCTATTTCAAGTCTTATGTTATGAAATAAACATGAAACAAAACTTACCAATTCCTGCATAGTGACCAGCTACGTGCAGAGTTATAGCTGACGTTGTGTAGCACTATCGATATCTGCTAGTCCAGCTGACACTATACATTATTTTTGCTTAATGATGGTTTATTTACTATTCATAACTATAACATAGTCATGTCAGTATGACACATTTATTTATCCATTGAAGTCCAGTCTGATTCTGACACTGGCACAAGATGTTCCTCACGTCAAGCCATAGACAGTAAACGCCTCAAACAGCGTTAACATTTGTGATGAACGATTCCGGGTATTCTTTTCGAACATTGCAGGCCTAGCTGCAGTCAGACCTGCCTACCTCGCCATAATAGGTCGATTTGATTGGCTAATTAGTCAGATGTAGCCATCAATCAACCCGAATCCAAATATATGATTTCTAATGGTTGCTTAGGTACCGTAAACGCAGTGATTCCTTGTGAAGGCCTGATGCGGGCCTTAACAAGGGAACTCATGGGATTGGATGAAAATATATCGCACACTCTCGCTATTTGTTCAGACAGTCTGTCAATCAAATCACATAGCCGACAGCGGCAGTAGTCGAGAACGATCGGGGAAGGAGAAGCAGGAGCAAATAATAAATGGTTAAGTAAAATGTTATTAAAGACACTAGTATTTTTCATTCGTTTGGAAATAGTTAGGCCTTCAGAGAAGGCCTTGAAGGCCCTGACGGTCCGCCACTGACATACACATACACATACACATACACATACACATACACATACACATACACATGCACATGCACATACATGCACACAAACACACATGCACACACACACACACACACACACACACACACATACACACACATACACACACATCAGACTTTGCTGTATATGCTTGGTTAGACTCTGCAGGAACCCATATGGAGGCCAGTGTTGGCACACAGATGTAATGCCAGAGACTATCCCCCTTGGGAACATGCACACACACACACACACACACACACACACACACACACACACACACACACAGTGAATGGCCAGCTAAAAAAAGCCCCTCTCCTAACCTCTCTCATCATGTCCGGCTCACTGCAGAGCACCAAGGTTCTCGTAATCAGCCTGTGTCTCAGGTGCAGCACAGCAGTGTGTGTGTGTGTGTGTGTGTGTGTGTGTGTGTGTGTGTGTGTGTGTGTGTGTGTGTGTGTGTGTGTGATTGAGCAGAATTTTCTCCCGCTAGGCTAATTGTAATTACGTTGCACTAGGAGCTGGAGATGAGGTTTTCTTTTAGACACGCAGAACTGAAGGGAGTTTTGTTGTTCGCACACATGCACACACACATACACACACACACACACACACACACACACACACACACACACACACACATGCACAGATACACACGCTCCCTTTTTTGCCTCATCTTCTCTCACACAAACCCATATAAACATGCATCTATTTCTCTCTCTACTTCTCTCTGACACACACACACACACACACACACACACACACACACACACACAGACACACACACACAGAGAGAGA
>NC_085005.1:26637730-26640230 GCF_963854185.1 Sardina pilchardus
GGTTCTGTCTCTGTCTTTCTCCCCTCTTTGTCTCTCCTCTCTCTCTCTCCTCCCCTCTCCTCTTTCTCTCCTCCTTCTCTCCTCTCCTCTCCTCTCCTCTCCTCTCCTGCTCCTCTCCTCCTCCTCTCCTCCTCCTCTCCTCTCCTGCTCCTCTCCTCCTCCTCTCCTCCTCCTCTCCTCTCCTCTCCTCTCCTCTCATCCTCTCCTCTCTCTCTCATTCTCTCTCTCTCTCCAGCAGGTAGAGTTGTGTTGTTGTGTCCTGAGTGGCGCCATGTCTCGCCACGTGCACCGTTTCGAGCGGGACTACCGCGGGGGCTGGGAGCGGCGGGAGCGACCGCACCTCCACCTGCCCAACGGCACCTGCAGCCCGGCCATCGCCACCGCCGCCATGCCCGTCGCCAACGGCAACAATCGCCCGGGGCTCCTGCCGCTGCCCGTCATCCCCTCCCTGCTCCCCACGCCGGTCACTATCGCCGTGACGACGGCTGGCGCCGACCTGACCGGAAAACGCGCCGTGTCCACCGCACCACCCACCATGAAGGTCAGTCGCTGGGCTCTGTGTGTGTGTGTGTGTGTGTGTGTGTGTGTGTGTGTGTGTGTGTGTGTATAGTGCAGTTCAGCTTGAGGTCCTGTAAAGCAGCTGTGTGTTCATGAGTCGCTGGATGAGTTTCTAATGGACTGAGTGTGTGTGTGTGTTCCACTGGAGAGGGGCTAGTCTAGTCTAGTCCTGTTCACATTGTGGTGAAGGGAGAGAACACTTACACACACACACACACACACACACACACACACACACACACTCTCTCTCTCTCTCTACCATCAGGTGTTCTTGATCTTGATCTGAGGGGCATAGCCGAGTGCTGTGCTGTGCTGTGCTCTGTGTGTGTGTGTGTGTGTGTGTGTGTGTGTGTGTGTGTGTGTGTGTGTGTGTGTGTGTGTGTGTGTGTGTGTGTGATCATAGCTGATAGTACGATGTTAAGTGCCAAACAGACATGAGTTTACGCTTCAGAGTCCTTGATGGTGGCCTAGATGGCAGCAGAGGTTCTGAACCTTGTCTTCCACTTAAGCTCTCCAGTCTTTAACATCCCCCTTCTCTTTCTCTCTCTCTCTCTGTTTCTCTCTCTCCATTCTTCCAAACAATCTATTCTGCACAAGCGATTGCCTGTCTCTCACTCTCTAGCCCACACTCTATCTAGCGCTCTCTTGAATCTGATTGCTTCTCTCATCACATCACTCTCCTAGTCCCCCACTCACTCTCTCTCTCTCCCTTCCTCCCCCCTCTCTCCCTCTCTCTCTCTCCCTCTCTCTCTCTCCCTCCCTCCCTCTCTCTTTCTCTCCTCATCTCCCTTTCAACTCCAAGCTCTGCCAAGCTGCACACTTCTAGCTGTGTTCTGTCAAAACTCTGTCCTCTGCCAAACTTCTCTTCTCTCTCTCTCTCTCTCTCTCTCTCTCTCTCTCTCTCTCTCTCTCTCTCCCTTCTCTCTCTCTCTCTCTCTCTCTCTCTCCCTTCTCTCTCTCTCTCTCTCTCTCTCTCTCTCTCTCTCTCCTGTCATTATGCAGATGAGAGGACTGTTTTGTGGACTGACTCTCGTCCAGCTTCCTGGTTATTATTAAATCCTCGTTTTGGGTTGGAGAGTCGAGATTAAGCATTAAAGAGGCGCTGAGACAGGTGTTGTCTGCTCTCTGCTTGGACGGGGCACAGCGCCGGTGCGTGTTCTAGACCCTTCGGCACTCCTCCGGCTCCGCGCTGGCCCAGATCTGGCAAGTCGCCGCAGCGACGCTCCAGTCGCACAAACAGGAAGTGGAATCTCTCTGATGATTGTTAGGCCACGTTGCACGGAGGCGACCGCACAGAGGCCTGAGACTCGAGCGCGGTGAACTCCGCGACCCGTGTTTGCTGCCGACGTTTTCTTCTATTTCTGAAGCTACCGCTTCACCAGCCGCCGTGCTGATTGATGATTCATGATGTCTGTTCAGAGAACACGGTGGACACACACACAGGATGTGCCACAGTTGGTGCTCAGCGTGCGATAGGTTGCGCTCATACTGCACTCTTGCACTCTTTAGTGGCGGCCTCTGTGTTGCTGGTGCCCCTGTACTCTCTGAGATGGTGCAGCCCTGAAGCCTGAATGGGCCACATAAGACACTTTTACATAAACAGTTTTTTTGTCTTTCCGATTAAACTATTCCAATTGAAATTGAAAATAGTCTGTTTACATGGGGAACGTTCTATTCCGATCAGGTGCTTTCAAGCGCTTTACAATCTTTGATCGGAATAGCCGTTGTTGCCTACTTTTCATTGGGAAGATATACTGTAGCGAATGGCCTTACACATGGCTGTTCAATCGGAATAGGAACGGACTACGCTACCTCTTTCATTCTGATTAAAATTCTGATCAGATCAGGAATTTTCATTCCAATTGAGGTGTTTATATGCCAATTTTTATTCCGATTGAGCTGTTATTCCGTTTCTAATCGGAATAGAAGTGTCCATGTAAAC
>NC_085005.1:26645230-26657730 GCF_963854185.1 Sardina pilchardus
TGTTGTGTTTCTGATCCACATCTCACATACATGTGAACCGTATGGCAAGCAGGATAATGTATAGTCTGTAATGTCTAGTCCTTGACTGTGTGATGCTAATGTTAGCGGTAGCACTGGTGATGGCTGTGTATAATAGCAGCATAAACACATAAGGTAGCGCAGTAGTCTGGTTTTCACCATAATACTAAGCTCAATCTTTTAACATTGAACATTAGTCTGGGGAGGCTGCGCTTCGTTTCTACTGCACTTCGCGTCGCTTAAGTTTCGTTATCGTCACGTCACCGGCCAATAGCGTGCCAGGACTACTAGAGTATAGCCGTTTCTGATTGGAGCCAAAGGTTCTGGCAGTAAACAGCGGAGATAGATCTGCTGGTTTCCAGCCTGAGCTGCCGGGCAAAGTTCAAATTCACCGGAAGTTCAGGCTGGGTTCACCCAGCCTAGCAGCGCAGTGAGACGAGGGGGAAGTGTGTTTACTTAGAGGTAGCGTTATACTGTAGCCCTAACTGTGCGTTCAGACCAAGACCGTCAAAAGCGTCAAGAGCGGCGGAAATCATTCATTTTCTATGGAGAGTCGGCGTTACCGGCGTCAAAAGCGTTCTGGGCGTGAGCGTGGCTTCATGAGCGTCACGGGCGTCAAAAAAAAGTCGAGCCTCAGTTAACTTTATGGTAATGAGCTATGACACAGTTCGGCGTCAACCAATCAAAATGTCAAACTCGCAGGATTGCTGCTTGTGGTTTGTTTGAATGTTTTCCGTCATGGCTTTGATGCTTTCGGCGCCGAACTGGGTTGAGCGTCGAGCTATGAGCTTCACCAGCGACTTTGACGCTTTTGACGGTTTCGGTCTGAATGCACAGTAAGGCTCTAGCCTCTATTACCCTCTGATGCTGCGTTTTTTGGTTCTAACTGATTTGTGCAGTGCTGTGTGTGTTTCTCAGTGTGTTCCTGGCAGTGTGTGCAGAAGTGTGTGTGGATGGAAGATGTGTGTGAACCGCATGTGTTGTTTTAGTGATTGAAGACAGGCAGAGAGACTAGAGTAATAACATAGCAACCATCATCACAACAAGACACAAAGTCAAAACCAAAGCAATCAATTAAACGTTTAACTAAAATTAAAATGTTAAACTACAGTATAGTAAAATAAAAAATACAGACACATGCATTATTGATCTCTAATAAGCTCGTATGTGTATGTGTGCGTGCGTGCGTTCCTGCGTGCGTGCGTTCCTGCGTGCCTGGGTGTGTTTGTGTGAGATATGTATTTCTCAATTAAAATTATTTGGGAATTAATTCAATGGGCAACAATATACAGTATGTGATTGACAATGGGCAAAAATATTTCCTATTTTAGTGACAGCTAAAAAATAATTAAAAATGTGATTAAACAATGAACCGAAAACAAATTATTTTGAACAACAAAAAAAAGTGGCCACCCACACACAGTGAGTCATCATTTAAAATATGTTAGAAATACATTAACTAGATGATGCAACACTGAAAAATAAACCTGGTGTGTTGCTACCATAAACTGTTGCTACTCATACATTAGAGACATATTGTGTTGTATTTTAGTGGCCTCCATATCTCACTCTGTTGCATTCACTCTGGATTGCAATACTTGCAATTGACACAACTGTACATGTACTGTAGTATTTAGGTAGTTTTAAGTATCCATTAGATTTGTTGTTTTGGCAATGTCGTGATGACCATATATATTTATTTCTCATTGTCTTCAATATATTTCAACCTGAAGATAGAGGGAACATAAAGCAGTTTCTGGTTCAGATTCTAGTCTTCTGCATCCATTCCATTGGTTGTTTTTACGGTGTTATAATGACCAATCTCGCAAGGGGGAAGCTGAAGCACACACACACACACACACACACACACACACACACACACACACACACACACACCACACACACTGCAGTGTTATAATGACCAATCTTGGAAGGGGAAAGCTGAAGCCAGTTGGTACTGGCTCTGTCTGACACATTGGTATCAGAAGTGGGGAGGTAGATGACGACACTTTGACAGATCAAAGATCTCACTGAAAAGCTACAGCTGGGAAAGTTTTGCTCGCCTAAAGAGGACAAGGCATGACCAAAGACGTCTATTCCAAGAGCCTTGATGAGGCAAGCTGACTCTCTATTCCCATTGCTGTAGACACGGCAGCGTCCGTTTTAGGGTGAGCCGCGGTCAAGGCAGCAGCTGATATTGAGACCCCCCATCATACATTAGCTGGATCAACCAGCAGCTTCTGGCAGGCCAGGCATTCCTGGGCGGGGAAGGACAGCTTCATCAAGAGCTACTCCCTTGGGTGACAGACCGGTCATTGGGTGACTGGACATTGCTAAAACAACAAAATCCAATCACCGCTAGAGACTGAAATTCTAAAAAAGGAGCTACATTTTACAATATGTGTACAAATATACTTTCCTGTGTTCTCAGGTCATATTTCCTGTGTTCTCAGTTCATATTTTAATTAGAAAAGCAGTCAGAGAGCGCAAACCTCCGCCAAGCGAAAACATAACTCTCTCCTGGATCCAAACAGTGATACGGATCACTCCCAAATTTAATGGTTTCTTCCTTGGGTCATTTCAGACCTTCTCTGAAAATGTCATCAAAATCCATCCACAACTTTTTGAGTTATCTTGCGAACAAGCAAACAAACAAACAGACAGACAGACAGACAGACAGACAGACAGACAAACCCAGATGAAAACATAGCCTCCATGGCGGAGGTAATTATGGTGAGAAATAAACAGAAGCAACAGAAGCAGAAGCATTACTGAAGCAGAACATGCAAGGTGTCTTAGACATTTACACCATACTGCACATATATGATGTTACAGTGCACTAGGTGTCCAACCCCCACACTTTCCCCAGGAGAAGGTTGGTTGAAATGATTCAAGGTGTCATCATAGGTGTCCTGAATGAACACATGCAGAGCTGTTGTTGAAGCTTAGAGAGTAAAATGGCAAAGGAAGGTCTCTAAATCTAGGGCAGGGGATGGGATGGATCCTCACCTCCTGAGGGGCCTCTGTAAAATATGGCCCCAGACATGGGACTTACACATCATGGGGGTTGTTATAAATTGCCCATGCAGGATTCCAAGCAAGACCACAAAACGCTGTGCCACCTTTCACACAAGTGTTGAAGAATTAACTAGAAC
The DNA here is from genome assembly GCF_963854185.1 of Sardina pilchardus. Lineage (NCBI taxonomy): Eukaryota > Metazoa > Chordata > Actinopteri > Clupeiformes > Clupeidae > Sardina > Sardina pilchardus. The sequence goes on from NC_085005.1 coordinate 26,648,404, forward strand.
GTTCCGGTCAGAATCGAGGCCTGGCAGACACTGTGGCGTCTTTATTTCATATATTAACTCGCACCGCAGGTATCAATCGAACTGCTGAAGGCAGAGGAATAATGTGTGGTGTGTCTGATGACTATGAAGCTTTAGGATTTGGAGCCCTGTAGGGTGTGTGTGTGTGTGTGTGTGTGTGTGTGTGTGTATTGTGCCCAATGTGTGCCCCAAATTGGACACTGTACATTTAACTGCTCACACAGTTAAATCAAATATGACAAAAAGATTAGTTGAGGCTGACTGTCTGGCAGTGAACTTACTGTAACTGGGATATTCTGTACGATCTGTCTATGGAAAATCACAAGCTTCTCTCCTGTCTTCTAAACTCTCTTCGTATGTGGCTCCAGTTCCACACCTCGTGTTGATCTACAGTATGTCTCTAAAGTCCAATTCACACCAAAGATTACCAACGCGATGGGACCGAGTTGCAGCGGTGTGAATTAAATGTTGCACGTATTGTAGTTGCAAGCCGTCACAAGCCGCCATAGAGCATTCAACATGTTTAGTCGCAGTTGCAAGGTTTTAGAACATTGCCGCTTGTCTCGGCTCGTCGTGAATCTTTTGGTCTGAACTCTACTTAATAGTGATGAAAATGGCATCGTTCGCTTGATTGTTCCATTTCAGAAACTTGTATCACCTAAGGCATTTCTTTCAGACAAAACCTGAATAAAGCTTATCAATTTCATAGCAGACCTGGTGGCCTCTGATGTTATTTGCTGGTACACTTCCTTTGTTCTGCTTTATTCTCCCCGACTCGTAGCGTACGCCTGAAGTCCCATAAAGCCTTGAGAGTCAGACAGAATCAATTACTCCTTCTGAACGATAGTTAGGTGTTAATTCATGTTGAGTTTAAATGTAACTGTGAGACACCAAACGTTTTGTGGGAAAGGTCTTGAGTGACAATAGTCTACCAGCATACTCTCTGAGTGGCATTCCAAAGATGGCGCCCCTTTGGAGAAATTGAACAACATGGAGACCAAGTAAAGCAATAAAAGTCACAAAATGGATGTGAGGATTGTGTCTTTTCATTGAGGCTAGGACTCGAGAGAGAGAGACGGAGATGGAGAGAGAAAAAAGAAATAATATGTCCTCTTTTTTTGCTCTTTTTTTGCCTCTTTCTCTTTCTTTTTTTCAGCTCTCAATAACCTTGCCACTTGGTTGGAAGGAGAGGCGGTGAAAAGGAGATGATTAAAGTTTCAAAAAGCTCACAGCTAGAAATAGTGGGAGGAGTTCACAGGAGGAGAGAGAGAGGGAGAGAGAGAGAGAGAGAGAGAGAGAGAGAGAGAGAGAGAGAGGGAGGGAGAGAGAGAAAGAGGACCATGAAATTGACTAACAAAATCTCAAAATGATAAAAAAGAAATAGCCTAAATAGAGTGAGCGTCCTGAGAAAGACTTGAAAAGTTCAAAAAGCTTAAAGAACAGGCTAAATAAAGAGCGAGCCAGTGAGTGAGTGACAGAGAAAGACTGAGAAGGACAAGACAGTGGGTCCCCCGTAGCTGCTGCAATAATGTGCGCCGCGCCAGATGAAGACAAAGCTGTAGGGTTTGGAGTGTTGGAGCACAGCATGTGTGTGTGTGTGTGTGTGTGTGTGTGTGTGTGCGTGTGTGTGTGTGTGTGTGTGTGTGTGTGTGTGTGTGTGTGCGTGCGTGCGTGTGTGTGTGTGTGTGTGTGTGTGTGTGTGCGTGCCTGTGTGCGTGCGTGTGTGTGTGTGTGTGCGTGAGTGCGTGTGCGTGTGTGTGTGTGTGTGTGTGCGTGAGTGCGTGCCTGTGTGCATGTGTGTGTGTGTGTGTGTGCGTGAGTGCGTGTGTGTGTGCGTGTGTGCGTGTGCGTGAGTGCGTGTGAGTGTGTGTGTGTGCAAGGCACTCACGGTAACGGCATTGGGGAGGTAAGGGGGGGAATCGACATTCTCCTCACGCCAAGCCCCACCCCCACTGGGTGGAGTCCCGTGGCTGACTGGGCTCATCAGGAGAGGAGAGGCGTCCGTGCGGAGGTTAATGTTTGATCTGTAACGGTCACCGGGCGGCCTAGTGACAGCGGCCTGTGAAACTATTTCATACCGTTAGCCTGCTAGCTTACGTAGGCTAATTTAGTTTAACGTCAGGCTTTTGCTAACGTCATACCGTAGTGTTAACCAAAGATTCTAGAGTGTTACGCTCATTTTTAAACGACGCGTTTAAACTAAAGTCATGTCTAGTTAGAGAGCTCTCTATTTAGGGAGGGAGGCAGTAGGCAGCTGCTTTCCGATTCGAACGGAGCCACTGTCAGGACTCTGGGGTTCGGAGGGTGGCGAGAACGAGGAGGTGTTTTTACCTGAGAGAGGGTGATCTTTAGGCACAAGGTGTTGTGTATGCTGCTGATGTCAGGCCAAGAAACATCATCACATCTCCCTCTGTTATCACCTGTGTGTGTGTGTGTGTGTGGGGGGGAGGGGGGGGGGAGTGTGAGAGTGTGAGAGAACTCAGAGGTGGCAAAGTCAGTGGACTGTGTGTGTGTGTGTGTGTGTGTGTGTGTGTACCACCTGAGCCTCGGTGGAATGTGCCCAGTCGATATTTATGGCTCATTCGGCTTTTATTCCAGAGATGAGATGGGAGACGTGTGTGTGTGTGTGTGTGTGTGTGTGTGTGTGTGTGTGTGTGTGTGTGTGTGTGTGTGTGTGTGTGTGTGTGTGTGGCAAGGGGCTAAAGTCATCATTAGGACTCTGCATCCCACCCTGCATTCTGTCAGGCAAATCTTAGATGCGGAAGGGAAACCCAACTGTGTGTGTGTGTGTGTGTGTGTGTGTGTGTGTGCGTGTGTGCGTGTGTGTGTGTGTGTGTGTGCGTGTGTGCGTGTGTGTGTGTGTGTGTGTGTGTGTGTGTGTGTGTGTGTGTGTGTGTGTGTGTGAGGCGATGACTTCTCAGAAGTGGAGGAGATGAAATATTAATGGCTGGAGAAATCCTATTCCCGCTTTTTAAGTGATGTGGCCTTGAAGCGTCATCTAGTATTCATATGTTGATCATGGAGAACTAGAAAGTACTTTCCGAAGGTCAGGCCTCTCCACTACCCAACTTCTTTCTGTTGTCTCTCTTTGTCATGGCTTGGTTATTTATATTTGTGTGTGTGTGTGTGTGTGTGTGTGTGTGTGTATGTTAATGTGTATACCCTTCAGATAAATCCTGTCATGGCTTTATTCTGTAAGGTTAGAGGGACCCCATGCTGTGATGGATAGGGTCTCACATCGAGGCAGTGTTAACAAAGAAGAATTTCTTCGTATTCCCCTGAGAAGGAAATACTGTGTGTGTGTGTGTGTGTGTGTGTGTGTGTGTGTGTGTGTGTGTGTGTGTGTGTCTCTCTCTCTCTCTCTCTCTCTCTCTCTCTGTATGTGTTTGTTTTTTGGGTTTGTACACACAGTTGATTGTGCTTGTGTAAGTCTCTGTATAATGTGTGTGTGTGTGTGTTTGTGTGTGTGTGTGTGTGTGTGTGTGTGTTCATTTGTCTAAACTTCAGTAAAGCCAGACAGGATTACCTAATGAACTCCTCTTCCTTTGCTGAGCTGGAAAAAACTGCTCCATGCCATCTGACATCAGCTTCACTGACCACTCATCATCGCCAGAAGCACTGGACAACTGGACACTGCATCTGCCCATGTTCCAATGGTCTGTTCCAAGAGCTGGAACCTTAATTCTGTGTGTGTGTGTGTGTGTGTGTGTGTGTGTGTGTGTGTGTGTGTGTGTGTGGTGTCTGTTTTTGTAGTGTGTGTGTGTGTGTGTGTGTGTGTGTGTGTGTGTGTGTGTGTGTGTGTGTGTGTGTGTGTGTGTGTGTGTGTGTGTGTAGGTAGTGAGTGTGTGTGTGTGTGTGTGTGTGTGTGTGTGTGTGTGTGTGTGTGTGTGTGTGTGTGTGTAGGGGGTTCTCAGAGCTGGATCTCCTCACGGTGCAGGAGGAAATCTCATCGTCATGGCACGTCTCTCAGTAACGATTTAAAGCAGCGCGTCTGTCCGTCCACTCCACAAGCGCGTCTGAAAGGGTCCCTGGATGCCGCTGGACGTCTGGGGGGGGGTGGGGGGGGGGGGGGACATCTGTGAGGACACGACACTGCCGCGGGTCAGAGAGCACGGAGCCGGACACTCCGAGAAACTGGAAACTCTGAGGAGGATGAGAATGAGGGGGAGGAAGAGGAAGAGGCTCCCTTCACGTAACAGTGCTTGGGAAGGTCTGCCACTAATTTCCATGGAGAGCTTTCGCTTCGGAACGACGACGCAAACAGGGATGGCTTGACGCTGACGCTCCCTTTCCTTCGGAAAGTGCCGGAATGAATTAGGTCTGATTGATACTGAGCCGTCTCCCCTCTCTCTCTCTCTCTCTCTTTCTCCCTTTCTGTGTGTGTGTGTGTGTGTGTGTGTGTGTGTGTCTGTCTGTGTGTATGTCTGTCTGTGTGTGTGTGTGTGTGTGTGTGTGTGTGTGTGTGTGTGTGTGTGTGTGTGTGTGTGTGTGTGTGTATGCATGTGTGTGTGTGTCTGTGTGTGTGTGTGTGTGTCTGTGTGTGTGTGCGTGTGTGTTTGTGTTGTGCTTCAAATCAACGCTAATCCCCACACTAAATGACTTTAGCCTCATTTCCCCGCAGGTGATTAGGCTGGGGAGCGGGTTAGCACTCGCGCTAGCGTTTGTGTAGCCAAGGTGGCGGCTGCCAAGTCAGCATCTTCCGCAGGCATCCCATTCACTCCTCCCTGCCAGATTAACATCGCCAGTAAATTAATATACGTTATTTATTTATTATTTATATATTTGCCTTGGCTTCTTATGAATAAATAAACAAAACAACGCATGAATAAATCATGGCTTTCAGACAGGTTGGCTCTCCGGCGTGATTGGCAGACATTGCAGTTGGGGCTTTTGCGTTGAGCGACATATACATATACACACACACACACACACACACACACACACACACACACACACACACACACACACACACAGACACACACAGACAGACACACACCCACGGAAATATTTTGGTTTAACAAGGACCAGCAGTCAATCTTGTGTTTACTGTGCACAGAGGCTGGGGGATTGGGAGGCCTTGGAAGCACATGTGAAAAACTGTGTCTTTTTCTGTGTGTGTGTGTGTGCGTGCGTGCATGCATGTGTGTGTGTGTGTGTGTGTGTGCGTGTGTGTGCATGTGTGTACGTGTGTGTGTGTGTGTGTGTGTGTGTGTGTGTGTGTGTACTGTGTCTTTTTTCCACTGGGCCAGGGCAGTGAGGAGGGGAGGGGAGGGGGGGAGGGGGGCCCCTTTGGGAGCAGAGGGCCAGCTCTGGGCTTATTGGATTCAGGTGTGGGGGCCCTGCTCTCTGGTTAGTGGAGTAATATATGGGAGGGGGGGGGGTCAGGTGAAAGTTAAAGGAAAAATAGTTTTAGGGTTCAATAAGGTAGAAGTTGAAGGAAGATTTGTGTGTATGCATGTGTGTGTGTGTGTTTGTTGGAGCTGGATATGTGTGTGTGTGTGTGTGTGTGTGTGGGGGGGGGGGGGTCGGGATCTGTAAAATATTTCCTCAAGGGTGCCACTTGAACATTTTGTGGCAAAAAGGTACACACATGTGTTGCCTTAATGCCTTTATAAAGTTTTGTGTGTGTGTGTGTGTGTGTGTGTGTGTGTGTGTGTGTGTGTGTGTGTGTGTGTGTGTGTGTGTGTGTGTGTATGTGTGTGTGTGCATGCGTGCGTGTGTGAGTAGAATTCTCTTTGAAAGGAGTGACACCTCAGCGTAATCAAAACTCTGTCTCTGTGCTGAGGTCTGGGCCTGGCGCTGTGCACTGCTGCGCTCCACTGAGTATTTTAATAACACTCTTCATATCCTTTTACAAAACGCTTCTATCTCCACGGCGATGACTTAAACGGAACACCTGAGTGCACACCTGAACTCTTGTCACCGTCGCTGGCTCTGCCGTTGGCAGCTTTACGGGAAAAAAAGGAAATACTACTTTCCCACTTATTATCAGCCAATGGGGACACGCGATGGTTCCAGGATTTTATCTGTCCAGAAGGGTGGATTTGATGACCCATCCTCAGATCAGAGGGTGTGAGATTTCAGCCGTTTTTGTTTCGAACGCTGGTCAATCCCTTAGAAACTCCCTGTCCGGCCGCTTGGCTACTTACTCTACTATTAGTCTACGAGCTGCCCAAAGCCAGGATGCATTGTGCCGAGTGCACTCTCATTCTATGGGATGCTCAGTGTCATAAAGTGTGATGTTCAGTGCATGGTGAGTGTGTGTGTGTGTGTGTGTGTGTGTGTGTGTGTGTGTGTGTGTGTGTGTGTGTGTGTGTGGGGGGTTCCTAGTCTGGCGGATGTGTTATGCGGGGAGGTTTTTTGGCCCCTGCTGTTCTCGCTGACAGATCTATTGGTTATTCTTTGCAGTGAATCGCCGCCTTTCACTCTCTTTTTTGTGTCCTGCGTGGAGCGGGAGAGTGGACAGCGGCCGAGCTCGATAGACTCCTCTGAAGCCCCCGCCACGCACCGATCGATCGCCTGATTGATCACCTTGATTAGTGTCGTTTGGCGAGCGTGCGAGCTGATGTGTGTGTAATGAAGGCAGGGTGCGGGGCGGGTGGGGGGGGGGGTATCGGGGGGGCTGGGGGCTGTGATTACTGCAACCTGCTCGGCTAGGATGGGATGGGCTCGCCTCGGAGCAACTCTCTCACCCTGCTGGTGTGCCGGACAAGGAGTGACCACTGGCGGTGGACACGCCTCACATTTTCTTTTTCATGTTTGCCATGACCTTTGATTTATTACTTTATTGCAATTGTTTATCCACATATACAGCACAAACTTCACTTACTTCACCCGTTTTACATTGCATTTTTTTTTCGTTATTAAATATAAGGCAATGGAAAAGAGACAGAGAGAAAGACAAATAAAAAAGGCAAAAAGCTAAAAAAAAAACAAAGCAACTGCTGTCTCACCCCGGGATCACCTCAGGGTGGCCACGGGTCACATGACACATGATTCCCATCGGGGGCAAACACGTCGCACCTGACGGATGACTCTGAGTCTGGGCAAGAGGCTGTTTTTATTTATTTATTTATTTATTTTTTTATGGAAACTAATCTAGTTTCTCCACGCTAACATTTTAGCCAGTCATTGTCGCACATTTTATACACCGTAGTAATTTTGTTGCCAAGAACAAAAGTGTTCGTGTCTTCAGATGCCTGCTGTTGCACAGTACATCTCAAAGCTGTTCTACTCTTTCAGTTAATCTCAATACAGTATTACTAAAGCATTAGCCTCTGTGTCTGGCGGTTCAGTCTTTCACTTGCCGACTTGACTATAAAAATTGCATTAGAAACCTTTGGTAGAATACCATTTGACCTCAATACTCCAAATATGCAGTTCTCCTCAACAGTACTTTGTGCTGGCTGTGGAGCATTTCAGCCTTGTCTGTTGTGAAGACTCTTGATATAGCGTCCATTGTTAATGCTGCATAGAAAATTGGAATTGGAAGTGGTGTTGAATTGTTGATTATATGAAGTGCTCTGACCCTCTATCTCGTCCAATCAGAGGTCGAGAAGGCATGTGTATATTTAAATGTCTTCTAATAGCGACGCCCTTGCTCTTGACTGGAACCGAATCGTTTTTCCGTTGGTATGTCTTCCCTTTAACCACAAAGCTCTATCATTTTCGTTATGTTTCATTGGATTAGATTAGATTAGATTCAACTTTATTCTCATTGTATTGTCATTGACTGCAAGTACAAAGACTACCAAATGCAGTTTGCATTAAAACCAGAAGTGCAAAAAAGGCATGAAAGTGCAATACAATATATTATGTACAGACAGGTGGTGCATAGACAGGACAAGAAATGTAGCGGAATGTACTGTAGACAATAGTACAGTTGGTTTACGGAAGGTGGTTTAGAGTAAAATAAATTAAATATAAATGTGTGAAGTGTACTGTACTACTAGCAGTTGCCTTATAAGAGCAGAATAAGTATGGCTATGCAGTATGAACAATGTATGAACAACATGTACAGATATGTGCAATGTAGCACTAACATCATAATAGTAGTAAGAACAATATACGTAGACATACTGTATGTAGTGTATTGGCATACTATACTATCAGAAAAACAGAATAAATATGGATGATCAGTATGAGCCATAGACAGATACTGTATGTGTGCAGTGTGGTACACGGTACCGTTGGAGTGTAGAAACAGAACCATTTCAAGAGCAGTAAGAACACTACGTGTGCAGATGGATGTGTTCCGAGTTCCGACCGAGGCGTTTTAGTTCCGCTGTTTTTTTTTCTCTCTCTCTCCTTTAGCACCGGAGTGGTTCTGTAACGGTAGCGAGTTCTCCGCTTTCTCCCCGCACGCCGAGGCTCAGTGTGAGTGACAGCTTGATTGTGCTGGCCTGCAGCGTAGAGGTGAAAGGGTCTTTTTATTTAGTCCAAACCAGCGCTGGGAAAGTGAAGCCTGCACAAGCTACACGTCGGGACACATCACGCCGCTTCGCACTGGGACTGATTGAGTCGGTGAATCGTTCGAAAACGCTGCTGTTGTGTGTGTGCGTGTGTGTGTGTGTGTGTGTGTGTGTGTGTGTGTGTGTGTGTGTGCGCGTGTGTGTGTGCGTGTGCGCGTGTGTGCGTGCGCGTGTGCGTGTGCGTGTGCACGTGCGCGTGCGCGTGTGCGCTTGTGCGTGTGTGTGTGTGTGTGTGTGTGTGTGCGTGTGCGTGTGTGTGCTGAGAAGAAGCGTTGGCTTGAGACGTTGATAGCCAAGGTCAAGTACTGCAGTTCTACTGAAGCCAGTGGGTCTCTGGTACAGTATGCTGGAGGTGTCCTTGCTGCTGTGGAGGTGGAAGAACTGTATAGATGTATAGATGTGAAGTGGCCTAACAGAGGGATGGAGGCGTTGTGTGGTGTACAGAGAGTGTGTGGAGGGGCCAGCACACACACACACACACACACACACACACACACACACACACACACACACACACACACACACACACAGGCTTACTTTTTGTCTCTGTGTGTTGTATAGAGAGTGTGTGGAGGGGCCAGCACACACACACACACACACACACACACACACACACACACACACACACACACAGGCTTACTTTTTGTCTCTGTGTGTTGTATAGAGAGTGTGTGGAGGGGCCAGCACACACCGACACACACACACACGCACGCACACACACACACACAGGCTTTCTCCTCCACCTATCATCTCCTTCCTCTGCTGTATTCTCTGCCACTCTCTCTAGAATATTCCAAACTCATTTGAATCCAAAACACCTCCGCCTCTCTCTACTCTT
>NC_085005.1:26662730-26667730 GCF_963854185.1 Sardina pilchardus
GTATTGCCACACATTTTGGGCCCTTATTGGGCATCTATATCGGGCAGAACTGTGCGTGCGCAAGGCTTCACGACACCGACATCGCTCCAGGTGCGAGATCACAACACATGATTGGCACGATGTTGTCGTGTTTAATTTTGATTCAAAGAAGAATCATTTTGACAAAGCAAATGAATACTACAGAAGGTGTGCTTTAATACATTGACCTTTGGGTTCTAGAAGCAAGCTAGCTGTACCCTGTTATGGTTCAGCTTTTACACCCCTTTCAAATACCATCACATGTTTGTCTGAACTTAGAATAGACGGGAGATGCTACCCATGTCCTTCTTTGTAACCCCACACAAAAAATAATGCCTATATCACCTATGGCCTTCATTCTATTGCACTCCCTGCTGAGCAGCTTCTCCTGTGGGCCACCCATGTCTTGGCCTCCCAACCTATTTGTGTCATTTAGAAGTAGACCCTACTGTCAAAACACACCAAACTCCACTTGTAAATATCATACAATAAATATGCTACAATGTATTCATTGTGGGTAGATGACTGCCATGTTTGCGTTATGAACTAACCCCATACATTTATATGGGAGATTCCATATAAATGTATGGGGTCTCTATATTAGAAAGTGTCTGGTTTAACTCCCACGTTCGTCTCTCTCTCTCTCTGCCAGCGCTGCGTATCTCTCATCAGCGTTCCGCGGCGGCACGACAACCAGGTAACGTTCCACCGGGGGGACGTTCTCTTAAAAATAGAGTTTGTTTCGCCGCACAGTACACATCGTAAAGGTCATTGTTAGCGGCAAAGTTATTACCCTTAAAGGCCAGTAATGTTCTGAAAACTCTGACAAAAAAAATGACCTGGGGGAAATGCAAACAGAAGAACGAAGAAGAAGAAAAATAGAAGAGGAAGAAAAAGAAGAGGAAGAAGAAGAAAACGATGAAGAGGAGGATGAAGAAGGCTAAATGCGGCGCTCCATCTTCGTTTGCCCGTGCGGCGGGCACGGCCTCGGTTGCTCCCCTGTCAGATCGCGTTGGTGCTGAGCGGAGAGTGTACAGTATGTGACACATTCACACACACACACACACACTCCTCTCCTGCTTGAATGGGCGGTTAGGGCAATAATGGGGTGGTGTCTCCGGGTGGTGCTCTGGGGAAAGATGGAGGGGGGGATGGATGGCGTGAGAAGTCATTGTGGAGGAGGAAGAGGAGGAGGAGGAGGAGGAGGAAGAGGAGATGGAGGAGGTTGGTTGTTTAGATACGGTATGTGATCTGATTAGGGCGAATGTACCGTGTGGGGACATAAAGCAACATCAGCCTACGGTACTGCCGACATGATTTCCCTTGTGCAAAACTCACATACATGCGTGCACACACACACACACACACACACACACACACACACACACACACACACACACACACATGGTGCTTATATAAACACAATTTGACACACAGAAGCATATAGACAAATTCACATGACACATAAAGGCGTATACATTAATGTGGATATTGAGCAATAAGCACATGCACCCCCCCACACACACACACACACACACACACACACACAGACACCCACACACGCATACAAACTACTGTAATATGTAATATAGCCACAGACACACATATACACTCACACATACTATACAAACTAATTTATTACATATGGTTGTATATTGTGTATAAACAAACATTATAACCACACACACACCAACACACACGCACAAACAAACCTTACCTCTGCTGAATTAATTTCATCCTCGGGGGAACAAACAGGCAGTTTGTGACAGTTTTCTCACACATATAGCCTACAGTATGTTGCTGCCATTAATTTTCACCTGATCCGAACTGTCGGCTGTCTTGGAATTCGCGAACGTCCCCATTGGCCCATTCCCATAAACGCATTGTGTACATAACCAGAGTGTGAACGCAGATTTAGTGCCATGGATCACCTCCTCACTGGTGAGCGCAACAGAACGAACGTGCCCACACTGAACTGCGTTCTCTTCATCGCTGTTCATGGGGTGCCTCTCAACATGCGTCCTCGATCCTCGATGCTCGATCCTCGAGGGGCGTTCCCACTGATCTATAACTAACACTGGATAGACTATCCCATTGTCACCCCCCCCCCCCCCCCCCCCCGCCCCATCATTCTTTGTGTAGATCAGTGAGGATCGAGGCCCGAGGAGCGAGGGAGGACGTATAAACGCTGCATGAGAGGCACCTATAGAGAGCGCCGCAGATGACACACCAACAGGAAAAGCCAAATAAGTCCTCCTGAAGTCTAACGTTAGAGCAAACTGTTTACTGAATTACTCTGACATGATGTGAAATCGTCATCGATTAGGGATTAGGTTTTATGTCACGTTTTACAGTCTGATTCGGTTGCCAGGTTCACCCTAAATCCCCTGCCGTGTTTTTTCCACGCCGCGGCCCTGAAACTTAATGAGGCCATCTCCCACATCGGAGGTGTGGTCGTCTTAGCACATTAAATGTCTTTTTTAGTTTAGTTTAAAGATGAGTGTTCAACTGTTCCAAATGTAATAAGGCCTGTTGTTAACTTCAAAGGAATTAGGCCAGTTGATTGCTTGTTTTTTCATGATTATTTTTAAGATTTTTTTTGGACAAATCACACCCTACTAATATGTAATATAGTGTGTGTAAACACACACACACAAACACAACCTGCTCATGTGATCCATTTCCGGCAGTACCACTGTGAGCTATAAATGTCAGCCAAGTTTATGAGTCATGTTGCATTTCTGCTGTACCCCCTAGGAGAAGAAAACAGCCCTGCAGGGTGTGTGTGTGTGTGTGTGTGTGTGTGTGCGTGTGTGTGTGGACATGATTTGGTGTAAACACACCTCGTCCCCTCACTTGTGGCCTACATCCTCGGGTGGTGTGTGTATTTGCGGACTTGTGTTGGTCAGCAAGGGCAGACAACACTTACCTCACTTCCCTTTTGTGTGTGTGTGTGTGTGTGTGTGTGTGTGTGTGTGTATGTTCTCTCTGTGGAGAAAACAGACCGTGTCCCCACACAGAAACACAGACCTTGTCTGGCCTACATCATCTGTGATGTAGTGTGTGTGTGTGTGTGTGTGTGTGTCTGCAGACGTGCCCTGGTGAGCGCGGTCTAAAGGTGTTTGCCTCGTTCTCTTACACATGGCCTACATCTTCCAATAAAGGTTGTATGTGTATGTAGTCATTGTGTGTGTGTGTGTGTGTGTGTGTGTGTGTGTGTGTGTGTGTGTGTGTGTGTGTGTACACAGACTCCTTGTTGAACGGGTTCTAAATGTACTAGCCTTATCCACTCATGCTTGGCCAACACACTTGTGTGTGTGTGTGTGTGTGTGTGTGTGTTTGCAGACTCGACTCGGTCATCTGCGGTCTAAAAGTTGTAGCCCGGTCCACTCCCGCGCGGCCTACATCCCGTGTCTCCGCCTCCCCTCGTTAGCGCGAAGCTGCGCGCGGCGCGACCGTCGTTCGTTAGCCCAGAATTAGAGCAGCGCTCGTCTGAAGGTCACGGAAAACGGGAACAAAACGACTCCGAGTCCCTTCATCTTTCTGCTCACGGAACAGGGAGAAGTGTTCCGCTCCCACTTTGTTCCTCTTACTGTGGAACGTGATAAATATCTCTTAGAGAGAGAGAGAGAGAGAGAGAGAGAGAGAGAGAGAGAGAGAGAGAGAGAGAGAGTGAGAGTGTGTATGTATGTGTGTGTCCTTGTCTCTGTCTGTGTGCATGGTGGCGTGTGTGTGTGTGTGTGCGTGTGTGTGTGTGTGTGTGTGTGTGTGTCTGTGTTTGTGTGTGTGTGTGTGTGTGTGTGTGTGTGTGTGTGTGTGTGTGTGTATGTGTCTGTGTGTGTGTGTGTGTGTGTGTGTGTGTGTGTGTCTGTGTGTGTGTGTGCGTGTGTGTGCGCGCAGAACCGAGCGGCCTCGCCTGCTGAGTGTGGACCGCTCAGGTGGTGTATTTCCAGACGGAGATTTTCGCATCATCTCCCCACTCAAGTGGGCTGCCGCACAGTCAGCAGCCGGCGCTCGAGTGGCCTTCGGGCCGCGTGCGGGCCAGAGCCGGCCCTGGTCCGCTCCGGGCCGCGTGTGGGTGCGGACGCTTGAGCGCTTCCTCTGGTGTTATTGGGGTAATTACGGCGCCGGTGATGGACGGCCTTTTAGCGCCGCTAGTGCGTGATCCGCGCTGCACTCGGGCCGACAGACACCCGCGCTCGCGCAGTCAGCACTCGACTCACACACACACACACACACACACACAGATGGATAATACTCGCGAGGTTGCTTTAAAAAAAAAAAAAAAAATCGAGAAACGTATCAGTTCAATTTACCGTCACGGCGCCGACATTATCATAACAAAGGGGCGAATAAGAATAAATGCCTATGTGGTCCCCGGGCCATAAAGGGGGAGAGAGAGAGACGCTCCGCGGGCTAGGAGGGGGTTTTGGCGAGGGCCTCATCCAAATGCAAATCCTCCGTCGCCGCCGCCAACCGCCGCCTAAACGAGGGATGCCTGCGCGCCTCACCTCACCTGCTGTGGGTGGAGGCCTGGCGCCGTGCACGGCGGGAGATCTGCGTCGTAAAAGAGGATTTTTCTTTAATTCTTCCAAAAAAGAGCATTCTTCCAGACTGTAAGGATCCCCCCCCCCATTCCTTTCCCATTCCCTTCCCATTCCCATTGCACTGTCAGTGGCAGCACATTGTGTCCCTCTTGAGCCGCCGTACCGTACGTGTTTTCCAATGAATGTTCTATATAACATGCAGGGGCCTGAGAGCAGGGAAAACAAAGGTGCTCTGGAATCTGTATTTAACTGTGTGTGTGTCGTGTAAATCCAACTGTCCACGACGTCACACATGTAAGATCTGTCACTTGGACAGCACCGATGACTTGATAAGGAGACATGTTTGCCGAAGAAAGACACGGATGAGAATGTAGGCTTAAAAAATGGACGCCGTTCTCTGCCTCGGTGACTGTACGTGATTGACAGCCCATCCAG
>NC_085005.1:26685230-26692730 GCF_963854185.1 Sardina pilchardus
CTTGACACAGGCATTTGATTTGAGACACTGTGACTGAGCGATGGAGCGTCTCGGCTGAGAGAACGGCAAAGCGGCGTTCTTTAGAGACTCGGCGTGCACCACAGACGGACCTGCCCTACGGAACACAGCTCAGAGATCACACAGGAACAGTGCAGCATGGCAACCATTTGGACACAGCACAACACCTTCCTTATATAGTGAGAGAGGGATAGAGAGGGAGAGAGAGAGAGAGAGAGAGGGATAGAGAGGGAAAAAAGAGAGAGAGAGTGTGAGAGTGTGAAGGGCAAAAATAAGTCTTTGTATGTTTTGAGAGGGTAATTAAATGTGTGTGTGTGTGTGTGTGTGTGTGTGTGTGTGTGTTTGTGTTAGAGCGCTAGAGAGAGAGAGGTCCAAAGAGCACACAGCCACCAGCACACACAAACACACTTGTGACTTGCCCACATATATTCTTGCACACATTCCTACACACATTCATCCACACATATGCTGAACCCTACTACACACACACACACACACACACACACACACACACACACACACACACACAGAGTGTCCCAGGCTGTTTTCTGTTGAGTCAGAGAAAAGCCATCTGCCACAGAGCGATAATGGGTCGCCAGGGATACAGGCCTCGGTAAACCAGCACTGAGTTTAAACAGGAGAGAGAATGGGCAACGCTTGGCTTCATCCTAACTCCTGCTGTGTGTGTGTGTGTGTGTGTGTGTGTGTGTGTGTGTGTGTGTGTGTGTGTGTGTGTGTGTGTGTGTGTGTGTGTGTGTGTGTTTGTGTGTTTGTGTGTGTGCATGAGTGAGAGAGTTTGTGTGAGGGAGAAAAGTGTAAAGTGCAGAAAGGAGTAGAGGACAGTGAGTGTGATCTATATGTGCTTGTGTCTGTCTGCATTTGTATACGTGTGTGTGTGTGTGTGTGTGTGTGTGTGTGTGTGTGTGTGTGTGTGTGTGTGTGTGTGTGTGTGTGTGTGTGTGTGTGTGTGTGTGTGTGTGTGTGTGTGTGTGAGACTGTGGATGATAAAAGGAAACTCACAGTTGAAATTCAGACAGCAATAAAAAAAAAGGACCTCAGAGAGGAACTTGGAGAGGCAGAACTCCGACGGCAGGAGCTCGGGAACAGGAGCCCAGGGAACAGGAACTCGGAATAGGAACTCTGGCAGTTGATGACTCTGGGATCAGAACCTCTGGGAGCAGGAACTGTGGGAACAGGAGCTCAGAGTGCAGGAACTCTTGGAGCGGGAATTACGGCAGTGGGAATGAAAGGCAATGGGATTAGGACGGGAGGCAGATATTGTAATATTTTTGTTCCGGGTCGTAAGTCGGATTAGCGGGAGCGTCGCTAGGCTAAGCAGGGAGATGAACTGCACACACAAATGGGAAGTGACAAGGTGGGGCGCCGAATTATGGCACACACACACACACACACACAAACACACACACACACACACACACACACACACACACACACACACACACACACACACACACACACACACACACATATATACACACACACATATATACACACACACACACACACACACACACGCACGCACACTCACACGCACACGCACACGCACACGGACACACACACACACACACACATACATACACACACACACATGCACACACACACTCACACACACACACACACTCACACAGAGCACAGAATTATGGCATGTCGCCCAGGTGGGAGAATAGTGTGCTTATTCCACGGATGATTTGACAGCTCTCTATCTCTATCTCCCTTGTTTTTTCTCTCTCTCTCTCTCACACACACACACACACACACACAAGGTGGAGTGGAGCATAATGTCACACATGATGGTGTTCTGTCAGTTCATGATTTACTGGCTTTACCGAGACACAAACACACACACACACACATATACACACACACACACACACACACAGACACACACACACACACACACACACACACATACACATAGGCACAGGCACAGAGAGAGAGAGAGACCCTTATGGCATATCAATAGGGCCTTGTCTGGGCAGTGTTCTGTGTTGTTCCGCAGATGGTAGAGTGACACTGCGCTCCTGTGTTCCCCGTGGGTTCTGGCATACCAGAAGGTTCTGGCCTCAAGGGGAACCCATGTAGACGTCATGGACAGAGACAGGAAGAGATGAAGAACCAGGACAGTTGTTGACTCCATATGCACATACACACACACACGGCACAGGTTTCCCTCTACCTGAGCAGTGAATTGTGAAGCTTGGTGCTATTCTTTCTCTTCTTTTGTTCTGTTTTATTCTATAAAGTGCAAATTCAGATTTGCTCAAATTCTACACCCACTCCCAAGTTGAGAACACAGAAAGGTACTTCATTATAAATGGTCAGGAACCAGTGAAATCAACCAAACGCCTCTATCCACATCTATGAGTGTACGACTCTCTCTCTCTTTCTCTCCCTCTCTCTCTCTCTCTATCTCTGTGTATGTGTGTGTGTGTGTGTGTGTGTGTGTGTTTGTGTGCGTGTGTATAACTTTGTGCGTAATTCCGCATGGTAAATGGAGCTGGCTGAGCAGGTCACAGTGAATAATGGAACAGAAAGAAAGAGAGAGTGCAGTAGCAGAGTTTCACACACACGCATACACACACACACACACACACACACACACATACCACACAGTTATACAGAAGATTTCAGCAGGAAAGACACTACCACAATGAGAAACACACTTTTCACAGCCAGCAGAGTTTAACACTGAGGGCCTTTCTTTTCACTACCATACAGACACACTCACGCACACACACACACACACACACACACCTACACACACACACACACACACACACACACACACACACACGCACACGCACACAAACACAGTGAGAGAGATCAGAGTTCAGCACTGAGACGCTTTTCCATTAACTCCGGGAGCAGAGTGTGTCTTGTGTGTGAAGTGGGGTTCTCGGCTCACCAGTCACCCCCGCGTCTTAAAGCTGCTCCCTGCGACACCGGGGTTCAACTCCATCATGCTGACCCGCCCTTCAGCGCCGACGCTCCCCGTCGCTAACACTTCCCTACGCTAAAGCTGCACACCGCTAACCGTACCCACCTACACTTCCCTACGCTAAAGCTGCACACCGCTAACCGTACCCACCTACACTTCCCTACGCTAAAGCTGCACACCGCTAACCGTACCCACCTACACTTCCCTACGCTAAAGCTGCACACCGCTAACCGTACCCACAGCTAACACTTCCCTACGCTAAAGCTGCACACCGCTAACCGTACCCACAGCTAACTCTCCCCAACGCTAAGGCTGCTCACTGCTAATTCTACCCGCAGCTAACACTTCCCTTTCGCTGTCTCAGCACACCGCTAACCATTCCTACTGCTAACACTTCCCTACGCTAAATCTTAAGCTGCACACCACTAGTCTGGCTTATCACCATACTGAGCTCAATCTTTTAAGATTGAACATGAGTCTGGGGAGTCTGCGCTTTATTTCTCCTGCACAAGAGGCGTGATCAGTGGGCATAGTTCAAATGACACTTCCCTGTGTTTCCTCCACTAAGCGGCAGTGGCTCAGGAGGTAGAGTCGTCGTCCAGTAACTGGAAGGTTGCTGGTTTGAGCCCAACTCCTCTTGACCCTGTCGAAGTGTCCTTGAGCAAGGCGCCTTGCATGACAGCCTCCGCCATCGGTGTGTGAATGGGTGAATGTGAGGCATGATAATGTAGAGTGCTTTGCGTGCTCGCAGACGCCGATAATAGCGCTATATAAATGCAGTCCAGTCCATTTAGTCCTGTGCAGTCCACACTTCTAACCATACAACCATAGCCAACACTAGCACTTTTGCTCTGATAACTCTTATATGTGCTGTTTTGCTTTCTAAAGCTATAAGTAAGTTTTCTCCATTTAAACAGTGTCTTCATCAAGAAAAAGTCAGAAAGGGCTTTATAGGAAAATAACCAAGCACACAATGCCATTGTCTCATATTGTGCCTTACAGCTAATGTTTCCAGCGGCTAAGGCTCTATAGCACACTGTCCTTATGAACTATTGTTTAATGTTTTTATTTCTCTTTCCAACCCCAGCCAGTCAGCATAGCATAGCCTCCTCATTATTCTGTGTATATTTCTTGTCTGAGAAGTTTGCCGTCTGTGTTTCAGTATAGTGACAGTAGACTTTATTTTTGGCTGGTGAGAAGAAAGTGCTCAGCTGCTTGCTTGTAATGATGGCAGAAGGTTATCCCAGGGCATCAGTCATGTGGTTAAGTTACTGTAGAGGCTGAGCTAACTGTGAGTATGATCTTTATGGCTGTGTCTTTATTTCAGACGCTAATCATTGTTTTACCTCTGATACTGTATGTTTAAGCCTGATGCTAAAACTACCCAGGTCTCTATGGAGCACACCGAGAGCTATAACAGTACTCTAGACTCAGAGCTCTATAGAGTTCTAGAATTCCTTTCTGAATTTCTTAAAGAAATGAATCTGTGAATAATGTCTATGCCAATTTGTGTTGTTGTTTGTAGCACACTAGCTTATGACGTGCCCGTAAACCACAGTGTGCTGCGCGGTGTGTCCTTGGTTGTTTGTTTGTGCTGCTTCCTTTGTTTGTTTGTTCTCTTCTCAACTGACGTAATTAGAGCTGAACAATAAAACTCGTCTCTCTTGATAGCAGACATGTGACAAGTTTAATTCACACTGATTTCGCTGGCAGATGTTTTTAGTCACACTGACAACCATGTAAGGGAGACTATAAAGGCTCAGAGACAAGCAGCAGATAGAGGACAGAAAGCAAGAGAAAATGGAGGGAGGGGGAAGCTGCTTTATTGCCTCGTAGTTACCTCACAACCTCAGATAGAAGTGCCATAGAGATGATATAGTCTGGTGTAGGATAAAGAGTGACAAGGGAAACACTGATACATTCAATAGATTAAATACAGATAAATATAATACTAATACTACTACTAATAATAATAATAATAATCACAATCATAGTAATAATTATTTTGATATTTAATTGTAATATTATGTACCGTTATTTTCCAACTATTAGCCGTGGCTTATACATTGATTTTGCAAAATGTCTTCAGCTATGAAGTTAATACAGGAGGGCAGTTGATATCGTGTTATTTTTTTTTTGTTTATTTTAACTTGTGTAAAACATTTATACACAAAGCGGCTAATATACAGAAAATGACTAATTAATGGTAGGGGTGTAAAGGTGCACGAACACGTATTCATAACCCACTATTAAGTGCAGACGACATTAGGGTCAATGTGGATGTGTAGTGATTTGAATGCACCAAATTCAGTCTTAAACAGTAATCAGCAGTAGACTGGAACATGTTTAACGTTTGAGTTTCCACACAAATATATTGAGTGACAGACCATATGCCAGTTTAATTCATTAACGGCAAAAAATATTTGACAGGGTTTTTTAAAAAAAGAAAAAGAAAATACTATGCCTGCATATGTTCAGCAATATTGTCAGCGAATTATAGTACTAACAGGCTTACTGTTCCAAAATTAACCAAACTGTGACTTCAACACAGTCAGAGGTAAATCATGATTTTTTTTTACTGTTGCACCCCTAATTAATGTGAAATCCTTAAGGAATTAAAATATTATTGTTTCATTTTAATCTTTGTAAGTGAGAGCACAGATTCTACTCAGAACAAGCCAACTGACCTTAAGCTCATTAGCCTAGTGATTATAAGCATATTTCTCTTCTCATGCCTTACAGTATAACAAACCTCAGACAAACATATTAATCACCTGTTCAATGTCAACAAGGTCCACAATAATCTGTGTAAATATGAAACAGAAGACAGAGGGAGAGAAAGATGCAAACAACAACAAGACCTGTTTATAAATAAATAAAAGAATAATATTAAATAATTAAATAACCATGGCAATTGTTCCTTTGCCAAATGTTGGCTAGATCTGATCTTCTCCTCTTGCTAACATGTCAAAAATGTAGTTTACTGTATTACTTGCAACGTTCAAGGCATTTACTTTGGTAGTACTGGTATTTGTTAGATACATAATATGTGCCATTTGCTCTGTTGGATCTTAATTAATGCCATACGCTGTCTTATTTTAAAGATAGACGTTTTTTGTTAATTGAGTAAATTATATTGATATTGACTGATATTCTTAAACATTTTATTCACACAAAGATAGACCAACATGTACAGTATGCAATAGCTGTTAAAATGTTGTGTACAGTATACAGTACGGCAACATGCATAAATGACGAGTTAACTGTATTATAATATATTTGATTTAAATGAATTGCATTAATTATTTTAAAATGATTTGCATGTTAAGTGGCTCTTTAGACATACAGTACTCGCTCATCCTTCAGTTGAAAAAGTAAAAAATCAGAAAGGTCAAATTAAGTCATTTTCTGTGTGTTTGTGTTGAGCCCTGTGTGTGTGTGTGTGTGTGTGTGTGTGTGTGTGTGTGTGTGTGTGTGTGTGTGTGTGTGTGTGTGTGTGTGTGTGTGTGCTCACTGGACACTGCACATCCACTACTAAACCACATCTTTCTTTTTTCTCTTTTTTCTTCTTTCAGATTATAATTAAAGCATAATTTCTAAATGTCTTAGAGGATTGTGTGGATTGCATGAATGATATTTCTGCTGTCTTGGGTTTTATTTTGCACATGTGACCTTGCCAAATCTTGCATCTTGCAATTCATGAATAAACTAAATAAAAAAAGACACCATCATTCCTATTCCTGTTCCAATTCGGATTCTCATCATAATATTTTGTGAGAACATTCTGCTTTATATTCTTGTTCCAAATCAGAATATTATTCTCATTTTTATTTTAATTTCAACTCTGATGGCTGTGTGTTTATATTCTTGTTCCAACCTGGATCCTGACTGTCATATTATTATTAGTTTCAGTTCCCATTCCAATCCAGTCGCGTCCATTGCCATGTGCCGACAGTCATTGCAATGCATTGCATATTCCACCCAGCTCCAGTTAGATCAGTATTATGTTTGTATGTTTGATTTGTGCTATTGTGAGTGGTGCGGAGCTCCAGGCTGACCCCCTTGCTCCTCTGCTCTCTCCCCAGGCAGCGGGGCTCTCTCCTGGGGACTCGCAGGCCCCAGGTCTCCTCTTGGCTCCGGGGGTGCGATGGGGTCAGACGCCCATCAACCAGTCCACGCCTTGGGAGACGGACGAGCCCCCGGTCAAGCAGCACAGAGAGGCCGAGCCCACGGGTATGTCTCTGTGTGTGTGTGTGTGTGTGTGTGTGTGTGTAGTTACTTTTGTGCGTGGCTTTCTATGTGTGAGAGTGTTTCCAGTTGTCTGTGGGCTGTTATATGTGTGTGTGTGTGTGTGTGTGTGTGTGTGTGTGTGTGTGTGTGTGTGTGTGTGTGTGTGTGTGTTAATTAGCCTATGTAAAGCAGAACGTCAGCAGTGTAGCGCTTTGCTTCTTTGTGTATATGTGTGTGTGTTTGTGTGAAGTGACTTTTGTGCATCTCTCTTTTAGTGTGTGTGTGTGTGTGTG
>NC_085005.1:26697730-26725230 GCF_963854185.1 Sardina pilchardus
TGCAGTATGTGTGTGCGTATGTGTGTGTGTGAATTTGTGTGAGTATATGTGTGTGTGTGTGTGTGTGTGTGTGTGTGTGTGCGCGCATGCATGTATGCGCGCATATCTGCATATTTCATGAAATCTAGCACATTCAGATTATAATTGCTCTGGGTGGACCCTTTTCTTCCCATAATCCACCTTCTCAGGCCCTGGACCAATGCATTCTGGGTAAAGCCCTAGCAACGGTCGCCACCCAGTAGTGAGCAGCGGCTCCCCACCACCCAGTGCTGGCCCTGATGTGGTCCACTTCCGGCCCACAATCAGTGTGTGTTCAACAGTTGCAAACGTTTTCTTTGAACAGTTCAATTTGAACGATTTGGCGCTAACATTCCATTCTAACTGTAATTGCATTGTTGCGTTCGTCAAACTCAAAACTAGTTCCGCTGTTTGCGGAGAACTACCGTCTCAGACTGTTTGCGATTGTTTGTAAAGTTGTGCCGAAAGCTCAAAGTATGCAAGTGTTCACCTACATTATGTTTGTGAATTTGAACACACATCAGGACATAAGTCATAGGTCTGGCTATCACCATACATACCATTAATGGCATAGTTCAAATGACTCCATATGCTTGGATAGTCCTTCAACCAATCAGACCAACGATCCAGGTGCGTCTTTTGGATGAGCTAGTTTGTGATTGGCCCCAGAAGATGTGGACTGGAAGCAGGGGAGATGGATGTGCATGGCAGAGCTCTGTAAAACGGTCATGTTGTTTTTCAGCACCACGCCTCTGAAATCTAACATGCTTTTTCGCTTTCCGCCGACCCAGATTAGTCTCCGTGACAACTCTCCGGGTCTGTGCTGCTCTCTACGTGAGGTGTGAAAACTACCTGTAATGTTATGTTCTTAATAAAACATAGTTGTTACTTTCAGAGTCTTTATTTATATGTCCGTACATTGATACAGCCTTACTTGTTCTACTGTCCCTAGGTACAGCCTCCCATAGTCCCTCCACCAAGTATCGCCACCTAGTGGTCATACTAATAATAACATAATATCAATACATCCTCCTTTCTCTGAGGTTAATCAAAATCAAATGATAGTAGGCCCAAGGCCATATCAAGACTAGACCCGAAGCCACACCTAAACCCATTAAACACATAATAAATGTTATCACACCTAAACATTTCTTAAAGGTAAACCAGGTGAACACTGAATACGTTCTTTCCGATAACAGGTTTATAAAGTAACCTTAATTGACTGTACTATTTCTCTTTCAGGTAACTGTGATAATGAACAGTAGGTAATAACATATGCAACAGTAACAATAAACAGGATATCCTCTTATTTTAGGGAATCAAGGTAAGTAACGGTAGGTTGCTTGTTTTCATTTTACAATGTTACAATAACTTTTACTGTAATACTATTTCCAGGATAAGCAACACTCATGTGTAAACCACAAATATTTTCACAAGTCCATCATCACTCTTGATCTTCTAGCTCTGCTAGACTTACGACAGACAGGTGCCCCTGTCTCTGATGTTGGTATCTGATGTTCTGAGGACTGCACAACCTGGTCTGCGTCAGGAGGGTTTGTCACTTCTGCTTGTGACTGCTTTTGAAATGTCTCTTGAGTCCTGAGCAGGCATTTGCGGTTCCTCCGGAATACCTGTCCATCCTCCGTTTTGACTGTGTACGACCTCGGACCCACCTCTTTGAGCACCACTGCTTTTCTGTTCCATGCGTGTGGCTCTTCGATTCTGACCACGTCGTGTTCTGAGAGAGGTTTAAGACCCCTGGCGGACTTGTCGTGGTGCTTCTTCTGTGCCCACTTCAGCTGCATTTGCTTTTGTGCTGGTACGCTGTTTTTCTTCTTTCTTGGCATGTGTGGTAGGGTGTTGCGCAGTTTTCGGTGCATGAGGAGCTCTGCGGGTGATGCTCCACATCCCAGAGGAGAAGACCGATAGGTCAACAGTGCGAGGTAAGGGTCTGATTTTGTCTCTGCAGCCTTTTTTAAAAGTCTTTTTACAATTTCCACTCCTTTCTCTGCCTTACCATTTGCCTTTGGATAGAGAGGGCTCGATGTAGTGTGTTGGAACCCATACTCCTCTGCAAACCTCTGAAACTCTTGGCTGCTGTACTGCGGACCATTGTCACTTTGGACTACCTGTGGAATGCCGTGTCTGCCAAAGATGCTTTTCATGCGAATTATGACAGCACTGGCAGATGTGCTGTTCAGTTGTGCTATTTCAGGATAGTTTGAGTGATAATCAATCACTAAGAGGAAGTCTTTTCCGTTTACATGAAAGAGGTCTGTTCCAACTTTTTGCCATGGCTCAGTTGGCATTTCTGGGATCAACATTGGCTCTTTGGCTTGCTTGTATCTGTGTCTTTGGCATGCATCACACTTACTAATCAGTGTCTCAATGTCTCTGTTTATACCTGGCCAGTAGACCGCGTCTCGTGCTCTTGCTCTGCATTTTTCTATGCCAAGGTGCCCCTCGTGGATTCTGTTGAGCATATCTTTACGCATAGATGCTGGGATGATGATCCTATTTTGTCTCAGCAGAAGACCGTTTGCCACACTCAGTTCTGCCCTGATGGAATAGAATTGTGGGAGTGTGCCTTTTGTCCACCCCTTGTTTAGTTTTTCTGCAACTGCCTGCAGTGTCTCATCTTGTTCAGTCTCCTGTTCAATCTTCTTTAGCACCATGTCTGACACTGGAAGAGAAGAGACAATTAAGTTCACATGCATTTCAAGCTCTTTTGATGATTTTGTTTGTCCCTTTCTTGATTGTGCAGCTGCTTGGGGCGGCGCAGGCGCTCGAGACAGTGCATCAGCCAGGACTATGTATTTTCCTGGCGTGTAGATTAGATCCATATCATATCTTTGTAGCCTCATCATCATACGTTGAATTCTGGGAGACATGTCATTCAGGTTCTTTTTGTAGATCGAGATGAGTGGTTGGTGATCTGTTTCTGATGTGAAAGTGGGCAGCCCATATATGTATCCGTGAAACTTCTCGCATCCAAACACTAATCCTAGAGTCTCTTTCTCAATTTGGGCATACCTCATTTCCGTCTCCGTCATCGATCTTGATGCATACGCCACTGGTCTCCAGTGGCCATCGTTGTCTGCCTGGAGCAGCACTGCACCTAATCCGTCTTTGGATGCATCTGTGGAGACTTTTGTTTTACGAGAGGGATCAAAGAAGGTGAGCACTGGTTCTCTGGTAAGTGTGTCTTTGAGCTTCTCCCATTCGTTGTTGTGTCTGTCAGTCCACTCAAATCCTCTGTCTTTTTGCAGCAGGCCTCTGATTGCCACTGTTTTTGCGGATAGATTTGGAATAAACTTCCCCAAAAAATTCACCATTCCCATCGCTCGCAGTACCCCCTTCTTGTCAGTAGGGGCAGGCATGTCATTAATAGCCTGTACTTTGGAGTGGTCAGGCTCCACTCCTTCTGCAGACAGCTTATCACCTAAGAAGGTGATCTCCGTGACCCCGAACTGACATTTGCTTTCATTCAGTTTCAGACCGCTCAACTGAATCCTCTTCAGGAGATTCAGTAGTCTTTCATTATGTATTTCTAATGTTGAGCCCCATACGATGATGTCATCAAGGTATACACGGGTGCCCTCTAGCCCCTCTATGACTGCTTCCATCGCCCTATGAAAAATTTCTGGGGCCGATTTTATTCCAAATGGTAATCTAAGAAACTTGTATCTACCAAATGGTGTGTTGAATGTGCAGTACTTGCTACTCTCAGAGTCCAGTTTCAGTTGCCAGAAGCCATGAGATGCATCTAGTTTGCTAAAGTATCTTGCCCCTGCCATTTCACTTGTGATCTCTTCTCTTTTTGGTATCTGGTAATGTTCTCTTTTAATGTTCTCATTGAGATCTTTGGGATCTAGGCACACTCTTAACTCACCATTGGGTTTCTTTACGCATGTGATGGAGTTCACCCAGTCTGTTGGCTCCTCAATGGGCTGAATTACTCCTAGATCCATCATTCGGTCCAGCTCTTTTTTTAGACTGCTTCTGAGCGGTGCTGGTACTCTCCTCGGCGCATGTATAACTGGCTTAGCATCACTTTTTAGTTGGATCTTATATGTGAATGGCAGCGTTCCATGACCCTTGAACATTTCTGGAAACCTGTGAACTATATCTTTTACAGAGTCATTTCCTGTGTTAGTGTCCGACACCTTTTCACTGTTGAGCTGGTAGACTCTCTTGACCAACTCCAGGTCCTCACATGCTCTGTCTCCAAGCAGCGATTCATGGTCCTCAGGAACCACTACAAACATGAGGTTTTGTGTCTTGCCTTTCACATGCATTTTAAGCCGGCACACACCCTTGGTTTCTATTTGCTGTCCATTATATGTTTTCAGTGGAACAGTGCGTTTTTGTATGTTTGGCTTCTCTTTAAGTGCTCTAATGTCCTTTACACTGATCAGGTTGGCTTTTGCCCCTGTGTCTAATCTGAACAACACCACAGCCCCATTAACTAACAGAGGCGCCACCCATTTATCTGTCTGCACTGCATTTACTGGCCGCACAGTCTCATCTGCATTGACTGACCGTCCAGTGTCCTCTATTTCACCGTCCCCCTCAGTAACTCTGTACACAAACTCTGGATCACTCTGCGAATCACTGTCCTCCTCTGTTTCATTCACGACATGGACTTTCCTTTCCTTCTCCCTTGAAAGACACATTCTAGCATAGTGATTTTGTCCATGACACTTGGAGCAGGTTTTTCCGAATGCTGGGCACTGTCTCGCCTTGTGCTGGCCTCCACAACGTTTGCAGGTAAATTCCTTGTCTCTGAATTCCCTATCACTGCTCTTCTCTTTGCTCCTAGTGTCTTTATCTTGGTCCTTCCCGCGCCATTTTCCTTTGAAAGAAATTGCGTCTACGTCACCATGCATTTGAGCGGGCTGCTGAGCTAGTCCTTTGTCAGCAACATCAAACGTTTCAGCGTGCTGCTTAACTAACTCCCTCGCCTGGCATATTTTCACTGCTTTTTCTAGGTTCAGGTCAGCCTCGCCCAACATCTTTTCCCTCACTTTCCTATCACAGACCCCGAACACAATTTGATCACGAATCAATGAGTCCGTCAATGTATCGAAATTACAGGTTCTAGCTTTTAGTTTGAGGTCTGTGAGAAAGCTGTCGAACACCTCTCCTTCACGTTGCATTCGTGATCTAAAAACATACCTCTCGTAGGTTTCATTCTTTTTAGCCAGACAATGTTCATCAAACTTCTTGAGTACTGCATCTAGCTTGTTCTTGTCTTCTGCCTGTTCAAAAGTGAACGTGTTGTACACCTCTATTGCTTCGGTCCCGGCAACAGTCAGCAACAGTGCTACTTTCCTCTTGTTAGCCGCCTCCGACACACCGATAGCTGCAAGGTACAGCTCAAACTGCTGTTTAAAAGTTCTCCATTTGGTGTCGAGGTTCCCGGTAAATTGTAGAGTCCCCGGTGGCTTTATTGCATCCATTCCTGGTACCATGTAATGTTATGTTCTTAATAAAACATAGTTGTTACTTTCAGAGTCTTTATTTATATGTCCGTACATTGATACAGCCTTACTTGTTCTACTGTCCCTAGGTACAGCCTCCCATAGTCCCTCCACCAAGTATCGCCACCTAGTGGTCATACTAATAATAACATAATATCAATACACTACCCGTTTTCTGTGTGTGTGTGTGTGTGTGTGTGTGTGTGTGTGTGTGTGTGTGCGCACATGTGTGTGTGCCAGTGATGCGCGGGTACGTGTCTGAACGCCCCGCCCCGCCCCGCCGTTTACAACTAACCCGACCGCAACTCGGACCGCAAAAAAAAAATATTGAAATACAGGACCCGACCCGCTTCCCGACCCGCTTATTGTAAAAAGTAGCCTAGTCTAACTTAGTCGTAGCGTCATTGAGCTATGCAAAATTGGTATCTCATATGCATGTAAAACAATAATATAGCCTATATTGCCTAATTATATATAGCCTATAATTGCTCAGAATTTGGGAAACATGCATTTAGTCTACCTTTTTTTTGTTCCGTGTCAGCATTCATCCAAAAATGTGGCTGTTTGACTCAACATTGAACATAATTAGCCTAGGATTTTCCTATACAAATTCTGTCTCAGCCGTTCCTCACATGAATGCCTTGAAGCTCTCCCAAGCATGAAATGCAGGCATAGAATATTATTAAGAAACTCTTTATTAACGTCTTCATCAATGGACCAAAAGTCCATTGCTCCGCGATTATAAATTGCAGCGAGATGAAACCTTTATTGCACGACGTGGGGAAGAGCAGACGTGGGGCTTTCCAACGAGCCACTAGGCCTATAAGTTGCGCAAGGACGCACATATTGCATGCTCATACCAATTGTAGGCTATATGCCTTGATGACATTAAATTAAGAAATATTTCCTGATTTGGGAAACTTTTAGTTTATTTTTCTTTCCATAATACCATTCGATCTTGCTGGAAATTATCAGACTTGAGAAACACGCATTGCATCGGCAACTTCGCTGCTCAGTAGACGATTCTGCCACTTTCTGTAGAGGCCAGCAGTTCGAGATAAAAGCTGCAGATCATAGACAGAGAAAGCATATGCTCTGAGAACAGAACACAACTGCATGTCAAGTGTAGCCGAGGGTCTGTCTACGCAGAAACAACAAGTGCATTTCTACATGTTCGTGACAAAATGTGGGGGATAGAATCGCGTTTCAGTGGGAATGCTGCAACTTATGTCTTTTTCTTCTAAAGACAATTATGTACGATATAAATGACAATTTATTTTTTTTACCGACCCGACCAAACATGACCCGCATATCATTAAAAATATTTTTTCTTGACCCATAACCGCGGTCGCCCGCTCGATTTGGATCAGCCCGCGCATCACTGGTGTGTGCAGATGAGGCATGAGCAAAATGTGTGGCTCACACACTCACACAGAAGCCAAGAGAGGCACAGAGGTTCTGCATAAATCATGCACACACACACACACGTACACACATACACACACACACACACACACACACACACACACACACACACACACACACACACACACACACACACACACCCTGCTGATTACAAGGCTGTGTATTTATAGAGTTGGGGAGTGAGTTGGTGGTGTGGGCTGACTTGTTGTGCCCATTGTGTCTCCACTCTTGGACCTCCACCTCATTGGGATGGCAGTCACACACACACACACACACACACACACACACACACACACTGCAGAGCATCCTCTCCTCCCTTCACTCCATCAGAGTTAAGTCACACACACACACACACACACACACACACACACACACACACACACATTGCAGAGCATCCTCTCCCCCTTTCACTCCATCAGAGTTAAGTCAAGTTTCCCAACTTTGACACAGACGCTGCAGTCTGAGCACTAACTCTCACACCCGGAGCAAACACCACATCACACACACACACTCACACATTCACACACTTACATACACACACACACACACACACACGCATACATTCTCTCTCTCTCACGCACACACACACACACACACACACACATACACACACTCACACACACACACTCAGGCCATACCAATCCAGAGGCTCCCTGCTGTGGGAAAATCAGACAACTCTGAACTTTTATCACATCTCCAGCGAGCGCCAGCTCATTATTCCCAAACTCTGGGAGACATATTAGATCACCCTGGGAGGGGCCGAGAGGAAATGTGTCCTCATTGGTGGAGGCGCTCCCCGCTGGAGTCACTCTGTTTGCCCATGTTTTGCTGGCGTTTTTGAAATTCCGAAACTGATCATCCCGACAACGTGAGCCGAGAGACATGCCGCTGATTCTGTGTCTCTGACTGACTGACTGACTCCATTAGCGTGTTACAGTAGCTGTGTTAGCGTAGCAGTGTTAGCGTAGCAGTATTAACGCAGCTGTGTTAGCGTAGCTGTGTTAGCTGTGTTAGCGTAGCAGTGTTAGCGTAGCTGTGTGAGTTTTGCTGCGTGTCAGACAGATGGCAGCGCTGTGATTGTGGGTGACACTGAGGCGTGCTGCGCTCTCTCTTCTCGACTCTCCTCTGGGCCTCCAGAGATGCCCCCTGTGGCGGGCAGTAGTGTAGAGAGATGGCCCGTGATAGCAGTGAAAGACATGCTGATGTTGCTCGCTACACTCTCTTCTGTCCCCTCTCATCTTTACTCTTCTCTCTGTCCTCTTTGCTGTATCCTCACATCTTTACTCTTCTGTATTTCTCTCTTTTCTCTTTCCTTTATCCTCACATCTTTACTCTTCTCTCTTCTCTCTCTTCTCTCTTTCCTCTCCCTATTCTCTTCCTCTTCTCTCTCTTCTCTCTTTCCTCTCGTCCTTATTCTGTGAAGGTGGAGAGAGTGGACAAGTAGATTTTACTGTAATATAAGAGGCACTGTAGATAGTGGTTTGTCCTTTCATTCCTTTGTATCTACGGATCTAACATGTGAGTCTGAAAGGGTTTTTGTACTGTTGTCATGTATCATTTGTTTCTATGAGGCAATGATACCATGATTTGATGACTGAGTTAATAAACTTCTCTTTTCTCTCTCTCTCTCTCTCTCTCTCTCTCTCTCCGTCTCTCTCCCTCTCTCTCTTCTCTTTCTCTCTTCCTCTCTCTCCCTCTCTCTCTTCTCTTTATCTCTCTCTTTCCCTCTCTCTCTCTCTCTCTCTCTCGTTTCCCTCTCTCTTCTCTTTCTCTCTCTCCCTCTCTTTCCCTCTCTCTCTTTCCCTCTCTCTCTCTCTCTGTCTCTAGGTCCTCCATGGGCGCCCCCGGTGGTGGCGGTCAGTCAGTCCGGTCTGCTGGCCCACTCCTACGGCCTCCCCCAGCCGCCCGTCTACAGCCAGGGCGTGTCGGTCCAGTCGCCGGTCATGGGCGTCACCCCGTCCATCCAGACGCCCATGCCCCCCCACCACCCGCCCATGGTCACGGCGTCCCACTTCCAGCTGCCCCCTCACTCCGCCTCCTGCCAGCACCACCCTCCGCCGCACCCTCCCCCGCACCCTCCGCCCGGGGCCAGCCTGCTGATGAACCTGCCCAACCCTCCCCCGCACTACGCCGGCAGCCAGCCGCCCCTCACCGTCCCGGGGCCCGCCGCGCACCCCTCTCCCCTCTCGCACGGCACCGCCGCCGTGGTCATGGGCAACGGGCACATGACCCCGCACCCGCTCCTGCCCTTACCCACGCTGCCCGCGGCCGCGCTGCCCCTCACCAACGGGCAGCCCGCGCCCCCTCCGTCCTCGGCACCCCCGCCCTCCTCCTCGGTGGCCAACGGCGGCAGCCCGACGCAGGACGCCCCCCAGAACGGCCTGCAGATGCTGAGGACAGTGGGCATGGGGAAGTACGAGTTCACCGACCCCGGGCACCCCAAAGGTAAGCTGCCAGGTCCACTCCACTCCACACAGCAGCCCAAGCGTTGGGCAATGTTGGCTACCCGGGTACCGGGCACTAGAGTCTACGCACACACCAGGCATGGCACAGTCTGCCTGGTACTGAACAGGTAAAGGTGTGCAAGGAAAGATGGCTGGTGTTGGCACTGTGTTTTCTTTGCTTTGAAGTTTGTGTGAGTTCTGTACTCCAGGGGGGTATTCCAGCAACCTCGTCTAAAGTCTAAACCTGGCTTATTTCCATAAATCTCGATCTAATCTAATCAAATCTTATTTTAGTGAAAATTCCATTAGTGTGGTTTACGTGAATCCCAGCTTGGTAACTATGGGAATTTATGCAAAGGCAAGACTAACTTGAGTTAATGGAATAGCGTCAGCCTCAACTTGAGGCCCTCAAGTGAAAGTGTGCGCTAGTTGAAGCCAGGCTATTTCTGTTGATTAGCGAGGTTGATGGAATGTCCCCCAGGTCTTCCCTCCACGAGTCTAGCCCACAGCAGGCCAGCACAAGGGGACCATGAAGAACGGCAGAAGGTGCTTTAAGATGGCGGTGACTTTGAGACCAAAGTTTGCAGGTTTTCTCAGACGAGAGTGTGTGCTGTTTTATTTTCTAACGACCTTCGCTGGTCGCAAGAGACTTCCCCTGAAAACTTTTGTATTTACTCTGAGAAAACAAAACCATCTTGCACACCTACACACAAACACCCACACACACACACACACACACACACACACACACACACACACACACTCACACACACTCTAATAGCAGCAGACTTCTGATTCTGGTCTGGTGCATCAACGCCGGTTTCGGGTCAGAATCGGCACCAATCTGCTCTCCGCGCAATCAAGGAGAAGCCGCTAAATGCTTTCTCGGCTGTAAATTGTTGTTTGTGCAAGATCACCTTGGACTCCGAGGTGTCAGGCCCCAAACAGATGTTCCGAATTCCCCGAGCAATTTTCAAATTTAACGAACCTTTTAATCTGCGTTTAGATTGGCTCCTCCAAGCTCATTTGATGTTCTTTATGAGATCTATAAACCGTCTGCAATTAAGTGTCCACGGCGCTGATGCCGAGTGCTGTTGTCAGTTAAGATGGCCGCCGGGCGATTAGACCGGGCAGCTCCTCTGGTTGGGGGAGCTAAATCTGTGGCGCGCGATACACTACTGCCTTTCACTTCCCATTACTCACGCTCGTCTTGCTGTCTAATGCACTTCCTGTGAAGAATCGCGTCGAGCTGGTTGGAGTGAAACCCTTAAATGACAAACTGAGTTTATGCCCTTAGCTAAAGTGTCAGGTCATGCCCTTAATGGGAAATCTGTGTGGGCACCTATGACTGTGTGTGTAACTTGAAGAATGTGTGTGTAACCTTTACATTCCATCAGTGTGTACCCCTAAAGTCTGTATGTGTGTGTGGTTTGGAGTCTTTGGAGGTACTGGAATTTCAGTGTGTACCCTGAATTGAAAGATTGTATGGGTACTTCTAAGTCTGTATGTACAGTACAGCCTGAACTGAATCAGAATCAGCAATAGGTTTATTGTTTCCATTCACATATCCATAGACTGCACAGTATTTGGAGGTGGTCTTCATTGTGATGTGCGAAGTATGTTAAATATGTTGAGGCGTAGAATGGAGTTTACGATTGCCTCTGCAAGAGAGTGAAGTGAAATTGCAGTCGTCCCACAATTAATTGCATTAATTGCTGATTAATTGCAATGATTAACTCTTAATTTGTGGTGGGGAGTGAGGCGCCCCCCCCGCCCCTCCCCCCCTTTGCTGTAAAGCACTTTGGGTGTCTTGATAATGCAGTGACCTGCCAGTTGTGGCTGTACACAGCAATCCCATTGTACAAATGTGCAACACTTGAATGATTAACCTGTGGTAGCTCTCTGCATGTATAGTATTTGTTTTTTACAAAGGCCCTTTAACAAGACAAAACAAGTCACTGTAGGTCTACTCATTTATCTGTGTGGCTGTACATGAAAGGCGATGTAATTACTTGTGATGACACACTTGTCATATACAGTATATGAGGATATGACACTTGTATTGTGCATCCATTATAACAATGAATAGACTTATTTTTACACCACTGCGATAAACGAAGCGTGTGAGTGGAATTGTGTATGAGCCCTAACCGGCACTGATTGATTGACTGTGTGTGTGTGTGTATGGTATAGTGTGGTGTGTGTGATGTGGCGTATAGTGTGGTGTGGTGTGTGTGGTGTATAGTGTGGTGTGGTGTGTGTGGCGTATAGTGTAGTGTGTGTGATGTGTAGTATGGTGTGGTGTGTGTGGTGTATTGTATGGTGTGGTGTGTGTGATATGGTGTATAGTGTGGTGTGGTGCTGTGTGTGTGGTGTATAGTATGGTGTGGTGTGTGTGATATGATGTGTAGTATGGTGTGGTATGTGTGTGTGTGTGGTGTGGTGTGTGTATTGTGTGGTGTTTAGTATGGTGTGTGTGTGATGTATAGTATGGTGTGGTGTGCTGCGGTGTGGTGTGTGTGGTCTGTTTGAGGATTCATGCGGGCACATGAGGGGTGAAGGGGTTGACGGGCGCGTCATGTACCCCACTTCACCTTGGGACCCCTCATTCACACACGCCCCGGGAGTCTTTTGACCCCGTGACCCTGTGACCCCAGAAGGGTCGCTGACCTTTGAGGGATCAGTAACGCTAAGTGCTTTTGACTGGACACAAATGAGGTCCATTATGAGCCCTTTTTATCAGTATTAGTGCTTCCAGTGGTCTGCTTTGCAACCTCTTCCTTCCTCTCTCTCTCTCTCTTTTTCTCTCTCTCTCTCTTTCTTTCTCTCTCTCCCTCTTTCTCTCTCTTTCTCACTCTCCCTCTCCCTTCCCCTCTCTCTCTCTCCCCCTCTCTCCCTCCCCCTCTCTCTCTCCATCCCTCCCTCCCTTTCTCTCTCTCCCTCTCTCTCTCTCCATCCTTCCCTCCCTCTCTCTCTCCCTCTCTCTCCCTCTCTCCCTCTCACTCTCTCAGGACACGGTGCTGTGTGCGTTAGTTCAAGTGCAGTGTGCGTGCTTTCAGACGAGGTTGTCACGGCGACCCGACGCCCAGTCTCGTCCCGGCCGTGCTCTCTCCTGCCGCTGCAAGCAACCGCGGCGGTTTTCAAAAGGTCAAACCTCAGCACGCTCCCCGGGAAACAGCACACACACACACACACACTGTAAAAAATAAGACTTCATTGTAGTTATGATAACTTACAATTAATTGTCGTAATAACTACAAAACATGGAAATTGTTGTGACAACTTGTTTTTTTGTTTTTTGGGGTCTGAACTCAATTAAATGTTAACAAGATCTCAAAACAGTATTTGACTGGAATTAAGAATGACAGTCAATATAATATCCAGATGAGCGCTTTTGTGATTGGCTGGTTCATAGTACGTAACGACGTCATTGATTGTGACAGCAAAGACGTTGCCTGCACCAGAGAACACCGAAGAACATGCCTAATGTCGGCCATTTTCTCCCGTTGAGTATCCGAAGATCTTAGCTGTGGTGGAGAAACCTCACGACAAATAAAGTAAGTACCCTTCACAGTTTACAGTAAAACAGTTAGTAAACTGTATATTAAATCAACTAGCTGCAAAGTCAGCTGCTAAACTTTACAACATGTAGTAGTTTTAAACTAGCGCCCTTGATCTGCTAAACCAGGCTAGTTAATGGAAGCTGTAGGTCAGAGCGAAATATTAAGATTGAAATGTCAGTGTTTTATGTATTGTTTTTACCGTGTATTGGTTGAATATTAAGAGCAGTTAATATTACGAGACGGTATGCGAAGCTAAATTGACCTCAATGTGGCTTTTATTACCGTCTGCGTAGTTTAAGCCACGAAGAAAAACAGAGTCTGTTAGCTAGTAAGATTAGACATGTCCTCGTGTACGTTTGTGAGGTAACGTTAGCTCTTACCATCTTGTATTTCAATGAAAGGGGTTGTTTTAGCCATTAAAACGTGTAGGTTTCCAACAAATTGGCACAAATCAAATGACGACCATTGAACTCCGGTTTACTATCTTGTGTGGCGAGGGGCTCGCTGCCCCTCCAGACATGTTAACAGTGTAAGGCTATTTTAGCTGGTAGGCTATCTACAATTTACAATGCTAAACGTCGACTTCCCGCCAGACCGTCACAACCAAAGTAGTAGAGACCATAGTGGTTGCATGATTTGCTAGTTTAATCTTTCTTGTGGACATTTCATGTAACGTTAGCCTACAATCCAGTGAGGCTAACCATGTTTTAAAGTGTAAGTTTGGCGAACATTTAAAAATGCAGTGTTTCCCACACATAGACAAATTTGTGCCGGTGCCGGCCGTCACATATTGCGTTTCGTTATTCTTTTATTTATTTATTTTGAAACGCTATTGAAAAACACGCAGCATTCGTAAAGCTGAATTTCCTTTCCCTGCGCTCCCTCTCTGTCACTCACGCGTCTGTCTCTCATAGCCTACGCACACACACAGCCCCTCCCCTCCGTGCACACCGCGGCTGTCTGTCTCCATGAAAACCAACGAGATCATCCCTGGAAGCTTGGTCGGTGGTCGCACTGATGCACCTGACGCTGCTCGGGTAGAAGCATAAAGTTCTCCCGCAACTTTTGTAGACTATGCTTGCAACTTGATTACCAAACAGTGGAAGTAAACTCATTCTCCTTGGCCCGCTCTCGTGCGTGCTCAATGGACACCCGCCCTCCACATTTAATCCAAATAAAACATTCACAATCGTGCAGGCATTGACGCACAGAAGACGGCTAGCTAAATTACTGTTATATTTGGTTAGAATCATTAGTAGGCTATGCGGCAGACATTTGATTAAAACTCTTGCATTCAAGTTGACTGACCAACAATGTTTTTCAACTCCAAGACTTAAAAGGGCCTGTCCCAAGGAGAAAAAGTATTAGCTTACCTTGAAACTTAAACACATGTGGGGAAACTGAACAGTCCAACCAGTAGAGTATGATAAGCTTAGCCTGCTACTTTGTTTACAATATTTTGAGGCTTCAACCAGACAGCTGAATTTAAGAAGTGGAGTTGTAATATGAATAGTAGGCTATAATCTGCATAAAGTTTGCTGTTATGAATATCAGAAATGTCAGTATATATAATGTAAATAATTACATGATGTGTGTGTGTTTCAAATAAAGACAAGCTTCACATCTTGGTAAAAAAATAATTTACATTATATGAAAGGAGAGCAATAAAAAGGCGATTTTTAGGTTAGGCACAATCGCAGATATTCACCAGGAAATCTTATAATGTGTTTTATTTCTATCATATAAAAGTTTTGGTTATGGAAGGTTACACACTCACCGTTCAACATTTGACTATAATAACACATATAATCTTGTTCTATGGATTCTTCTGGACATTTCAAGACCAGGCAAGCCATTTGACTTTGTTGTTATGTACAATCAGGTTTAGAAGGCAATGATGCAGGGCGGGGGAGGGGGGGTTTTAGTAGGGCATATTATCATAAATTATTCACTGTAGCTCACACCACTCTGTTTCACATGGAATAGTGGATACCGTTGGAATCATGAGACTCGTAGCTTTCATCTGATATATGGGATGCCAGTGTGACTTGAAGTAAGGAGTCTACCCATTGATTTAATACACCCCACCACCCTCCTCCCTCCCCCCTCCCCCCCCAATAGAACGCCGACGTCACCTTGCGGGCTAAGTGGTTAAGAGAAATAAAGATCAAATAAATCAAAGACTTGTCAGTGCTGAAGACTGAATGGCTTGAAATACTCAACACACAAACTAGTGAACAAAGAAAATAATGAACGTTTAACTGCAGATTGTTTCATAAACAAACAAACACATGTCTGACCTCACATCTTGGGTAGTTTGACTCTTTCATAAAGTAAAAAAGCAAAGTGTATTTAAGACCTAATGAATGACAATGACCTTCACATTTTCTTCAAACTTCAAATTCAACACAAATGTTCATGTGGATATATCATCAATTTGATATTTTTCGAGCAACTGAACAGATTTTGCTTGCCTCATATTCATACATACATTAATCTTTTTATTAATGAAATGAAAGTTGCCTTTGAACGTAACTTAAAATGTCTCTTTTGGTTAGAACTCTTTACACTCCTCTGGGTGTGGCTAAGCGGTTAAGAGAAATAAAGATCAAATAAATCAAAGACGTGTCAGTGCTGAAGACTGAATGGCTTGAAATACTCAACACACAAACTAGTGAACAAAGAAAATAATGAACGTTTAACTGCAGATTGTTTCATAAACAAACAAACACATGTCTGACCTCACATCTTGGGTAGTTTGACTCTTTCATAAAGTAAAAAAGCAAAGTGTATTTAAGACCTAATGAATGACAATGACCTTCACATTTTCTTCAAACTTCCAATTCAACACAAATGTTCATGTGGATATATCATCAATTTGATATTTTTCGAGCAACTGAACAGATTTTGCTTGCCTCATATTCGTATACATTAATCTTTTTATTAATTAAATGAAAGTTGCCTTTGAACATAACTTAAAATGTCTCTTTTCGTTAGAACTCTTTACACTCCTCTGGGTGTGGCTAAGCGGTTAAGAGAAATAAAGATCAAATAAATCAAAGACGTGTCAGTGCTGAAGACTGAATGGCTTGAAATACTCAACACACAAACTAGTGAACAAAGAAAATAATGAACGTTTAACTGCAGATTGTTTAATAAACAAACAAACACATGTCTGACCTCACATCTTGGGTAGTTTGACTCTTTCATAAAGTAAAAAAGCAAAGTGTATTTAAGACCCAATGAATGACAATGACCTTCACATTTTCTTCAAACTTCAAATTCAACACAAATGTTCATGTGGATATATCATCAATTTGATATTTTTCGAGCAACTGAACAGATTTTGCTTGCCTCATATTCGTATACATTAATCTTTTTATTAATTAAATGAAAGTTGCCTTTGAACATAACTTAAAATGTCTCTTTTCGTTAGAACTCTTTACACTCCTCTGGGTGTGGCTAAGCGGTTAAGAGAAATAAAGATCAAATAAATCAAAGACGTGTCAGTGCTGAAGACTGAATGGCTTGAAATACTCAACACACAAACTAGTGAACAAAGAAAATAATGAACGTTTAACTGCAGATTGTTTCATAAACAAACAAACACATGTCTGACCTCACATCTTGGGTAGTTTGACTCTTTCATAAAGTAAAAAAGCAAAGTGTATTTAAGACCCAATGAATGACAATGACCTTCACATTTTCTTCAAACTTCAAATTCAACACAAATGTTCATGTGGATATATCATCAATTTGATATTTTTCGAGCAACTGAACAGATTTTGCTTGCCTCATATTCGTATACATTAATCTTTTTATTAATTAAATGAAAGTTGCCTTTGAACATAACTTAAAATGTCTCTTTTCGTTAGAACTCTTTACACTCCTCTGGGTGTGGCTAAGCGGTTAAGAGAAATAAAGATCAAATAAATCAAAGACGTGTCAGTGCTGAAGACTGAATGGCTTGAAATACTCAACACACAAACTAGTGAACAAAGAAAATAATGAACGTTTAACTGCAGATTGTTTCATAAACAAACAAACACATGTCTGACCTCACATCTTGGGTAGTTTGACTCTTTCATAAAGTAAAAAAACAGTGTATTTAAGACCTAATGAATGACAATGACCTTCACATTTTCTTCAAACTTCAAATTCAACACAAATGTTCATGTGGATATATCATCAATTTGATATTTTTCGAGCAACTGAACAGATTTTGCTTGCCTCATATTCATACATACATTCATCTTTTTATTAATGAAATGGAAGTTGCCTTTGAACATAACTCAAAATGTCTCTTTCGGTAAGAACTCTTCACACTCCTCTGGGTGTTTCAGAACAACACACTGTATACGAAGGAACAGATTTCAGATTATCTGGAGAGCAGAGGTGGAAAAAGTACTAAAATATTGTACTCAAGTAAAAGTACCTGTAATGGGGTTTGTCGCTGGACTAATTTCTGACTGGTTGGGAATTGTGACCACCGTGGGGCATTGGCAAGAATGCACAGATATTGGGTTCAAGGAATTTTATTCTTCCAGAATCTGTTGTGTAGGTGTGTTTGTGTGTGGTTCTACAAAGAAACATAAATAACCACTTCTTAGCATAGTATATACATACTAGTGCTATGATGAGAACAGAAGCTAATACTGCTAAATTGCTAAACAGTCAAGGCACATGTACATAGCATGTAGCAGTTATGGATCATCAGACATCTAGCATCATTCTAGCATCTCTTAACATGTAAATATAGGCTGAATCCCAAAAATAACCACAATAGAAATTGACTTACGGGTTTATGTACGCACACAAGGTATTATACAGGATGGATGGCAATGGATGATAAATATACAGGATGGATTCAGTTATCATCCCTACTCTACCGTCAGCTCCATCAATAATGACACACCACACAACTAACAATGCTACCATTAAACACAGGGGGCGCTATTTCACTATCACCCCAACCCCAAGTCCTTTATCACAGTACCAATACTGTACTGTCCAATTTTCCAAAGTTCTTAAGAGGCGATGAAGCACTAGAAAGCTTGGCTGGATTGACGCACCTTTCTGTTTTACGTGGCAAAAATGATATTTATTGGTCCATACAGAAACAAAAGATGAGTGATAAAGTTGTTGCAAGTAAATCCAAGGTGAAGTCCAAACAAAATAACTGTTTGAAGTGGTAGGTAAAAGAAAATCGTGGTCAAAAAAAGTGTTTTCTACCAAACTCCCATACTCCATGCCCAAACCTCTATTGCACCTGCGCCATATACGGTGATGTCTGCCCATATGTCACCTGATACGTCCCAAAGGCGCACGAAAATAAAACAAACGACTAAATTATAATTCAAAACTAGAAAACGTAATTTCGAGGAAATTACCAGTGCATGCAAAAGCAAGACATAAGATAAAATGTGAAACAAACTTTAATTTACAAACAGTTGTGGACAGAGGAAGGTGCAGGACAGAACAGGGCAGTGTGTTGTATGTATGTGGCTTAAGGGGCTGCAGAGGTGGAAATGTCCAACCAACCAGCTGATTCTAATTAGTACAACTCTTCAGCCAGGCAGAGCAGCTGATTGGTGATATCACCTGTGTTAAGTGCACAGATAGAACCAATACGTGACTTTTACTCTCTGAAGCTTGACTTTTCCACCTCTGAGTGTGCGTGCGTGCGTGCGTGCGTGCGTGCGTGCGTGCGTGCGTGCGTGCGTGCGTGCGTGTGTGTGTGTTAGGGCTTTGACTTTTGGCCAAAAATCATATTCGAAGTTCGTTTGGTTATTAAAATCAAACTTCGAATGTATTCGAATATTTGTTAATAATATTTTGACCATTATTTTTATGCTATTGGAAAAACACGCAGCATTCATTAAGCTGAATTTCCTTTTCCTGCTCTCCCTGTCACTCATGCGTCTGTGTCTCTCTCTCTCTCTCACAAACAAACACACACACACACGTTCACAGCCCCTCCACTCCGTGCAGACCGCGTCTGTCTCCATGAAAACAAGATCCCTGGAAGCTTGATTGCACCGACGTAACGCTGTTCAGGTGGAGGCACTATGCATACAACTTTACCAAACAGTATTTAAGTAGCCTAAACTCATTCTCCATGGCCCGCTTTCTCTCGTCCTCCCTCGTCCGCGCTCAATGGATACCCGTCCGTCCCTCGACATGCATCCTAAACATTCACAATCGTGAAAGCAATGACGCATAGAAGACAACAAGCTAAATTATCCGGTTAGCATGATTAGCATGCTGCACAGATTAAAACTCTTGCATTCAAGTTGATTGACCATCTCAATACCAATGTCTTCCAACTCCAAGACTTAAAAGGGCCTGTCCCAATGAGGAAGTTACTATTAGCTTACCTTGAAACTTACACACACGTGGGGAAACTGAATAGGCTAGTCAAACCACTCGCTAACATCACCTACAGGAGCCCAGATGAGTAAGCCTAATAGCCTTGCTAATGAGCTCATGATTCACGACTTTACCAGATGTGAGAAAGCCGCTGAATCTGAAAACAACGTTTGCATGCAAACACATGTACCAAAATATAATGCTCATAACAGGTTCGAATATTAAGAGCTGCCTAAAATTCGTTCGAATATCATATATTTTTCAAAAATTCGAATTATATTCGAATAACGAGAGAAATGGGAAGTGGTGGTTGTATTGTGAGGACTGTAATGGTTATAAAAGATATTGGAAACATTCGCCATTTAACTTATATTAAAGGAGAATTCTGGTGTGATATTGACTTAAAGTGTGTTGAAACATGATACCGAGTGTGAGCGTTTGTCACAGAGCTGATCTCGACCTACCCCCTGCATTCTGAAAACCTCCGCTAGCTTGCCAATGCTAAAGCAGGTTTTCAATAGCAGTGGCTCGGGCATCGGCTTATCCATGCAAATAAATCACTGTTTTACACCATTTATGAGTAGCTCCACACTTTATTGGTAGACTTCTGAGGGCCCTGACATTTAAAACGAGACATCAAGAACTTTGAAAAAGCACTGGTTGTTTACTTACATGACTGTTTATTCAGGCAGTCACTTTCCAAAGTTTAGCGCTTTAACGCTCACACACTTCACCACTGATTCATGACTGGTTCACGTAATCGCTATGTCTATGCGTGAACTAGTCATGAATCAGTCACGTGACTAAATTCAAGATGGCTGTGACCGCTAAACTTTGGAAAGTGACTGCCTGAATAAACAGTCATGTAAGTAAACAACCAGTGCTTTTTCAAAGTTCTCGATGTCTCGTTTTAAATGTCAGGGCCCTCAGAAGTCTACCAATAAAGTGTGGAGCTACTTTGAGCCTCATAAATGGTGTAAAACAGTGATTTATTTGCATGGATAAGCCGATGCCCGAGCCACTGCTATTGAAAACCTGCTTTAGCATTGGGAAGCTAGCGGAGGATTTCGGAATGCAGTGGGGTAGGTCGAGATCAGCTCTGAGACAAACGCTCACACTCGGTATCATGTTTCAACACACTTTAAGTCAATATCACACCGTAATTCTCCTTTAAATTTTTGTTTTCCAGGTCCTGTTGAATAACATCACGAATGAGATGGATATGTAAGTTTTGTACTTATGCCACTACAAATCGCGCCCGAATTCTTGAACACTATCAATCTAGTCATGGTCACTATGGAAGAAGATTAGCTGTCCCCTGCATTTACAGTGATTGCACATGCTACTTTCAGTCACACAAGTCTCTCCGAAAGCATGTGAGGCAACATGGATCGAGCAGCAGTCATCCAGTGACTTTTAGAATCCAATGCCTTTTATGTGACTTTGAAGAACCTGCAGACACTAAAATATATTTTCGTCATCTTGGCACACATTTGAAAAACAAAGAAACTGTCCTTTGCCCATTTAGCAGCTGTAATTTTAAAACGAGAGTAAGTTCTAGTTTTACAGCACACAAAAGTCGATACCATAAATCCAACACATTTCAAGATTTTAAAACCGAGCTTCTTCTTGGCCCACAATTAGAAGGGGAAGTTACAAATACTATAGCAGAATCAGACAATACTAACTCACAGTCGGGGGGTGAAGAATATGGCCAGATCCAGTCAGATGATGACGAACATACTGAGATTGAAAAGAGCAGTGATATAGAGGAAAAAATTAAGCAAAAACTTTGTTCGTTGCTTTTACGAGTGCAAACAATTTTGCATGTGTCAAAGGCAGCGACACAGGAAATTGTTGATGAATTTCATGAAATTGGTATTTTAGCTGGTGAACTTTCAAAAACTACAGTGCAAGAAGTTATTGAAGAACACAACTTAAATATTGAGGATGCTACTCTTAAAATAGTTACTGAGGCTCTTCAGAAATCCAATCCTCTTACCTGTCTTTCAGATCGTGGCCCTCTAGGAACTGAGTATAGAAGGCAGTTGACTTACAAGAGTAGCTTTGAAGTTGTTGAGCCAGTTGAATATGTATTAGATGATCTGCACAAGAGAACATTTGTGTATGTCCCAATTTCTATTCTTTTACCAAAGCTATTGAATAGAGGTGATGTAATTGACAAAATCCTTGAACAGTCGACTAGTA
Source organism: Sardina pilchardus (assembly GCF_963854185.1). Lineage (NCBI taxonomy): Eukaryota > Metazoa > Chordata > Actinopteri > Clupeiformes > Clupeidae > Sardina > Sardina pilchardus. The sequence goes on from NC_085005.1 coordinate 26,719,241, forward strand.
CATCTCACTCTGATGACTACAAATCATTTCGTGACGGGCTGTATTATAAGCAAAACCCACTCTTTTCAGGAGGTGAAGACTTGGCCATTTCCATAGGATTATATGTCGATGAATTTGAAGTATGTAACCCTTTAGGGACATCAAGAAAGAAACATAAAATAACTGCTATTTACTGGGTACTTTCAGATTTGCCAGCCAAATACAGATCAACCTTATCCAATATATACCTTGCCGTACTAAGCAACAGTAATGATGTGAAAAAGTTTGGGTATGAATCAGTTACTGAACCACTTCTAAAGGACCTTTGTACACTTGAAAATCAAGGCTTTTACATTGATAGGTTAGGTTGTTTCATCAAAGGCACAGTCTTGTGTGTGTCATCAGACAATTTAGGTGCACATTCATTGGCGGGCTTTCAAGAGTCATTCAATGTCGACAAATTCTGTAGATTTTGTTTTGCCAGCCATGATGCTATTCAGACTGTCTCTGTAAGGGATGGTTTGTTTCCACTGAGAACAAAACTGTTACACACTGAAGCTGTTCAAAGAGTTAAAGGGAACGAGGCCGTTGTTGTTGATGGAGTAAAAGCAGATTGTGTCCTAAACAAGCTAACATACTTTCACTGCATAACAGGTTTTCCACCTGACTTGCTACACGACTTTTTGGAAGGAATTGTGCCTGTCGAATTGAGTTTGTGTTTAAAGTCATTGATTGACAAAAAATACTTTACCTTAGAGGAATTGAATACCTCCATTAGACGTTTTCCCTATACATTCTCAGATAAGACTAATAAGCCACAGACCATCCCAAAGACTTTTAAATCAAGAAGAACAATAGGTGGGAACGGGCATGAAAATTGGTCACTTCTAAGGCTGTTACCCTTGCTCATTGGCAGTAAAATTCCAGAGAATGATAGGATTTGGGAAATCATCTTGGACATTAAAGACATTGTGGAAATTCTAGCATCATCTACATTCACAGAGGAAAAGTTGTTTTATCTTGAAGCCAGAATTTTTGAACACCGGCAAGTCTTGCAAGAGGTGTTTCCTGAGTTTAGGTTAAAGCCCAAACATCACTACATAGAGCATTACCCACATCTTACTCGCTGTTTTGGGCCTTTGTTGAACTTTTGGACTTTCAGATTTGAGGCCAAGCACAGTTTTTTTAAGACAACTGTTCGTGATGTTAAGAACTTCAAAAATATACTACTAACTTTAGCCTCTAGGCATCAGCTTCAACTGGCATACTACATGGGCATGCCAGACTTGTTCAAACCAGCATTGGAAGTTGGAAGACTGTCAACAGTATCCCCTGATATTTTGGACCCTTCTGTCAAAGACACTATTAGGAGGAAATTCAGAAATGTGACAGCTGTTGCTCTCACAAAAACTGTGTTTTTACATGGAACCGAGTACACTCAAGGGATGTTTTTATCATCTGGGAGCACAGGTGGACTTCCTGACTTTGGAAAGATTGTTCACATGCTAATTGTTGAAAACAACCCCTTTTTTGTTTTGGAACCATACACATCCTGGTACATCGAGCACTTGCGATGCTTCGAGGTCTGCAAAAGCCCCTCTGCTAAACTGCTTGTAGTCCAGCCAGAGGAGCTCAATGACTGCTTCCCTTTGTCGGCATATATGGTTCAAGAGAAACTTCTGGTCTCTCCTAAAGTATTTCTGCTGGATTGAAGTGGGTTAATTACAGAATTACATACATGTCTTGTACAATGTTAACATGCCACTGTTGATCGTTTAAAGAAGTACTATGTAGAATTAACAGTGATTTTTGTTAGACCACTATAGTATTCAATCACCTGACTATCAGAGGTCATTGAATCTTACATTCTACCCTGTGTGCAGTCTACCCTTTGCATCTTGTAATTTACATGTTCTTTCCTCATTCCCAGCTTCATTGCAAAGCTCTGAAGAAGATTGGTTTTGTTGTGCTCTTATGAAGATTTCATTTTGTGTGTATAAGGTGAGTGCACCTCCGTTTTCTTCAAAATTCTTTTATTAGTACAGTTACTGTAGTATTATGAAACTCTTTATTGTCTTATTCCTGTGCCCAGTATGCTGCTCCGAGTCATATTCAACAAAGATGACATCAGGAAGATACAGGTCGATAGTTTGCCAGAGACACTTGAGGAATTCTTCTCATTACTGAAATCTAAGCTTGGAGTGGAAGATGATCTGGTAGTCCAGTACGAAGATAAAGACTTTGACAATGAGCTCTGCAACTTGACAAACTTGTCTGATCTTCCTGAAGAAAGGGCGACATTGAGGGTAACTGTCAAGAGCGTAACTGAGTCGTACCACACAGATTCAACATTGGACACCACAAGTTTGGAGTCATCCACAGGTTCTCTTGAAGACATTTCCACCAGACGACAGCCTTGGCCTGAGGTATTTGAGATACCAAGATTTTCATATGATGTAGAGTTACAACTTAAAAGTGGCAATGAAGCCTACCAAAAAGATGGAACTTTGCTGAATATAAGGAAAGACACTAAAAGTGAGATTCTTGATAAGCTGGCGGAAACAATTTACACATACACTGCCTACCCATCACGAGAGGAATATGACATTGTTGCTCAAAGTCTCATCAAAAAACATCCTTGCCTTCGGGAACCTGGGTCTTCAAAGGGTTGGTACTGTTGGAAATTCAGCTTGAAATTCAAAATGGGAAACTACAGGAACAAGCTTCGTATGGCTGGTTGCTCTGAACTTCAAGTTAACAGCCGCTCCTCAGGATCAAAACAGAAAATCAAGAGAGCTAAAAAATCTGAGATCAACTTCCTTCCAGACTTTCCTGAGGGAAGAAATAAAGATGTCCTGGAAGAAGAGAGGTTGCAGATTATTGCAGAAATGAAGAAGAAGAAAGCAGATATGAAGAAAATTGAAGAAATGATGGCCAGCACTTTCTCCTTGCGGAGAAAACAAATTGTGGAAGAAGAGCCACCTGTGTCAGAGGTGAAGATTAAGTGGCCAGCTTTATTTACAGAGCAACAGGTAAGTGTCTTTAATCAGGGTTGCAGACTAATCATTCACAATTTTAATTTTGTATTGGGGTGACTTCTACCCAATTAAGTTGGATAGATAAAATTGTTTCATTGTTAACATTGTCTTACAACCTTTTGTGTCCATTAGAGTTTTCATGTCTGGACCCAGTTGCAGATCAAAAGCTGCTTGTTTGCCATGTGTTGTCTGGCTGGTCTTTGTGCAGATCCATCTGAAAATGATGTTTTTTTTGTTCTTCTTTTTCTGTTTTAAAGATTACAGCTGAATTTAAGCGCATCACCTCCGCTGATTTGACAGAATCCTTTCTTACTGGGCTGGACCAACATTTGCCTCGGTTATTGACGCTCTATCAGGCCAAGACTGCGAGATTTCCAGAGCTTAAGAATCTCCTACGCAAGCTCGAGGCTGATGTAAGTGATCAAGCTTCACTTTCGATACCGTATTATTATTATTATTATTGTTATTATTATTATTTTTAACTGTTTAAGTGGCATGTGTCCTAAATGATGTGCTTTGTCTTTAAAGAATTCCAACAGAATGAAAAGGGCTGTCACTTTAAGAGCATTGCCATATTTCCTCAGTGAAGACCCCTCAGGGTTTCTCAGGACTGCAGAAGTAAGTCTGTTTTTATGACCTATATAAGCATACACCAGGCCAATTTTAGCAAACTGACCATGATGCTGATTGCCCATGGCTGTGTTACCTCTGATGTGACACATGTGCCAGCAATGACTTGCCTGTATTGGTGTAGCTGCCTGTACCGCTCAAATTTGTGCCACAAACACTCTTTGACTAGCTTGACGCTTATCATTCAACATCTGATTATTGGCCTGGTGTGTACTAGAAAATTAGCTTTTTGTTGGACAGTTTATTAATTTGCATGATCCACCCAGAACAGTAACATACAAGCAAAAACCTACACATTCATTAAAAAATCTGATCAGGTCCAAGGGAATGAATAGGAAAATCTACAATGAATTTAGTGTGGAAAATGTTTCAGAATAAGTTATCATTTGAGGCAGTGGGGAACAAGCGGAGTTTAAAAAATCCCTATTCTCTATGTTGGGGAATGACGGGTAAAGTGTGAGAACCATTTGACTTTTCTGACATTGTGCAAAATCTTCAACTCATTGGTCCCAATGTTGTGGTGCTCAAGTTTAACACATTTTACACCTGTGCTTATTTTGCCTTGGTTTGGACAGGCCACAGACACCGAAGACAGCATGGCAAGAGATATGAATGTCGGCATCATCCTGATAAAAGATGGAGAGGACCTCCTTGACTTGTCTGTGGTGCTCGAGGATCAAATCATCCTGCATGACATCAAGGACTTCTCACAAGCGGTAGCTATGCTAATGGGTCTACTCTATGTGCTCAACATTGACTATCCAAAAGAGCTACGATACACCTTTGAGGTCATCCAGAAGGTTCTCATGAACATTGGTGCTGACCACTGCTCTGCAAGGGTTCATGGTCTGAGGAATAGAATTCTTCGTAAAACCGAGTAGGTGATCCACAGAATCTTCTCCACAGTTTTCTTTTTGAATTCAGCTTGTGTTTATTAACCGCCCTTGAAGCCACTCAGTAGGTTGCGAGTTAAAAGTCTGATATTATTTACCTGCAACACTTTTGATTTTTGGGTTTGATGTCTTTAAACACAGTGAGATGTAACTATTTTTGTTGAGCATTTTTATACTCTATACTTACTCACACACATTCTAGTATGGCCAATGGCTTAGTTTTTTGTTTCGTGGCCCAAAAAATGGAAAAAAATCTCCATTGTCATTTATGTTAGTAAGTCAATTAAATCCTGTGGGACTGATTTCATTTTGCACTTAAGGTTGAGTTTTCAGGGGGGGTTTTTTGTGATAGCCCAACAAACACAAATCATTCACATCTCACTCGGCCTGCGAGGTCTTGAAAACTCTGAGATGCTGATAAAAGGTTATTTGTATAAAGGTGTATTACTTTACCACTCTTATCATTAAGCTAAGACATTTTTTGACCAAACTGTTCAGATTAAGATCAAAGGTTATTTGTATTAGTGAAATGTAACCATTGTTGTTGGGCATTTTTGTACTCTATGACTCAAATGCATTCTAGTATGGCCAATGGCTTAGTTTTCTGTTTTGTGGCCAAAAAATGGAAAAGTCTCCATTGTCATTTGTTATGTCAATTAAGTCCTGTGGGACTGATTTCATTTTATACTAAAGGTTGAGTTTTCAGGATTGATAAAAGGTTATTTGTATTACCTTGCCTTTCTGTCATTAAACTGGAAAAATAAATTGTTTTTGAATAGTTAATTGTGAGCATTAATGTCTGATTGTATAGTTAATTGTGAGCATTAACGTCTGATACAGTAAGTTTACTTGTATGGTGTAATGAGAACTGGAGCATACACAGAACTGGGCATATAAGTATTTTCAGCTTTGAAATTCCAAGTGACACATTAAGTTAACTCAATTGAAATCAAGTTATAATAAGGGTTAAGGGTTTAAATACACCTGAACTAATATCATGGTTACTTGACATGTAAAGTTAGTTTGTTTTGAATTATTAAAAATGGCTTACACTTGTTTTCTTAAGTTATCAATACAAATGTATTTAAGCATACCTAAATTGAAATCAAGTTATAATAACTTAAGGGTTTAAATACACCTGAACTAATATCATGGTTACTTGACATGAAAAGTTAGTTTGTTTTGAATTATTAAAAATGGCTTACACTTGTTTTCTTAAGTTATCAATACAAGTGTATTTAAGCATACCTAAATTGAAATCAAGTTATAATAACTTAAGGGTTTAAATACACCTGAACTAATATCATGGTTACTTGACATGAAAAGTTAGTTTGTTTTGAATTATTAAAAATGGCTTACACTTGTTTTCTTAAGTTATCAATACAAATGTATTTAAACGTACCTAAATTAATATCTAAGTTCATTTAACTTGGAAAGAGTGTTTGCTTAG
>NC_085005.1:26742730-26745230 GCF_963854185.1 Sardina pilchardus
CGAGCTCGTTCACTCCGATTAATGTGTGTGTGTGTGTGTGTGTGTGTGTGTGTGTGTGTGTGTGTGTGTGTGTGTGTGTGTGTGTGTGTGTGTGTATACACACACTGTTAATGAGTTGGTGTAATTTGATGTGGGTTTCCCTGTGCATGTGTTTGTGTAGGAATGTTAATTTAGCCGGGAAGTTTGTTTGCTTTTCATTTACTGTCCAGCCAAGCAAACATGACAGTGAGTACACAAACATGAAAATGACTCCAATGTTCCACACACTTGACATCTGTAAACACAAAGATCATGTCCCACTTTTTCCCCTTTTCTGTTTCCCATTCCCCTCAAATATGTCATCCAAAACTTAGAATGCTGTGTGTGTGTGTGTGTGTGTGTGTGTGTGTGTGTATGTGTGTGTGTGTGTGTGTGTGTGTGTGTGTGTGTGTGTGTGTGTGTGTGTGTGTGTGTGTGTGTGTGTGTGTGTGTGTGTGTGTGTGTGTGTGTGTGTGTGTGTGTGTGTGTGTGTGTGTGTGTGTGTCTGTGTGTGTGTGTGTGATCCATATTAGCCTAGTGAATGTGGAATTGAAAATGTCAAGTTCAGACTCAGACCTAAACTCACTCCCTCAACAGTATGGATCCCTACTATACTGGAATATTTGTGCGTGTGTGTATATTATGTGTGTGTGTGTGTTTGTGTGTGTGTGACCTAATCTCACTCCCTCCACAGTATGGACCTCTACTATACTGGAATATTTGTGTTGTTTCAGATTTGATAGAAACCTCCTCCAATGAGGTGGCATGCACACAATGAAGCCAATTGTCCAAATGTGACCATTCAAAGCGAAATCAGTCGTTTTCCGCTCAACGTTATTTTGAGAAAATCAACAATAGCAAACTTCCGGGTTAAAATGTTGAATTTCACGTTTTCGCATAATTCGACTGTATACAGTCTACAGTTTCATATCGTGAACGCATTTCACGGAAAAACATACGTTTTGACTGTTAAACCCGGTGAAGATTCAACACATTTGCTGTCATTCCCGTTGTGCACGCGCCACTTAAAAAGGTGATTTCTCCTCTTCTGGCATATCGTGACAGGAGAACCATGTCAACTTTGGATGCTGTTATCTTAGCGATAGTTTGTGTAATACCCTCGATATCGTTTGAAAGCTTAGTTTATGGCCGTTCACGTGAGCACAATAACTTAATTTAATACATTTTACCAAAACGACTGGTTCCGCTTTACAGGGTCACAAATGTCCAAAAAATAAAAGCATAAAAAAAAACCATACATTTGTAGATGGATAGGTAATAAGCAATTATATATTTAGATGTTAATTTGCATTTAGATTCTTTTAAAACTTCGTAAAAAATGTATTCATTTTCATACTTTTATTTTAAATGAAAACAAACAAACAAAAACACATTTTTATCCTGACTGGATCCTGACTCAGATCTACATTTTCAGTGAGCTGTAGATGTAGTGGATTGTGGATTGGAGAGCTGACCTGTGTCGAGCGCCTTGCTTTGACTCCTAAGTGTTTTCACACACACACACACACACACACACACACACACACACACACATACACTCTCACACACACACACACACACACACACACACACACACACACACACACACGGTAGCTCACAGCTATTTGAATGTGTGTACGTGTGAGAGAGTGTGTAAGTGCAGACTTGTTATTGAGTTTATGGCGCTTAAGGGTTGGTGTATGCAGTACTTGCAGATATGCCCCTGGATGGCTACTTGCATTCCCATGTGTGTGTGTGTGTGTGTGTGTGTGTGTGTGTGTGTGTGTGTGTGTGTGTGTGTGTCTGTATGTGTGCGTGTGCGTGTGTGTGTGTGTGTGTGTGTGTGTGTGTGTGTGTGTGTGTGTGTGTGTGTGTGTGTGTGTGTGTGTGTGTGTCTTTGTTAACATAGCAACATCATACCTGTGTTCTGATTCACGTTAGGCAATCTCATCTCATATATGTGTGTGCTTTTGGATAAGCATGTGCATGTGTTTGTGTGCACTTTTCTGTTTGCATGCTTGTTTGTGTGTGTGTGTGTGTGTGTGTGTGTGTGTGTGTGTGTGCGTTTGTGTGTGTGCGTGTGCGTGTGCGTGTGCGTGTGCGTGTGCGTGTGTGTGTGTGTGTGTGTGTGTGTGTGTGTGTTTGTGTGTGTGTGTGTGTGTGTGTGTCTTTGTTAACATAGCAACATCATACCTGTGTTCTGATTCACGTTAGGCAATCTCATCTCAGCCTTTTTTCTGTCTATATAATATTGATTCTGTTTAATTGTTTGTTTGTTTGTTTGTTTTCAGTATTGTTATTGTCAACAAGCTCAGGCTGCTCTGCCCATAGGCAATGACAGGATATATGGGTTCTCTAAAACAGACTATGCTGTAGATGTCTAATTAGTAGATGGTAGCTATTGTATATATGGTGTTTATGATATGGTATCTGGTCTTAACAAGAATATTAGATAGTTTAGTAATGTATTGAACTGTTTATG
>NC_085005.1:26750230-26755230 GCF_963854185.1 Sardina pilchardus
ACACACACACAAAGGCACACACACACACACACACACACACTGGGAGCCCACAGGACAGAGCAGAGGTGGGATGCGATCTGTGACACGGCGTTGCGTCGGGGTGATGGGGAGCTGCGTCGGGGTGATGGGGAGGCGAGTGCTCCTACACACGCTGGTGAACCCGCAGATCCAATCTGTGGAACCGTGCTCGCTGATTAGGTCCACGGGAACCGGCAGCTCAGAGAAGAGAACCACAAGGGCTGATTATGTGTGTGCATGGTATGTCCATTTGTGTTTGCATGGTACAGTATCTGTGCTTATGGGCAGTGTATGGGCTTTTTTCACTATTCATGTGTTTATACAGTAGTTGATACAGTATGTTGTTGTAATAGGACATAATGTGTGAATATGTGTTTTAATGGTGTGTGCTTGTGTGTATTGCAATGTAATATATGCTATGTGTAGACACATTTCACTGGTCATTGGAACACTTTTACATTTGTGTATTTTGTATCGTCGCTTCAGTGTTGGATGGCATTTGTGTGGCGCGGCAAAGCGATCCAGCGAACCTGTCTTTGTGCATTTCCTCCTGTTTGCCTTCTTACCTGGTGGACAGGGCGCACCCCCCCCCCCCCCCCCCCTTTGTCCGTCCAGCGTCCACGCCTCTCAGCGTCGCGCTCTTGTCTTTACCGTCGAGGTTGTGTGGTCCTCGCTCCGGTCTCTGTCCGAGGGGGTGCCTCTGTCCCGCCTCGTGGCGGAGACAACGGGAGTCGGCTTCTTTTTATTTCCAAAATGGCGTCCGGGCAGGCTGGCTGGCGTCGGGGGCCGTGACGTGACGTGACAGCGTGAGGTGACGTGACCTGACGGCCGAGCGGGCTCTCCGCGCGGCATACGCCGTAATCTCTTTTGGCAGAGCGTGCCACGTTGGGATGTATCTGGCAAAAGGGGGGGGGGGGGGAGGGGGTGGTGGACACATTCGGTGGCCTTTATTCTCAGTAACCCCCCACCCACCACCACCCCATATAACCTCACAGTCAGACCCCCCCCCCACCCCTCATGTTGGTGGGAGTTGGTACGGCCCGCTGCTCCAGCAGTTGGGAGAGATGATGGCGTGTTCCTCCCCTCTCCACCATCGCCGCCATTTTGAAAATGTGCGCAGGTGGCCGCTGGAGAATTGAGCCGAAATAAAGAAGCTGCTGCGGAGGCTCTGTCCTGCACGCCTGTCCTCTCCCTTCTCATCTCAGTCGCTTTGCTGGAGACGCTGTCGTTACGGAGGAGATGGTTCATTAAAAAACAGCTTATTTTAGGGCCTCTGGACACCAGACAAAAGCTTTAAAATAGCACACAGAAGGGAAAGATTCCCCCCCATGCTGTATTACGCTCTCTCTCTCTGTGTGTGTGTGTGTGTGTGTGTGTGTGTGTGTGTGTGTGCGTGCGTGTGTGTGTGCATGCACCTCTCTTTTCGCTGTCTTTATGAGTGTTTTGAATCTACTGTGCTCTTGTGGTGGCCTCCATTCTCTCCTTTGAGAAAGAGAAAAAAGAGAGAGAAGCAGTGGGACACAGAGAGAGAGAAAGAAAGAGAAGGAGCGAGAGATTAGAAGATAAAGAGAAGAAGAAGACTTGAGAGAGATGTGAAGAGGTTATGAAAATCTGCCTGACACCGGTGGAACCTGCTGTATGATAATATTATGTGTGAGTAGCAGTAGGCTACCTTATGAGCTTCTACACATGGAGTGTCTATACAGCCCCACCGCTGTGGCTCTCTCAACAAACACTATGGAGTGAGATAGCAGAGGATTATTACTCAGGAAACTAGCTGGCCTGCAATACTGAGCCTTTAGTTCAGTGCTTATATCGTGTTTATTACACATTTTTTAATATCAGTATTCAATCAGCTGCTCTTATTATTATTAATATTACTACTACTACAATTATTTCTAAGTATTTTGTTAAACATGTAAATTATACACAAAACAATAACAGAACAGTCAGTATATAATAAAACAATGAATAACTACTATGAGGTAAAGAAACACTAGTGGATATGTGTTAAGTTGTTGATCTTGAGTGCTGGAGTTTTCTTGGTTCATTTCCTTGTTTATATATAGATTTTTTCAGATGTGTCAGCTCATATTTGTTTGCTATTGTTTATCCCCAGGCTTCCCTGCAGCATTATTAATAAATATGAAGATGAAATAACATTTGTTTGAAAATGTTATAATTAACACAAAATTAAATCTTCTCTGTTTCCCATTATCGTCAGTTAAATTAGTTTTGCCAGGCGGAAGCAAAAGGGAGGCAGCGCTGTTTATTTCAGTCCGTCCACTTTTATGTGCTGTGCTGTGCTGCTGTTATGTGCTGTGCTGTGCTGCTGTGCTCAACGTTTACTGGAGCTGTGATCTAGAGCAAATATGCCCCACATCTCTGCTCACGTAAAAACTGGTGCTCTTTATTATAACTGATGTAGCCACTTTTAATAGTGCGCACATTAACAATTTAACAATTAGCAATTAAAAATTGGCGTACACATACAGTATCTTAAGAATAGTGTAACAGTCTAACAGTTATGAGTTATTGAAGTAGTGTGGTGTACTGCAGGACTTTAAATAATAATAACATTCTCAAGCACTGTGCCTGAACTCAGGCGTGGGTCAGACCGTCGAAGATTTGAAAATAGATCATTATAGGCTATATAATGCCTGAGATTTTTGCTTTGATTTAAACCCTGATCATTTCTGCAATTGTATCTATTATTAAATTGTTTTATCTACTGTATGAGCTGATTGTGAATATCTTTCCATTTTAAAAGATTTATCGCAGCACACTTGGCTTTCGTAAATCTCTTTTGGATGTTTGGATGTTTCCCCAATTTTATTTTTGTAATTTTATACACAATGTTTTGATAATATACAGCCTTTTTACTCAACATTAATTAACATTTGCTGATTAACTTTTGAGCGAAAGCTTTTGACTTCATGCCCTTGTCTGTTTTTTTTTATTATTTTGAATTTCTTCATGTATGTCTGTGGCCTTTAAAATAAATTGTTCTTCAATTCAATGCCTGCGGTTCGCAACACTGCTACTTTCATCTAAAACTGAAAATAATAATTCAATATCTTTCATATAATTTTTAATTAGTTTCAAGCTATTTTTTTATTTAAAAAAAAATGAGTGAGGATATAAAGAAAATACTTTGTTCTGACCAGGAACCTAAATTACACTATTGTGTTCTGACATTTTAGCAAAGTACTCACACGTGACCGAAATATTTTCCATTATTGAGCAAGAAACCTCCAACACATTGACCAAATAGTGAGCACCTGCACATTCATAAGGAGACTCAGTTTTGAAAATGTAATATGAAGCTACAATCTCTAGTGAGTCCAGTAGATTCCTCACCCTTTCTTCCCCACATCTGCTGTAAAAAAATGTAAAAAAGTAAAAAAAATGACCGCGTGTCTCTTCCCCACATCTGCTGTTTTATTGAATTAGTAAAATATTGACCGCGTGTTTCAAGAATTCGGTGAGGAATTCAGAGTTGGTTGAACCTGAGGCGGTTTGGACAGGCTGAATGTAGGACTAGCCCAGCTAGATGACAGTCGCCCGTGCTACACAACACAGTCTCTGCTCTGCGCTGCGAGGCAGTTAACCCTAATCTTTTCTGCCAACTGTGAAGTATGTAGAGTTTGATTCAAGGACCGCCTGGTGTGAATATTCTGGATCTTAAATTCTGTGTGTGTGGATGTCGGTGTGTGTGTCTTCTTCTCTCTCTGTGTGTGTCTGTGTGGATGTGTGTATGTGTCGCGTACATGTGTGTGAGTCATTGAAGAGTCACTGAAGGATGTGAAGCCCCATGTATGGTGAGGTGCTTGCTGGTAATGATGGGGTAGACTATTGGGTTAGCGCGTTTAGGTGTGTGTGTGTGTGTGTGGCTGGCTAGTGGGTTAGCACACACAGACCCGAGGCCATGCACTGTAATTAGTTTTTCCATCAGCTACACTGCCGTAGTGTCTGACCTTGCAGCGTGTGTGTGTGTGTGTGTGTGTGTGTGTGTGTGTTGGGGGGTGCATTGTATGGCAACGACCCACTCCTCCCTCTCTGTGTTGCTTTCCCTTGCTTCTTTCTTTGCCTGTCTCTGTCTCCCTCTTTCTCTCCCCCTCTCTCCCTCTCCCTCTCTCTCCCCCTCTCTCTCTCTCTCTCTCTCTCTCTCTCTCTCTCTCTCCCTCTCTCTCCCCCTTTTTTCCCTCCCTCTCTCTCTCTGTCTGTTGTTCCCTCCATGCGTTCACTCTTCTCACTCTGGAGTGGCCCTGTGCAGGGCTGCTAGGTGCCCCGTGAGATTGGAGGCGAGAACCATGTCGGTCGCCAGCAACACACAAAGCCATGTCTAATTGCAATGACCCCCCCTGCCAAACACACACACACTCAGACACACACACACACACACACACTACCTCAGCACTCCGGTGGGCTGATTAGAAAGCTGACAGTCAAACAGATCCTAAGTGAAGAGCGTGCGCTGACAAGCTTTCTGCCATAGACAGGCAGTGCTAATGCTATCAGTGTGTGTGTGTGTGTGTGTGTGTTGATCCTGGCAATGCTGGAGAAACACATGAAATCACAGGTCAGCCGCCACATAGGAGAACTCCGTAATGAGAAAGAGAGAAAGAGAGAAAGAGTGTGTGTGTGTGTGTGTGCGCACCGTAGAGTGAGCTACAGTAGGACGTGATTGAGGTTATTGTTATAATGTGTGAAGGTTAGCCCATCCGCCAGCAGCATCATTATCTCTCTGACCAGTGTGTGGACACAGCGAGTGTGTGTGTGTGTGTGTGTGTGTGACACAGCGAGTGACCAGGCTGTGCACTTTCATGAGGTCAGCAGGGGTTCTAGGGACACTCTTTCTTTTTTTTTCTTTTCTCCTCTCTTCTTTTCTTTTCTCCTCTTTTCTTTCCCTTCTTCCTTGATGCTTTTCCACTTCTCTTTCTGTCTCATTCGTTCTTTCCTCTCTCTCTCTCTTTTGATCT
>NC_085005.1:26767730-26770230 GCF_963854185.1 Sardina pilchardus
TTCTCACTTCATCCTGTGTTTTTCTAGAGGACAGCGTATGATTGATTATGCGGATACAGCCGATCGGTCCAGTCCTACGGTCATTTGCGTCGGTGTCCCCAAAGCATACTCCTTTTGCTGTTGCAGATGCGATATGTCTCTCGGCAGGACAGGCTGTGTCACCCAAAACCATGGCAAAATGTCTAGATAGTTTTCTCAACTCCTTTATAACCAGCTAACTTCTCTATCTTAAAATAGCAATTGCTACCTATCCTCGCTGAAGCATGAAATAAAAAAGGCAGTCTCCCATAGTTTTAATCCCAGGAAACACTTCAAAATGTGCATCTGTATCTGTGCGCCCTTTTGTGTGAAAGAGTTAGCCAAAAGAATAGTCAGAGGCCCGAGCCAGTGCTTTAAAACATGCGTGTACTTTGGCTAACGATACAAAAAAAACCCAGAAAATTGCGTACAGACACAAAGGTGTGGTGCTGTACAGCCTGGGCTGGTGACCAAATGTGCATCCGTACCTACAGAAGTGTACTCAAGGCTTGAGCGTGCCACACACATATTTGAATGTATTGTGTGTGTGTGTGTGTGAGTGTGCATCAATGCTTTGGGTTTCATTGGGCTGCTGGTTGGTCTAACAGATATGCATGTGTAGATTTAACCCCTCACTAAAGGCATTCAAACCTGTGTGTGTGTGTGTGTGTGTGTGTGTGTGTGTGTGTGTGTGTGTGTGTGTGTGTGTGTGTGTGTGTGTGTGTGTGTGTGTGTGTGTGTGCGTGTGTGTGTGCGTCTGTGTGTGTGTGCGTGTGTGTGTGTGTGTGTGTGTGTGTGTGTGTGTGTGTGTGTGTGTGTGTGTGTGTGTGTGTGTGTGTGTGTGCGCGTTAGCTGTGTGGATAGTGACATCCTTTCAACTGAACTGAGTGCTGGTACTATGTGTAATCTCAAAAGTCCCTTTTCCCTGGTGCTGATGTGATCAGACTTCACACACACAAGCCAGCAGTTGCACATCTTGTATACTGTACATCCTGATTCCTATTTGATTCCTCTCTATTGATATGAAGTCAAGTTTCATTAGGAATCCCGTTTTCTGAATGATCCAGTAGATTAAAGCAGCAATTTATCATGCGTTTTTACAGATTCAAGGGTACATGGAATATTGTCTCACATCCACACATCCACACACACACACACACACACACACAAACACACAGAGATGCACACACACCAAGAAGAGCATTCCTAACTCTCATCCTACGGACATAACATGGCCATTAAAATCATCAACACTGAGGGATCAGTTCATCAGCCAGATCGTCGAGAGAGAGAGAGAGAGAGAGAGAGAGAGTGTGTGTGTGTGTGTGTGTGTGTGTGTGTGTGTGTGTTCGTGTTCATCCTCCTGACCATCCTCCTACAGACTTCTCATGGCCATTACAAACATTCACACTAAAGGATTTGCTCATCAGTGTGTGTGTGTGTGTGTGTACATGTACTGTAGGTGTGTGTTTGCGTGGCCTGACCCTCATCCTACAAACTTCTCTTGAAGGAGAGAGAATGTGCCGTGTGCATGAGCGTGAGTGTCTGTGTGTGTGTGTGTGTGTGTGTGTGTGTGTGTGTGTCTGAGTGTGTGTGTGTGTGTGTGTGTGTGTGTCTGTGTGTGTCCTCCTGACCCTCATCCTACAGGCCTGTCATGGCCATCACAATGGCCTGCACTGAGGGATCGACTCATCAACCTCCTCATCAGGAGCCAGTGAAGGCCGTCCCACACACACACACTCTCTTTATCACACACACACACACACACACACACACACACACACACACACACACACACACAGCCAGTGAAGGCCAGTCAGACCCGATAGCTCAGTCTAACGGCAGCCTAATAGTGTGGGACCTGGCGGGGTAATGATGCCCAACGTCCCCTATAGCACTCCAGCACTCCATATGATGGGCACACTGGGGGGGTAATGCCCAGTTAGTGAGGCATCACGCATCAGAGTCTGTGTTGTTTTAATAAGCGATGAGTTATAGAGGCTACTCACACTATAGAGTCTGTGTTGTTTTAATAAGCGATGAGTTATAGAGGCTACACACACTATAGAGTCTGTGTTGTTTTAATAAGCGATGAGTTATAGAGGCTACTCACACTATAGAGTCTGTGTTGTTTTAATAAGCGATGAGTTATAGAGGCTACACACACTATAGAGTCTGTGTTGTTTTAATAAGCAATGAGTTAGTGAGGCATCACACTATAGAGTCTGTGTTGTTTTAATAAGCGATGAGTTATAGAGGCTACTCACACCATAGAGTTTGTTTTAATAAGCGATGAATTATAGAAGTTATTCACTCAATAGAGTCTGTGTTGTTTTAATAAGCGATGAATAGATATGTTCACTCAATAGAGTTTGTGTTGTTTTAATGAGCGATGACTTAGAGAAATGATTCACTCAATAGAGTTTGTGTTGTTTTAATAAGCGATGACTTAGATAAGTTATTCCCTCAATAGAGTCTGTGT
>NC_085005.1:26772730-26775230 GCF_963854185.1 Sardina pilchardus
TATGGAGTTAGATCGATCATAATGGAAGCCAAAAGCTTCTCTCTAACACGTATGGAAGTGAGACATATGCTACAAACCATTTCAACCACATGCAGCACACTACCCAGGGCCAGTGTTATGGATAGCAAAACACACACACGTACAAAAACACACACATACTGTACACACACACTCACACTGTACACACACACTCACACACACACACACACACACACACACACACACACACACACACACACACACACACACACACACACACACACACACACACACACACACACACACATATACTCACACACACACACACACACACACACACACACACACACACACGACCGCTCCATATCCTCTCATCCAGGTTCTTGCAGGGTTATGCTCCTAATGTGGAGCGTAATGTGGCTGGTGGCCAATTAAAGCCCTTTAACAGCTCCACACCACAGTAAACGACTCCATTGGAGTTAATGTATCTCTGCAATTTAAAGACAATCATTTAAGTGTGATTAATGCAGCCCCTTCCCATCCCTATGCATTGGATGAGCTTGTTTCCATAAATTAGCGAAAGCGATTAACGATTTTATTTTGGCATTACCATAGAGCGAGAAATGAAGAAGCATGGTTGTGTGTGTGTGTGTGTGTGTGTGTGTGTTTGTGTGTGTGTGTGTGTATGTGTGTGTGTGTATCAGTAATCTTCTATGAGGATTAATGCTCTCAGACTTGTGTTTGTTTTTCCATTCTGTGGCTTTAGTTTAGAATTCGTATAAATGACCACCTATGGAAGGGCGGCCAAATGTCACAATAGAGTGTGTGTGTGTGTGTGTGTGTTAGATAAGGTCAGAGGGATATATCAAGCGGGTCAAACAGCACTGAAAGTCTTCGTCTAGTATTGATCCAGCTCATGCTAAGATCTCATTTTCTGACAGCACACATGTACAAACCCACCCACACACACACACATACACACACATGCACAAACCCACACACACACACACGCACACACATGAACAAACCCACACACAGTCTCTCTCACACACACACATGCACAGACCCACACACCTGCAGTGGATAGTCCACAGCCCAGAGCTGAGCAGTATCTGGGTTGTGGGTGATCTGGATATGATCTACAGTAGATACAAAGATCTCTTGCTTTGTCACAGTTTAGAGTGAACATTTTGTTATGGTGTTTCTCTGTTTCAAGAGCGTAGTGTGTGTGTGTGTGTGTGTGTGTGTGTGTACTGTGTCTGATTACAAAACCTCTTCAGGGCAGAATCTTGAAGTGAATCCCTCCAAATCTGGGAAGGGGAAGTGGTTGCCATGGAAATGTAGATTGCTCCTGGTTCACACAACATTTTACTCATGTGCTCTAACCTCACCAGGGAGAAGAGCAAGGCCGAGACCTGACGCACACCCGTATGCACGCACGCACGCACGCGCACACACACACACGCAGACACACACGCACACATGCACACACGCACACACTCACACACGCCACACACACACACACACACACGCACACACACACACACACACACACACTCCCCACAACTGTGGATGAAATCTCTCCATTTTCCTTTTTTCTTCTTCTGTCTTTCTCTCTCTCTCTCTCTCTCTCTCTCTCTCTCTCTCTCTCTCTCTCTCTCTCTCTCTCTCTCTCTCTCTCTCTCTCTCTCTCTCTCTCTCTCTCTCTCTCTCTCTCTCCTACAGTACTTTTCTGTCTTTTGCTCTTCTCACATATCAGTTTAATTAATTAATAACAATTAGCACAGTAATCCAAACCGTATTTAATAATAGCTTATTAATAATGTATAACAATGTAAAAGGAACATTGCCATCTCCTCCAACATCCTCTATCTATCTATCTTTCTCTCAGTATCACCTCCCTCTCTCTCTCCATCTATCTCTCTGTGTCTCTCCATCTCCTGTTGTTACTTCTCCCTAAAATGTTCTGTTGCTTGTTTTATCATCTTTCTCTTTCCCTTCCATTCTTCTCTCTCCATCCATCTTAATCTCTCCGTCTTCCTCTGTCCATCTTTGTGTTTTCTCCCTATTTTTTGCAGTCGCTCTCTCTCTCTCTCTCTCTCTCTCTCTCTCTCTCTCTCTCTCTCTCTCTCTCTCTCTCACCATCTCAGGCTGTTTTCTTCTCCTCTCTTTCCCCTCTTTCTGTCCATCTCTCTCTTTCCGTCTCGCTCTGTCCATCTTTACCGCTCCTCTGGTGGTTCCGTGGCATGTGGAACCCATCCAGAAGGTTCCGAGTGTTCCAGAGAAACGTTCCTTTCCTCCGGCTTTGCTGTGGAGAGGCGCCTGACTGAGCTTTACGAGCTGTGGCACGATTCCCCTCCAGAACTCTATAAAACACACATCTGCACACACACACACACACACACACACACACACACATGCAGACACACACACACACACACACACACACACACACACACACACACACACACACACACACACACACACACACACACATGCAGACACAGACACACACACACAC
>NC_085005.1:26778394-26785894 GCF_963854185.1 Sardina pilchardus
TGTGTGTTTGTGTGTGTGTGTGTGTGTGTGCGCCTGTCAGGGGAGCAGGGGCTAGAATCACTCACAGACACACACACTCACACGCAGACACACAAACATAGACACACTTAAGCACATACACACACAGGCACACACACACACACATACACACACACACACACACACACACACACACACACACACACACACACACACACACACACACACACACACACACACACACAAATGTATGCACACCGGCACACACAGAGAAATGGATCAGCCAAGAATCGATCGTGAAAAATGAGCCAAGGCCTCAGGCAAGCCTTTCTCCGCTCCATCTCTCTCTCTCCCTCTCTCTCTGTCTCTCTCTCTCTGTCTTCATTCTCTTTTTCTCTCTTTGTTTCTCCCACTCCCTTTTTCTATCTATCTCTTGGCCCTGTTCTCGTTCTCGTGTGTGTGTGTGTGTGTGTGTGTGTGTGTGTGTGTGTGTGTGTTTTTCTCTCTCTCTTCCTTTGTGTCTCCCTCCCTCTGTCGTTCACGCGCTGACACAAAGCCTTCCTCTGTGGAGGCTGAGTTTCCTGCACACTCACCACATGTGGCCTGCTATCAGTGTGTGTGCTCTCATTACACATACACACACACACACACACACACACACACACACACAGACAGAGACACACACACACATGCAGACACAGAGAGAGAGAGAGAGAGAGAGACACACACACACACACACATAGACACACACACACTTGCAAACAAGCAAACACACACACACACACACAGAGAGAGAGAGAGAGACACATACTCACACATGCACGCACTAACACTAACATACAGACACTCACTTACATATGCATACATACACCCACACACACATACAGATTTAATCAGATCCCTCTAGCAATGGAAGCTAGACATGGAGGCTGTGTGTGTGTGTGTGTGTGTGTGTGTGCGTGGGACATGCATATAGAAAGGAAAACTCAGAGAAGGGTATTGTCTCCACCCTCTGACAGGAGTATGTGTGTGTGTGTGTGTGTGTGTGTGTGTGTGTGTGTGTGTGTGTGTGTGTGTGTGTGTGTGTGTGTGTGTGTGTGTGTGTGTGTGTGTGTGTGTGTGTGTGTGTGTGTGTGTGTGTGTGTGTGTGTGCGTGCGTGCGTGCGTGCGTGCGTGCGTGCGTGCGTGCGTGCGTGTGTGTGTCCACTCTCCACCCTCTGACAGGAGACCTTGGCGCTTGTGTTCCTGAAGTGCTGGCTTTCTGAGCTGATGAGCGTAATGATCAGTATGTTCCACTGACCTCAGATCAGTCCCTCAGGCCACACTCACAGCTATAGCTGCACTTGACGTGTGTGTGTGTGTGTGTGTGTGTGTGTGTGTGTGTCTGTCTGTGTTCAGTGGAGCTAATGAGACAAATAAACACAGCACACTTCTGTCACCACAGCATCACCACACATCTGCCACTCATTCCACACAAACACGTCTTCAAATCCTCACCCACGTATCGGCACACACATCTGCTCTTCACTATAGACTCACCACAGCATCACCACCACACATCTGCTGTTCACCACAAACACACCACAGCATCACCACACATCTGCTGTTCACCACAAACACACCACGTGTAAATACGTTCACGTAAATCACTCACCAAAAAACACTCGCCACTGACACCATCAAACACTCTCCAAAAAACCCCTCAGCCAGCACTTCACTCTGTCTCAGTCTCTAATTGGTGAAATGCCATGTCATCACAGCTCTCCTCTGCTCTGATTGGCCGGTGGTCTGCCCTCTGTCCCGGGCCCCCTGGCAGCGTCCTATCCTGATGAGGCAGAGAGCAGCATGGCCGGGAGGCTGCATGAGTATCCATCATGTCCCCAGGGAGATGGTGCAGACAGCAGTTCTGTAGCAGACATAGCCATATATCAAACAGCATGAGTAACCATGACAGCTGTTGAAGTTCAAAACAGCAATATATCAAAGAGCACAAAAGGACAAATACAGAAAAACAAGGGAATAAAACACCAAAGTACCAAACAGTCTTACTTACGCATATAAGGCATAATGGACGACACGGCGTTCACTTCACAGAAATAAGTGTACGTTTGAGGTTGCAAAATGGCCCCTGCCACACAGCGGAGGTGTGTTTACGCCTCGTAGAGTAAGTGTGTTGATTTTTGTGAACCCGAGGAGTCCATTATCCCGCTTATTCCACTGTTGCCACTTGCGTTGTGTTCATATCCTGTTATAATGTAAAAGTTGTAATCGCTAAAACGGTCTTGTTCGTAGAACTAGGCCTACTTCTAACAAAACGAAACAACAAAAACATCAAATAAAGCATACCAACTGCTGGTCCTTTGATGAGGACTTTAACTCTTTTGAGATCACACAAATGAAGGGAGTTAGAGGAGTGTGTGAGTGTGGCTGACCAGCTCAAGAGGTCAGGTGGTGTGTGATTAGGTCTGCTGGGCACGTCATGTCTGTGGGTGTGTGGACGCTCACAGTGCGGTCAGCGACACTTTTAGTGGACAGAGACAGCTGATGGAGTAGTTGCAGTGGAACTGAATTGATCACTTGACTCCATCACTCTCCCTTCACCTCTAACTCCCCCTTCTCTTCCCTCTCTCTTTCCCTCCCTCCCTCTCTCCCTCTCCCCCTCTCCTTTCCTCCTTCCCTTTCTCCCTCTCTCCCTCTCTCTCTCCCTCTCTCTCCCTCTCTCCTTCCCGCCCTCCTTCTCTCCCTCTCCCTCTCCTGGTCCAGGTGTGGCCGAGGTGATTGTGTTGGTGGGGGGTCGGCAGGCCATCGGGATGAGTCAGCGTCCGCTGACGGCCGTCACCTGCTTCAACCCCCAGAACAGGAAGTGGTACCCTCTGGCCAGCCTGCCCTTCTACGAGCGCGAGTTCTTCAGCGTCATCTCGGCCGGGGACAACATCTACCTGTCAGGTGAGGAGCGTGCACATCTGGTACATATATTCAGTGTTACTGTGTCTAGTGGTTCCTGTGTGTGTGTGTGTGTGTGTGTGTGTGTGTGTGTGTGTGTGTGTGTGTGTGTGTGTTAATGATGCATACATTTCACACAAAGTTGTATGTCATGGTGAAAGACGTCTGATGGTGTGTGTGTGTGTGTGTGTGTGTGTGTGTGTGTTAATGATGCATACTGTACATTTTACACAAAGTTGTATGTAATGGTAGAAGGCATCTGAAGGTGTGTGCGTGTGTGTGTGTGTGTGTGTGTGTGTGTGTGTGTGTGTGTGTGTGTGTGTGTGTGTGTGTGTGTGTGTGTGTGTGTGTGTGTGTGTGTGTGTGTGTGTGTGTGTGTGTGTGTGTGTGTGTGTGTGTGTGTGTGTGTTGCAGGCGGTACAGAGTCTGGTGTGATGGTGTCTGATGTCTGGTGCTACATGTCTCTTCTGGACAACTGGAACCTGGTGTCGCGTATGACATCGCCGCGCTGTCGCCATAGCAGCCTGGTGTATGACGGCAAACTGTACGCCATCGGGGGACTCGGCGTGACCGGAAACCTGGATCATGTGGAGAGGTGAGTGTGTCTGTGTGTGTGTGTGTGTGTGTGTGTGTGTGTGTGAGAGAGAGAGTGATGAACTGAAGAATTGAAGAAACTGTTGGGCAGTTCTCTTTCAACACTGCAAATGCCCCAGCATGTCCCCTAATAAGTCAGGAATGCTACATAGTCCATAATAGTCCATATGAAACATTCTGCAGTGCTCTGAGGAGCTGTGCAGTCAAACTTGTTTATGTAAGTATTGATGTGTGTGCTGTTGACCTTTTGATTGGATAGCGCTGAAGTATTTGGGTACAGTTCTGCCATATCTGGCAGATTCTCTGATGAATAGTGTAATATCAGCCAATAGGCCTTTAAAGATTTAACAAGTGTGACAGGATCGGTGCTCAGGTAGGAAATACAAGTTTCCATCCTGTAGGTGAGCAATGCTCTCCTGTTGTCCAAAAAAATGTGTTGCTTTTGGAAAAGAGCAGCAGAATTGCAAACTCACCGAGGCGTCTCGACAGTGGCCAGGCTGGGAGTCTTATTAGATTCATGGCTTGCTTTAACACATTTATCAGAGCAGATTTAGCTCTGGGAATAGTCCGGCAGCCTGTGGATGCAGTCGGGGGGGGTGTGTGTGTGTGTGTGTGTGTGTGTGTCATGCTCGAAAGTGTGTGTTGTGTCAGTGCATATGTGGGTGTTTGTTATATTGGAGTGCATGAGCATTTGTGTGTGTGTGTGTGTGTGTGATGTCAGAGAGTACATAACAGAGCCTCTAGGGTCAGAATATGCCACTTGCCTCTGCCATGTTGCCATAGCAATAGAGATAGGATCCGTGCTGGCGGGGGGAGTGGTGTCATGGAGCAGTCCAGACCATTTCCCCAGAGAATGGGGGGGGGGGGGGCGGTTGCCGGGGGGATATTTGTTCAAATTTGTGCTAACATTTCTCTGTGTGTAAACTGCCACCTCCAGCCATGTACGCTCATTTTAAAGAAGATGTGTTTGTTTGACTAAATTGTGGTATCATCATCCATGAGTTTGCGCACAATTTAGTTTATTGTTCGCTTACTTTACTACATAGGGAGCTTGTTTTGCTAAATTGTGCGCTCATTTTTACTAAATTCTGGTACCATGGTCTCATTTGAGTAAATAATGCACTCACTTTGCGTTTACATAATTTAGAAAAATGAGCGCACATTCTCTGCATACAGTATACACACAAAATATCTGAAGGTTTTCTTCCATTCTTCAACAAAATTAAACCTGATGTTCATCAAACTTTGAATTAAACACTACAGATTCTAGTATTAGTTTGATTTCTATGGCTGTGCCTTAAAAAGCTTTGCTGAGCTGAATGCATACAATGTGACGAGAACATTCCAGAAGTGTCTGATATAAAGGACAGAATAGAAGTGTATATTTTTTTTTAAAGAAAGACTATTGTCCTTGTTCTGTTCACCTGACTCGTCTACCCATAATGTACGCATTCACGAAGCCCCTGAATAAGAGGAACGGACGTCAGTGACAGAAAGACTATTGTCTCTCAGCTGGCCTCAAACGAGCTCACACAATGTGGCCAATCCTGAGTTGGATAATAGAAAGACTAACACTGCCGAGCTTCCGTCTGACATTAGCATTCTTGAAGTGTTTGGTGATAGAAAGCCGTCGTCTGACTTCAGTTTAACTTTCCAGCTTACATCCGATGTTAGCATTTGATGAAGAGGAGGGCGTGCGAGTGTGTGTCTGATTGACAGGCTGTTGTCTCTGGGTTCAGTTAAGCTGACTAAATCCTATGTGCACATTCCTAAAGAGTTCCTCTAAATTGTAGCAAAGACAACGGTGTGCTGTGATTAGATTAGCTTTCTGAAAGAGCTGCCTCTCACTGACTGCTCTCCTTTTATGATCTTCTCCAGCTCAACACCACCAGCTACTGCCACACACACACACACACATGCAAGCACGCACGCACGCACACACACACACACATGTGCACACACACACACACACACACACACACACACACACACACACACACACACACACACACACACACACACACACACACACACACACACACACACACACACACACACACACACACACACACACACACACACACACACACACACACACACACACTTCATCTGTCTTAGCCTCCATACTGTGTGTGAACTCTTCTCACCCTTAATACCCTCTTTCCATCCCTCCTCCCCTCCCTCCCTCCCTCCCTCCCTCCCTCCCTCTCTCTCCTCTGTATCTCTCCATCCTTTCTCTTGTTGTGTCTGGTGTGTGTGTGTGCACCTGTGTGTGAATGTGTGCCGTCTAAAAGTGAAATCAGCTGAATGTCATTATTGCGTCATCCAGGACTTTTTTGTAGGCTGGAACAAATTGTTTGTGACATGTGCTTTAGTTTTTTTTTTCCGGCAGTGTTGACAGAGGATGTGAATCTGCGGTGTGTGTGTGTGTGTGTGTGTGTGTGTAGTGTGTGAAGGATATAGACACTTTCTTTTCTAAGGGTGCGG
This sequence comes from Sardina pilchardus, assembly GCF_963854185.1. Lineage (NCBI taxonomy): Eukaryota > Metazoa > Chordata > Actinopteri > Clupeiformes > Clupeidae > Sardina > Sardina pilchardus. Next base: position 26,784,398 of record NC_085005.1, read on the forward strand.
TGTTTCCCTGGTGCCAGGGGCTGTATTTGTTGTCCGATCGAAGAAGAGGCTTTGTTGCTCTCAGCTGCCTATCAGGATGTGTGTGTGTGTGTGTGTGTGTGTGTGTGTGTGTGTAGACCGATAGAGGCTGCCTCTCTTGTGTGTGTTTGTATGTGTTTATGTGCAGTATGTTTCTCTGTGTGTGTGTGTGTGTGTGTGTGTGTGTGTCTGTTTATCACTGTGTTTGTTTATCTCTTTTGTGTGTGTGTGTGTGTGTGCGCGCTTGTGTAAAAACAAAATATAATATCTTTACAGAGCGTGTGCAGTGAGATATCTCAAGCGTAGTTGATATTAAAAACAAATCTGTGTCACAACTCTCGGGAAAGCTGTGTGTGTGTGTGTGTGTGTGTGTGTGTGTGTCTGTGTGTGTCTGTGTGTGTGTGTGTGTGTGTGTGTCTGTGTGTCATCTCAAGAGTGCAGTGAGCATCAATGATCAGGCATCTCCTGAAATCATAACAGCCATTATTTATCATATCCTTGCACACACCTACACACACGCACACATACACACACACACACAGTGTTGTGGTTGTTTTCCCCATGCCATGCGCACCTGAGTGCTTGGGCTGTATCTGATGAGCTAGATGGCATTTTGCTGCAGGAGCTTTCAGCGTATCCACTGAGTCCTCCTACTGCTACTGCTACTGCTGTTGTTATTGTGTGTGTGTGCGTGTGTGTGTGTGTGTGTGTGTGTGTGTGTGTGTGTGTGTGTTGTTTTCACTGAATGTTTCTGTCATTACTTCACAGCTCTCCTCTGGCTTATTCCTCTCTTCTCTCTCTCTCTCTCTCTCTCTCTCTCTCTCTCTCTCTCTCTCTCTCTCTCTCTCTCTCTGGGATGATGCATGTCTTTGTCTCACATCAGAAACTCATAACAGGCAATATATCTGTATAGAAACACACACACAATGCATGCTAATGTACACGCATACAGTACATACAGACACACACACACACACACACACACTCGCTTGCTCACTCATTTCAGCTGACATACCTGTATGGATTCAGACTCATGGTCAGACTGGATCAATAAGCAGGTCCAATCATGAAACCGAAATGGTTATATTCTCATAAATCATGCACAAACACAACCAGACACCTTAACACACACACACACACACACACACACACACACACACACACACACACACACACACACATTTGTTTGGGTATTAAAAGGGTTCACACACACACACACACACACACACACACACACACACACACACACACACACACACACACACACACACACACACACACACACACACACACACACACACACCAATTTGTCTGGGTGTTATAAGGGTACACACACACACACACACACACACACACACACACACACATATACACACACACACGCTGCCCCCTACTGTGCGTCTCCCTACCGTGTGTAAAATATTCTGACACTAATCCTCCCCACCTCCCTCACACACATAACTTTGCTCACTCTGACTA
>NC_085005.1:26795894-26808394 GCF_963854185.1 Sardina pilchardus
TGCAAGTGAACACAGTTTCACCTCTGACATTTCAGAATAGAGGTCATCCACCTCTCAAAAGAGTGTATTCATCAATTGCAACTTTTAACATGAAAAAAAAACTCACTCCACATTCACAATGTGTGTAAACATTGGACAATGACCTGCACCATCATCAAACATCCGTCAAACATTAAAAATCCGATACCACATGGTGCAGTCCACCTCACCATGATTACAGGATTCGTAGTTTACCCACCACTACTGTACACATCTGCCCACAGCAGACTCTTCTTTTGGTTACCATGGCATCACAGCTTACAGGTAGGAGTTCTTCCCAGTCATTAGCGTTAGCCCTGCCCCTGGCGCTAACAATCAGGCTCTCCAGAGACCCGACGTGGCGCCCAGTAGACCTTATTCCTATTACACTTAAGGCAACTGCCATCTAACATGGCTCAGAGAAGAGCCAGGTGTGTCTTGGATGTGGTGTTACCGTCGCAGGTTACAGACACAAGCTCCTCTCTTCCTAGCTCTCTGTCATTAGCGTAGCATCAGCACTAACAATCAGGCTCCACAGAGACCCGACATGGTGCCCAGTAGACCTTATTCCTATTACACTTAAGGCAACTGCCATCTAACATGGCTCAGAGAAGAGCCAGGTGTGGGTAGGCTATGTGGCGTTGCCGTCGCAGGTTGCAGACACAAGCTCCTCTCTTCCTGGCTCTCTGTCATTAGCGTAGCATCGGCGCTAACACTGAGGCGCCCCAGAGACCTCAGGTGGGGCCCAGAGGACTGGCGGCTCCAGACACTGATGAGGCTATTAGCGTGCGCGGCGTCTACGCTAGGCTATTAGCGCCCGCGGTGCAGTGGCGCACGTAATGAGGATCTGTCACACACACTGCCAAGCGCCGCACTATTGGGCTATTGAGAGGCGGCAGAGGTGAACCTGGAGTGAGCTTCTCATTTCACTCTCTCTCTTTCTCTCTCACACACACACACACACACACACACACGCTGTTTCTCACACTCACACAGAGTGTGCACACACGAGCCCTCATACGGTACGCACATACGCACACACACACAAGAATAAACGCCAGGTGTGGAACTTCAGAATGGAAATCGTCGCCATAGTCGACTCTACTGCTGAATTAGACCACATAAACACACACACACATTTTCACACATATGCAGGAGAGGAGAGCTCTTAGGCATTGCAGGCTGTGGTTGCAGCTTTTAAAAGCTCAGTAATGTTCAGGCTACTCAGGTGGAAAAAGTGTTGAAAACGTTTTCTTCTTGTCAGCTGGCACCATGTTAAGGAGAATACACTCACAGACACATACACATACACATACACACACACACACACACACACACACACACACACACACACACACACACACACACACACACACAAACAAACAAAGAAAAACTCTCTCTCTCTCCATCTCTCACACACATACACACACTCACATACCTCTCTCTCTCTCTCTCTCTTTCTGTCTCTTTTACTCACACTCTCCCTCTCTCACACACACACACACACATACACTTGCACATGCAAGTGCACGTGCTTGAATGGCCTGGAAACACTCTCTTCTGATGTGGGAGTGAAGGTAATTAGTCTTAACTGGCATAGTGTCACTGTTCACATTTTCTCCCCTTATGCACACACACACACACACACACTTTTTAATTCATTTTTGCCAGCACTATCTCTATGGGTATGCAGAACATAACACACACACACACACACACACACACACACACACACACACACACACACACACACACACACACACACACACACACACACACACACACACACACACACACACACACACACACACACACACACACACACACTTATACTCACTAAATTATAAAAGTACACACACACACACACACACACACACACACACACACACACACACACACACACAATCTAGGGTGTGTTGTGTGTGTGCATACATGTGTGTGTGCGTACTGAACTATAGTAATTAGTTTAAGCAGTCACTGACTCAGCCTCTTCACACAGGGGTGCAATTTCAGTCCTTTTCTTTTTCTTTCTTACACCCTGGTGAAGTCCTGAATATTTTTAATGACTTGCATTACTGTACTGTCCTTCCAGAGAGAGAGAGAGAGAGAGAGAGAGAGAGAGAGTTTTTACACACTGCCTGTAAATCTCTTGTGTAAACTTGGGTGTTTAAATTGGGTACTTGTTAATGTTGAGCTGTTGGAAACAAGAGTTAAGTTTTACTAACGGAAGCAAACTTGAACACTTTGTGCTGTGTGCCTTCCGGTGCCTTCCAAGGACCTATTGCAACAGGAGAGCCCTTTGACTGGCTTGGATAAAGAATCAATCTCTTGACGTTTTGAGAGAAAAAATGTAGGTGTTGTTCAGAGAGAGACTCTTTGGATTAAATCTTGTGTTGTTTTGGAGAGATTCTTTGAAATAAATCAACAGTGTTGGTTTCGGAGGAAGGATGTAGCAGTGGCAGACTGTATTTCACACCGATTTCACTGTTTAAGGGGGGAACGTCTTGAGGCTGTTTCTCAATGAGAACCATGGCCTTGTGCTCTGTGTGTGTCTGTGTCTGTGTGTGTGTGTGTGTGTGTGTGTGTGTGTGTGTGTGTGTTCGAGAGAGAGAGTGTGTGTGATTAAGTCAAACATTTCCGACTCTGTTCAGATACCTCGTTACCCTCATTAGGAGACACAATCAGGCCACAGAGATCTCCTGATGAACACGTCCATTACGTCTGACCCGGGAGAACTGGTCACGGGCCACAGTGTGTAAACACAACCAGAGAGAGAGAGAGAGAGCAAAAGAGAGTGAGAGAAAGAGAGTGAAAGAGAAAGAGGGAAGGAGAAAAAGAGAGAGTGAAGAGAAAGAGAGAAGGAGGAAGGAGAAGAAGAGAGAGATAGAGATGGTGAAGAAGAAGAAAGACAAAGGGGGTACAGAAAGATAAGGTGGTAGAGGAGAAAGAGAGAGAGAGTGTGAGAGAGAGAGAGAGAGTCCCAAGAACTCACTCCAATATTAGGCACAGAAAATCCAAGAGCTGAACCCTGAAAAGAGCCCTCTGAGCCAGCGGGAGCTGAAGTTAACTGACTCAATAACAGCAACTAATAAACATCAAGCTCATTCCAGTGCTGCTTTGCACATATCAATCAGAGTCAAGAAAATAATGAATCAAGCAAAGGACGAGCAAACCAAATTACCCAACCAAAGTGGAATGAATCCCTATCTGATCCTAAAATGAGAATATGAATTGGCAGAGTATCTCATCTCTGTCAGAGATACAAAGCAGAGGTAAATCCTGACCAAAAAAAGACTCAGTGATCGCTACCTACGGGAAGAGCCTGACTGCCAAGAGAACAGATAATATAAGGTGGACACAGGAGCACTCTGTTCTACACATTTGAGAACATTTTACAGACAAAGCTATTTCCCAAAAAAACATGCTGAATTGAGAAGACATTGGCCGAGTAGCCATTCTGCTCAGGTTATCTACCACAACACCTGGGTCAACACAATGAAGCCTGCTTGCTCTGAGTCTGCCCAACATGTCACTTCAAAGATACTGAGCTCTGTGAATGCATGTCAGTACACTGTGTGTGTGTGCTTATGGCAGAGTGTGTGAGTCCATGTCTGTGTATGGCCGTGTGAGTGTGAGTGTGTGTGTGTGTGTGTGTGTGTGTGTGTGTGTGTGTGTGTGTGTGTGTGGTTTGTGCACACTGGTCTCGCTGGCAGTCAGGGTGCAGAAGTTCACTGAAGGAGATTAATTATGTGCAGATTTAGGCTATTCTAATTTCTGCAAACACACACACACACACACACACACACACACACAAACACACACTCACGGCCCCCTCCACCCATTTTGATAGAACGTCACTATGTGCTCCCATTGGAACACATTATACTGTAATGTACTGTAGGCATACAAACACACACTTTCACACATATTGTCACATGTTGACCCGCACACACACACACGCACAGGCACACGCACATATACACACTGTTGTGTTTTCTGTGGAATTATAATTTGTAAAGTTGTTATTTCTTATTTTCATATATACTTACCTTAAACCAGAATTACAATTGCACTTATGGAGAGAAACTGAGATAAACAGAGGTGTAGCTGCCAAATAGCGTAGTATCTCTTTAAGAGTTGAGTGTGCCGTGAGTCATGTGACCAGCATTGGGTGTGTTAAAAGGAAGCGCGAGATTCGTTTAGTTTGAAATGAATTTCAACCCGGTGTGCAGCCACTTGGTAAGCTCTCTCTATCTCAAATGTTTCTTGTCTGCCTTTATGTTGTACGCTTCATGTTGTCTGCTGTCGCTATGCTATGTTTGCTGTGTTTGCGTCCATTGTTTTAGAGAAAGCTGTGCTCCGGTAGATGTAAAGTTAAGCAGTTCAGTTAACTCATTATAATGCTATGCTCCAGAGTTATAAATTGATGCGGTGGCAAGCTGTAGGACATAAAGTTAACATTCAGACTTGACATTGCATTGTGCCCACATGTGTCCGTTCATGTGTACTTTCTTAGATTTGTAAATGTTTGCGGTATGAATTGCTGGCTGGTATTTCACTTCCTGGTTTGCCGCGGGGCATTTTGGGAGCTGTAGTTCAGCTGTAGTTACCTGCAGTTACCTGCTTATACTAATGACTGCCAGCATTTGCATAGCGGTTTGGTTGGACTTGAATATGGTGCATGGCCTAATGTTTGAGGTGTGAAGCATACATTCAAATTATTATTATTATGTAGTATTATATATTTGTACTTTGATTAATGCATATGATTTGTGCTGTTCTATTATGAGTTATTCATATTTGATATGGGTAAATGTTATTTATTGTTAATGGGCTATTTAGGTAAAGAATGTAGGAGCTGTGTTTATAGTATGCACATGAAATTTGAACATTGCATTCCTCATTCATTTCAGGTTTATTACCTGATGATTCTAACTGATGATTCTAACTGATGATTCTAACTGATGATTCTGACTGACTGACTGCTGGTTCCATTTGTGAGAAATAAACAAAACAAAAGTGGAATTCCTGAGTAGTATCCTCTTTGTACACTGGGTTGCCCCTTCCGTGGGGAGAAAACGGAACAGTAATAAACCAACGGCCCGAGCGCATCAAGCTAAGTCTGCCCGCCCTATCAGCGTTGACCAGTGAAGCACCAAGAGAAGAGGAATAGGCCGAATAGACCCCTCTATGTAACGGCGCTTTGGTCAGTGCAGGGAAGAAAGGAAGATGGATTCAAGCGAATTAGCTGCTCTAAAGGGAAAGCGCTCAAAAGCACAAGCCTCTTTCAGCAAGAAAGCCAATAAGCTGTCCCTCACTGTAGACCTCCTAGAGAAAAAGGTGCTTATCGACGAGATCAGAGCACTTGCTATGGACTTTGGAAAGTTGCACGATGCTGGTCTCGAATATGTTGATGCTCTTGGAGAAGTGGAAAGTGAGAAAGAAAAAGAACAAGCAGGAAAAGAAGCGGCTCACGTAAAGGAGAAAACGGCGACCTGCCTTGTCACCTATACAGAAGCACTCGAGCTCGCTAGGGAGACATTATGGTCCAAATTCGCCTATGGTGACTTTAAATTGTACGCCGACGGCGCAGAGGAGAAATGTACTGAAGTGGAGGGTACTGATGTGAGGAAGTTGCCACAAGAAGACTTTGAAGTCCTGAGAGAGAGCCTGGTGGAGAGAATCAGAATGCTTCAGCAGAAGGTGCTTGAATGGGAAGGTCTTCTCTCTGGAGCCAAGACAACAGCGTACAAGCAGCAGCTATACAAGCTGGGCAACAGACTGCATGACTGGGTGCGGAGCTGGCAAAAGTTGAGGCGGACTGGAGAGCTTAATGCAAGTGATGGAGAGCTGAGCGACTCTGGCGAGGAGCCCCGAATCCCCAATGGAGTGCCTGTACCTGCAGCACCTGTACCTGTAGTCCCTGCATCTCCATACGCACCACCACAAAACATCCCTGACCTGCATCCTGGCTTCAGACCACAGATCAATCTTGAAAGAACACGCCTGCCTACATTCTCGGGAGACATGACTGACTACTACCGGTGGAAAGCTGAGTGGGAAGAGCTGGAACAACTGGGAAACCCACAGAGGACAGCTGGTGTTACAAGGTTTCACCTCCTGGCAAGTCTCAGCGACAGGGTGAAGAAAGACTTGGTTCTCTCCAGCTGTGCTTCGGCGGATGAAATGTTCAGGCGCCTCGACAACCGCTTCGGGAACAAGGCGAAAATTGTCCTGAAGATATCTGAAGAGGTTCAGGCCCTACCCCCCGTAAAGGGGGACAACCCTAGGAAAGCAATTGAGCTGATTCAAGCCGTGGAGCGTGCCCTTAGTAACCTTGTGATCCTGGGAGAAGAGGAGGTCATAAAGAACCGTTGGGTAGCGCAGTCCCTTGAAAGCAAGCTACCAAGCTCTCTGAAGGAGAAGTGGATTGCGCACAAGACTGAGCCTGTGAATGGGTTTGCTCCACATAACCACTTTGATTGCCTACTGCGTTTCCTGAAGAAGCAGGAGGTAATCCTGGAGGAGCTGGACCAGCTGGAGCCAAGTCCAAGAGAGGGAAGCGCCTCAGTGAAAGGCCTGACAGACCGGCCAGACAGAGGAGTCAGAAAAGCATTCTCCAAAGCTACCTCAGGCCAAAGAGAGTCTCCGTTGAAGCCACGCTTGGGCTCGTGCACTGCCTGTGCTGATGAGACACACACTGGTAGGCTGTTTGCCTGCAAAGCCTTCAGGGAGATGGATCTCCAGAGGAGAAAGGCCCATCTGAAGACCCATGGGATATGCAATCGGTGTCTGTGCTTGCACCTAAAGGATGGCCGTTGCAACCAGAAGTTTCTCTGCAGTAAATTGGACTGCCGCAAAGAAGAGTCTCACCACTATCTTCTCTGTCCCAAGTCCATCGCTCAAGAGAAAGATGCTGGCAGCGAGATGCAAGGTACCAAAAGGATGGAGAGAAAAGGCCTTGGGCTGACCAGCAAGCAAGAAGAGCTCCTGGCGAAAGTCACTCCAGAGCTAAGGGCAGAATTCAGGAAGGCATTCACCAACAAAGCCTCAACCACAATCTGCACTGCTGGAGGTGGACTGAAAGAGTACCCAGTTGTAATGATGTTGCTAGAAGTGACAACTAACTCGGGCCAGCTGATAGGCACCCTTATTGACCTTGCCTCTGACACCAACTACATAACAAACAACGCTGCCCAGCGCCTTGGACTGATTGGTGAGAGCATCAAGTTGATCGTCCATGGGATAGGAGGGATGACAACAACAGTTCCAACCAAGAGGTACTCCCTGCGGCTGAGAGTGAAGACCACCAGGGGGACTGTGATGGAACACAAACTACTCTGCTACGGCTTGGAGAGTATTGCAGAGATAAGTCAGCATGTCACTCCGCAGCAACTGCAAAAGATCTTTCCTGACGTCGCTGCAGAGGAGTTGGTCCGCCCTGAGAACATAGATCTTCTCATCAGCCACAGGGAAGGTCGTCTAGTTCCACAGCCGTTCAAGTTGGAGGGAGATCTAGTCCTCTGGGATGGCCCATTGGGCAAAACTGTTGCCGGTACTCACCCTGATCTCTTTGAGATGGTCGACCTAATGCTGCACCAGTCTGAGACTCACTTTGCAAGGTCAATGAGAACATCCTCAAGGGTGTACAAGGAGGTTGTTGTGGCAACTGAAGACCTGAGTGATGACCCAACAAGGATGGAAAAAGTGACCCTCAGCAGCACCACTGCCACAAGTAAGGAGGTGTTTGAGTGGTTCAAGTGGGATAGTATCGGAGCAGCGTGTGATCCGAAATGCGGAAGCTGTAAGTGCAGCAAATGTCCTCCAGGAGGCAAAGAGATGACCCTTGGAGAAGAAAGGGACTTAGAAAAAATAAAGGACTGCCTCTCTTATGTGTTAGCAGACAAACACAGCGACACCCCACACTGGGACGCGGCCTACCCATGGAAAGTAAGCCCAGCGATTCTGCCAGATAACCGCCGAGCAGTGGAAGCCACCTTCAAGAACACAGAGGCTCGGTTGGCAAGAGAGCCTGTGTGGAAAGCAGCATATGGAGAGCAGATCCACGACATGGTATCAAGAGGAGCAGCCATCAAGCTTACAAAGGAAGAGATCGAGGGCTGGAACGGTCCAATCTGGTACATCAGCCATCTCGTTGCCCCAAATCCTCATTCTAGCTCAACGCCAGTGAGGATAGTCTGGAATAGTAGCCAGGAGTTTAAGGGATTGAGCCTGAACAACCTCCTGCACAAAGGCCCAGATGTCCTCAACCCAATTCGAGGTGTTCTGCTGAGATTCAGGAGCAGATTGTATGCTGCTCTTGGTGATGTGAAGAAAATGTATAATTCAGTATGGCTGAAGGACGAAGAGGTCCACCTCCATCGATTCCTCTGGAGGGATAACCCCGAAGATGAAATTGGTGTGTTTGCTGTCGTCAGGGTCAACATTGGTGACAAGCCTGCTGGATGCATTGCTCAGATCGCCATGAGAGAAACGGCAAATCTACCTCAGTTCACGTCCATGGTTGAAGAGCGTCGGATCCTTACAGAAGACTGCTATGTGGACGACATCTTGACTTCGCATAATGACCTCCAAACTTTGTTTAGGATGATCAAAGGAGTGGAAAAGATCCTAAAAGCAGGTGGCTTCTCCCTCAAGCCATGGGTCCTGACAGGCCAAAGTGGGAGGAGTGAGAAACCCACTGACTCCAGCAATATCAGGCTAACAGAACCAAAGACCCTGATACTCCCCAACCAGATGCGGGACGAGGAGAATAAGGCGTTGGGATTAGGATATGAACCCGAATCTGACAAACTCCGTGTGCTGACGTCAGTGAACTTTTCAAGGAGGCGAGGAAAGATGAGGACTGGTCTGGATCTTCGAGAGGATGAGATCAGAGGCAGCACTCCCGACCCTCTCACCCGACGCATGCTGCTGAGTCAGATTGCAGGGTTCTATGACCCCATCGGCCTGGCTTCACCTGCCAAGCAACGTGGAGTGATGCTCATCAGAGAGTCCTTTCAGGAAGCAGGAAGAGACCATCTCACCAAGGACACCTGGGACAATCCTCTTTCGCCACGTCTTCGAGAGGCTGCAATAACACTCTTTGAGCAGTATGTGAGGCTTGGCCAGCTCCGATTCGACAGGAGTCTCACACCCCATGGAGCCAGAGGCCGCCCAATGGGGATTACGTTTTCCGATGGTAGTGAAGCTTCCTACGGAGCCATTCTTTACCTACGGTGGGAGACAGAAGATGGAGTCGTAGTGAAGCTGGTCGAATCAAAGGCCAAGCTCACTCCCCTAGACCAGAAAGGTGATGTCATTAAAGCAGAGCTGTGCGGGGCTGTCTTTGCATGCCGCCTGAAGACCTACTTCGAGAAGCACTGCTACATCCAGGTCGATCGGTGGATCCATTTTGTCGATAGTCAGACAATCCTGGGAGCCATCCAGAAGGATAGTTATGGCTATCAGACATTTTTTGCAAACCGGATTGGAGAAATCCAAAAGGCTGGATCAGTAGATAGCTGGAGGTGGGTCGAAGGAAGACAGAACATCGCCGACCTCATCACAAGGGGGGCATCCCCCGAGGAGCTTGCTGAAGGATCAGTCTGGCAGGAAGGCCCACAATTTTTGAAATGGCCTGAATCGGATTGGCCTGTGAAGACTGCCAAAGAAAGCAACCCCTCTGTGACTGAAGAGATCAGGGGACTTCGGAGGAAGGCGTTCTCGGCACTGGTTAAAGTAGACGCCCAGCCCAGGAAATGGTCAGGCTCAACCAGTGTTGCGCTTGTGCGCCTTGTGGATCCCCAAAGGTTCAGTTCACTGGCACGGTTGTGCGGGACCATTGCCTGGATGAGACGAGCAGTAGGTATCTTGCTGGGCAACTGCCAAGCCCCAGTTCAGTCAAAGTGGGAGGTAAGACCATACCTGTCTGTGGAAGAAAGAGCAACCGCTTTCAAAGATCTAGCTCTCGCAGCTCAAGATGGTGTTGAGTTCCGCGACACAACCCTGGATCGACTGGTTGTTCAGAAGGAAGAAAAGACTGGACTATTGCTCTGTGGAGGAAGAATCCAAAGATGGGATGAGGACAGAGTGGCCGTACCGCTAATCCCATGCCAGTCGTGGCTCGCAACCCTACTGGCCAGGGAGGCACCTGAAGAAAATCATGGCTGTGTCGCATCTACTCTTCTACGGACAAGAAAGAAAGCCTGGCTCATGCAGGGACGAAGAACAGTTAAGAAGGTATTGAACAACTGTGTCACCTGCAGAAAGCAAAGAGCCAAGATGTGCCAGCCAGTAATGAGTGATCTCCCTCAAGAGCATACTAAAAGAGCAGATGCACCCCACAGGAATGCAGCGGCAAAGGCTGCTGTGAAGCTTTTGCACCGGCCGCCATGAAACCTGCCTCTTCCTGAACCCCTTTTCCCCAGGCCCAAACCCCTGTCACCCTGTCACCGCCCTGACCCCTACTGGCGGGTTGGTGTAAGCCTAGCGCTGCCACCATGCCAATCACTTTGCACATACATGAAGTAAGAGCATACACATCTCATACCTCACATACCCGGGCAGTACACCACACACTTGCCACAGGGATGTGATTGACTTGGACATTGGACTAAGATGCTCATCAGACACTTACAGAGACATTGTGCAAGGAAAAAGAAAATTGTGAAAAAAAAAAAAAAAAAAAGAAAAAAAAAAAAAAAATGTTTGTAAAAGAAAAAAAAAAGAAGGGGTGTCACTAAGAGGGGATTTGAGTGAGTTTGGTAAGTTCCCTGGATCATGAGATCAGGAACTTAAGTGGGAGGTGTTGTGTTTTCTGTGGAATTATAATTTGTAAAGTTGTTATTTCTTATTTTCATATATACTTACCTTAAACCAGAATTACAATTGCACTTATGGAGAGAAACTGAGATAAACAGAGGTGTAGCTGCCAAATAGCGTAGTATCTCTTTAAGAGTTGAGTGTGCCGTGAGTCATGTGACCAGCATTGGGTGTGTTAAAAGGAAGCGCGAGATTCGTTTAGTTTGAAATGAATTTCAACCCGGTGTGCAGCCACTTGGTAAGCTCTCTCTATCTCAAATGTTTCTTGTCTGCCTTTATGTTGTACGCTTCATGTTGTCTGCTGTCGCTATGCTATGTTTGCTGTGTTTGCGTCCATTGTTTTAGAGAAAGCTGTGCTCCGGTAGATGTAAAGTTAAGCAGTTCAGTTAACTCATTATAATGCTATGCTCCAGAGTTATAAATTGATGCGGTGGCAAGCTGTAGGACATAAAGTTAACATTCAGACTTGACATTGCATTGTGCCCACATGTGTCCGTTCATGTGTACTTTCTTAGATTTGTAAATGTTTGCGGTATGAATTGCTGGCTGGTATTTCACTTCCTGGTTTGCCGCGGGGCATTTTGGGAGCTGTAGTTCAGCTGTAGTTACCTGCAGTTACCTGCTTATACTAATGACTGCCAGCATTTGCATAGCGGTTTGGTTGGACTTGAATATGGTGCATGGCCTAATGTTTGAGGTGTGAAGCATACATTCAAATTATTATTATTATGTAGTATTATATATTTGTACTTTGATTAATGCATATGATTTGTGCTGTTCTATTATGAGTTATTCATATTTGATATGGGTAAATGTTATTTATTGTTAATGGGCTATTTAGGTAAAGAATGTAGGAGCTGTGTTTATAGTATGCACATGAAATTTGAACATTGCATTCCTCATTCATTTCAGGTTTATTACCTGATGATTCTAACTGATGATTCTAACTGATGATTCTAACTGATGATTCTGACTGACTGACTGCTGGTTCCATTTGTGAGAAATAAACAAAACAAAAGTGGAATTCCTGAGTAGTATCCTCTTTGTACACTGGGTTGCCCCTTCCGTGGGGAGAAAACGGAACACACACGCACACACGCACGCACGCATGCACGCACGCACGCACGCACACACACACACACACACACACACACACACACACACACACACATATTGACTGCATACATTTCTGCATGATGTACCCACTATTAGCAGAGTATCTCCTCTCCATCAGAGGAGCTGTCTTACATGACCTTCAGCAGCAGGCGGTGTGTGTGTGTGTGTGTTTAGGTGTCAGTGTTGGTATCAGTGTGTTTATGTCCGTCTGTGACTATGCATGTGTGAACGTGTGTGTGCATTTGTAGATTTATTTATGCGTGCTGAGGTGTCTGAGGTTGGTTTTTCTGAGTGTGTGTGCTTGTGTGTGCTTGTGTGTGTGTGTGTGTGTGTGTCTGCGTGTGTGTCTCGGCGCACGTGTGTGTGTGTGTGTGTTGGCCTCTGATAAGAATGTCTCCCAGAGTAAACATGCTACCTGTGCATTAAATGAGCAGGAAGTGGAGATAAGGCCAACAGGAAGTGACATGTTGACCGCTAACTAATGCCCACAACTGCAGTATGCTAATGTTACGTGTGTGCGTGTGTGCGTGTGTGCGTGTGTG
>NC_085005.1:26813394-26828394 GCF_963854185.1 Sardina pilchardus
ACCGACTGGCTCTCACGCTAACCTGTCTCGCTCTCTTTGCCTCACTTTCTGCCTGTCTCTTCTTTTTTACTCTCATTAACATAATCACACACGCACACGCACACACACGCTCACACACACGCACGCTCACATACACAAACACACACACACACACACACACACAAACGCATACACGCACGCATGCGAGCGCTAATTAGGCTAACTTGCCCTCTCCTCACTGTCAGGTACAACAGCACTAACCAGTGGTACACACACACACACACACACACACACACACACACATACATACAAGGCTAACTCACTTCCTCTCTCCCTTTCTCTCTCTCTCTCCCCCTCTCTCTCTGGTCTGGTATGGGGTTTTATTTATTTTTGACTGTACATTGTGACAAAATGAGCGTGTACGTGTAGTACTTTGTGTCAAGAATGTAATAAAAGGTTAAAAATATAAAATAAAAATGCAATTCTCTCTGGTCAGGTACGACACCATCACTAACCAATGGGAGACGGTGTGTCCACTGCCCAAGCCGGTCCACTCTGCAGCCTCCACCGTGTGCGGGGGGAAGGTGTACGTGTTCGGGGGGGTCAACGAGGCCGGACGCTCGGCCGGAGTCCTGCAGTCCTACGTGCCTCAGACCAACACCTGGAGCTTCATCGAGTCGCCCATGATCGGTCAGTACCACCGTATTCAAAACACACCAACACACACACACACACACACACACACACACAAACAGACACACACACACACACAAACAGACACACAGACGCACACACACACCCACACCCACAGACACACACACAGACACACACACACAGACACACACACACACACACACACACACAGATAATGAAGGCTTTTAGCATTGGTTTTCTGCATTAGGGGACCTGCGGGGTTTTATCCAGAAATGGCGCCATCATCCCACTGCAATCCCACACTCCAAATCTCTCTTTCTCTGGCCATCTCTCTATCCCACACTCCAAATCTCTCGTCTCTCTCTTTCTCTTTCTCTGTCCATCTCTCTATCCCACTCTCCAAATATCTTTTCTCTCTTTCTCTTTCCATCTTTCTATCCCACTCTCCAAATCTCTCTTTCTCTCCCTTTCTCTGTCCATCTCTCTATCCTACTCTCCAAATATCTCTTCTCTCCCTCTCTTTACCTCTATCACTCTATAGCCCTCTCCAAATCTCCCTTCTCTCTCTTTCTCCCTCTCTTTCTTTCTCTATCCTCCCCTCCAAATCACTCGTTTTTTCTCCATCACTCTGCCCACCTCTCCAAATTCCTCTCCTCTACCCATCACTCAGCCCACTCCCCCTCTACACACACAAATCCCTCGCCCCTTAGATTTCTGATTGGACCACTCCAAATACCCCCCCCCTCTCTATCTCTCTCTCTCTCTCTGTATATCTTTCTCTCCATACCACTCCAAATATTCCCTCCCTCTCCCTCCCTCTCTCTCTGTATATCTTTCTCTCCATACCACTCTAAATATTCCCTCCCTCTCTCTATCTCTCTCTCTGTGTGTATCTTTCTCTCTCTACCACTCCAAATACATCCTTTATCTTCCGCTGTGTTTATCTTTTCCTCTCCCCCCCTCTCTCTCTCTATCCCTCTCTCTCCACCATTCCAAATGCTCTCTATCTCTGTCCATCTTTCTCTCCATATGTTCTTTCCATCAGGGCCTCTTTCCCTCTCCATCTCTGTGCAATTCTTCTCTCGCTCCATTTCTCTATCTTTCCATATGTTCTCTATCACATCTCTCTCTCTCTCTCTCTCTCTCTCTCTCTCTCTCTCTCTCTCTGTCTCTGTCTACCCCTCCATCTTTCTTCACACTTCTTTCTGTATGCTCTCTCTCTAAATCACTCTCTCGCTCCATCTCTTTCTTCTCACCCCCTCTGTCTAAACCCATTATCTCTCTTTCTTCATCCCTCGCTCTCCTCTGCACTCGTTCCTGCACACCCCTCTGGTCCCCCTGTTCTAGTTAGCAAGTGAGCCGAAGAGATTTGGCTTTCCCCGCTGCTGCCTTTGAACGAGGCCCTGAGCCCCAGTGTGTGTGTGTGTGTGTGTGTGTGTGTGAGTCTATGCCCCACGGGGTGATGCCATGAGAAAAGTGTGTGTCACTGGTCAGTATGGTGAGGTGGTGTGTGTGTGTGTGTGTGTGTGTGTGTTTGTTTGTGTGTGTGTGTGTGTGTGTGTGTGTGTGTGTGTGTGTTGCCGGGCAGCATGTTGCTATGAGATGAGTTTTTAATATATCTGTCCCCTCCTGCATGAGCTGTGAATTGGATTCTCAACAGTCGTCACACATCAGCACACACAAATGCACACTTACCAAGACAGACACACACACACACACACACACACACACACACACACAGACAGACAGACACACACACACACACACACACACACATTTTTGTACGTATACACAGAAACACACACACACAGACAGACAAACCCAAAGATTTACGTATGCACAGAACTTAGTGACACTCTCAAGCATATCATTTCCTCATCAAGTATCTATTGACACACTCAGTGAGGTGCACACACACACACACACACACACACACACACACACACACACACACACACACACAGGCAGACACACACACACACACACACACACACACACACACACACACACACACACACACACACACTCGTTGTAGTTACATGCTGAGAGCAGTTTTCCTCGCACACTAATTTAGCTACGGCACTCCCTGCTGGCAGACAAGCTGTCATGGACATTGGGCTACAGAGAGGAGGGGAAGAAGCGTCCGAGCCCTGTGTGTGTGTGTGTGTGTGTGTGTGTGTGTGTGTGTGTGTGTGTGTGTGTGTACCTCACTGAGTGTGTCAACAGTGTGTGTGTGTGTGTGTGCGTGCTTATCCCTGTTATACCTCTGTATGCCTGCAAGTTTGTGTGTCCGTGTATTTCACCTGTGTGTGAGTATGTGTGTGTGTGTGTGTGTGTGTGTGTGTGTGTGTGTGTGTGTGTGTGTGTGTGTGAGAGAGAGAGAGAGAACCTAAATGAGACAGATTGACAAATGAGTGGGAGGAAGAGGAGTGTGAATGGGAGAAGAGAAGCAGCAGTGGTAGATGAAGAGTGACAGTCTCTCTTCTCCTCTCCTCTCCTCTCTCTCTCCTCTCCTCTCTCTCTCTTCTTATTCTCCTCCCTCTCTCCCTTCCTTTCTTTCATTCTCTTTCTCCATTAGATTCTTTCCATGTTCCTCATGCTCAATTAATTCAATTCGGTTCAATTCAAGTGAGCTTTATTAGCTTGACATATTTTTTGCATTGCTGTCAAGGCAGGACATTTAAACATAAGGTTCACATAGACAGACATGGGCAGTATTTCAATTATATGTATTTTAAATACGTATTTAATTACTTAAGTGTATTTTGTCATTTGTATTTTGCAGGATTGGAAAAAATCAAATGTACTTTGTAACAAAATACTTTGAGGGGTTGTATTTAGAGTATTTAAAATACTTAAATACTTAACAAAAATCTCATCATTTCCCCCCTCAAATTAGCCAAAAATTCATCACACAGTTAAATATAGCCTCTTACCTAGTATAACCATGACAATATGCTATGCTTATCATAGTCTGGGACCAAAGGTCAGAATCTTTAGGACATGAACCCCATGACATGAGGATTTATGTAAGGTATCAACCAAGGTGTCCTGATCTGCAGAAATAATGGAGGAGACTGAGGCAAAAACCTCCCCAATGCAAAACAGTCTTGAGTTTTCACCTCCCAGTTAATTAATTCTGTATATTGAGACACCTTACAGGATGTTACTTTATTTGTCCCCCGTGTTGCCAGTCATATATGAAGGCAAAAAGCATGCATCTATAGCACAAAAAGAGAAATGCATTTCAATTTAGAAAGGCTAACCTGTTCAATCTGTTGTACTACTTTCATTGAATACGGAAAATGATGGTGGGTAGTTTACTTCGTCAGAGATGATTCCACTGTTGCAAAGCCTGCTTGTTGTCAGTTCAATCATCGTTTATATTGATATAGGATGCTGATTACATTTTTTTACTAGATCTACTTCATGGGTAGCCTGGCTCCGCCTTCCTACGTACTTCCGTTCAGTTTTCATTTCACTCCACTACGTAGTCTGGGTCTGCGGTATAGTCACAGGTTTTCTCAAGACAAAAATGTGCAGGTCCAATCAGCGAACAGAGGGAGTAGCTGAGAACGATGACGTTGAGGTCGCTAGTTTGAGCATGTCACCTCACGACCAAACGTTTATCGATTGGTTATGGCAGATCTGAGAGGCTCTGGGCAGAGTATCCGCATTCAAGGAAATTCATGCTTGGCAATGGAAAGTGTCCTCTGTACATTATGAGTGTACGAGAGTATGGTAGGACCAGGCTACTTCAGCCCAAAGTAAAGAATTTAGGCCTCTGTCCGCCAATAAAAAACTAGCATTTCTTGTAGTTTATTTTAAAAGTTGGTATACCATGATTATTGTGGGGGTATTTTTGTATTTTCTAATTACTAATTACTTGTATTTTAATTAAATACATTTTTCACATCCGTATTTTGTATTTTATTTTGTTACATTTTCTACGCCAGTATTTGTATTTTGTAACAAAATAGTTTTTGATGTATTTGTGCCCACCTCTGCACATAGAGAATGCATGGCACACAATCTCTCTCTCTCTCTCTCTCTCTCTCTCTCTCTCTCTCTTCAATTCAATTCAATTCACGTTGCAGGAACATTATTGCCAAAGCTCAATTACATAAATGCATTCAGTAAAAGGTTAAAGGAAAAATTAAATACATGTTTAACAGAACTGTGGAATTAACGTTAACATAAGAGGACAAAACACTAGACATAGGAGATATATAAAAGGAAAACAACAATTCTAATAATAAAAACAAATATACAACATTGGTGGTGGTTGTGGCCTCACTGGCTGTCCCTCAGGTTGTGGCAGGTTGCTACAAATGTTGCAGCCAGAATGGCCACGTCCTCATTCTCTCCGAGGATGGAAGGCAGTTTAGCCTCATTTATTTGTTCAGGTTTGAAACTCAGAGAAGGTTGAATTTAATTTATTTAATGATGATGTCCGCATTTCCTCAAATTTTGGTAATTCTGTTAAAAGTTGGAGCTCTGTTAAAAGGTGTCTCCACAGCCCCCAAGCAGCAGTGTGAACATAGCAACACAACTCTAACTCTCTCTCTCTCTCTCTCTCTCTCTCTCTCTCTCTCTCTCTCTCTCTCTCTCTCTCTCTCTCTCCTCCTTTCAACCACTCTCTTTCACCCAACCTATTTTCCTTCTCCCCATCTCTGTTGATCTCTCTCTCTCTCACCTTCTCCAAAACCTGTGCTGGAACAAACACAGTCTCCACTCAGGTCCACTACATCCGTCTTGCACCTGACAGACAGTCAGGGAAATCACACTCAATTATCCAGGCAGACATACAGTAACAAAAATCGAATTAAACGAAAAATTCTGAAGATACAAACCCCGGTGGCTTCACCCGTTGGAGACATGTTTAGATAGATTACACCCATACAAGGTTAGATGGAAGGGATAAAAAAAATAAATAACAGTGTTTCCTCACCTGTGAGTTTTGGAGCTGCATACGTGTGTTTTTTTACCGTTTGATCGCCGAGCCTCCTGGTGAGCTGCTGCTGTTTGATTTTCTGGCCTTGACTTCACGCACTGTAGCCCGCGTGTCTGGCCTGCATCCACCACTGCATCTATCCGCTCCCTCCTTCTTAAAGCCAGGAGACAAACGGAGGCAGATCTCACTATGCCAGATGCCGGGCAGCTGTAGGGCGGTTCGGGCTCAGTTCTGGTTTCTGTGCCCACTGGCTCTGTGCAAGGTTGGGTTGGGATAACGTATCATGTTTGATGTACCTGTTAGTTTTTTTTTGTTTTTTTTTGACGACATTTTGTTACTTTACTCTTCTTTTACTGAATTATAGTGTTCATTTTGCTCCTTTACCTCTCCTTTGCCTTGTTTTTATTGTTATTGTCAAGTCAAGTCAAGTCACTTTTATTTATGCAGCACATACTGTAAATAGAGAGTGCTACCCAAAGTGCTCCACACACAAGACATTGACATGCAAGTTGCTCTTTTTAATCACGAATCAGTCCACTTTATTCTTTGTTATTTCATTATTGTAAATTGATTGACCATAACTGGAAAAACACTTGAAAGCACTGGAATGCCAAACTCCTTTTGTTTCTAAAAAAAAAAATGTAAATGGAACTAGACCTGGGCTTTGTCCCTGAGCTTAAACGGTGTCTCTGAGCCTCCTAAGACTTTTGGTCACGTCAGCAGACAGCTGTGTTTGGGTCTGGCTTCCCTTTGGACTGGGAGATAAAGGGGCTGGAGAAGGAGGCAGGGAGTCCTCAGCCCAGATGGGCGTCAGAAACGCCAGGCTCACGGCTGAACTCACCGGGCATCTCCGACACCTACTGCCACGCATCAGCGCTCACCAGTTTGATCTGAGCCTGGGCTTGTGTTGTGTGTGTGTGTGTGTTTTGTAGGCTGGTGTTTTGTTCTCTTTCTGGTGTGTGTGTGTGTGTGTGTGTGTGTGTGTGGTCGTTTGTTTTGAAATCTGACGGATATCTAACCTTTGACTACACTACAGCCGGTGCTTTGTTCTCTTTCTCTCTATGGATGTGTTTGTATACACACTTTTTTTTTTTTGGTTTGTTATGGAGCACTAACTTTTGCTACAGCTACTGTGTTTGTGTGTGCCTGTTGTGCGTGTGTGTGTGTGTGTGTGTTGTGTGTGTATCTGTATGGTCTTTTGTTGTGTTGTGAAATCTGAAGCATACAGTAATTAGCCATCTCTTGTGCTACGGTCGGTTGCTGCCTGACACAGATCACCCCTGCAAGAGCATCACAGCACATGCCATTCATTCATTAACGTACAGTATGGCTCCCTCCCTTCCACCCTCATGCAGTCGCTTTTATTCTATAGAAATATCTATGCATTTAATAAAGGGTTAACAGGTGACTAGAGAGAGAGAGAGAGAGAGAGAGAGAGAGAGAGAGAGAGAGAGCGATAGAGGCTTGAGTCTCTTTTAGATCTTTTCATACATTTGTTTACTCTCTCGAGGGCAAGACAAACGCAAATAAACGAGAGCAATAGGAGGGAAAAGTAAATAAGCTGAAAGGCACGCCACACAGGAATGCAGGCATACGGTTTGTGTTGATCACGACTGAATAGCCCCAGTCTGGGAGAATGCATTAGTGTAGCGCATTGTGAGCTATACACTATGTGTTCTGGTATGCCGAAGAGACACTACACCTCATCACACCATTAAAGAGGACATAGAATGAATGAATCAAGTATTGTACTGTGTTCTCTGGTGTTATAATAGTATACATTCAACTTTGATTTTTAGAAAAATAAACTCAATTGCAATTTGCCTGGGCATTGGAATGGTCCTTTTGACAAAATGGCGCCCTCTTTGGCAACCCCAATTGAACTTCACAAGAAGGTTTTGTTCTAATTCGCCCATTTTTAGTGGCTATTTTTAAGTTCAAGATTGTCATATAAAGGAGCCTCATGCCTCATGTTCATGATAGCTCTTTGGTTATGCACAACCTCTCCTAATTAATCAAAACCAAGACAAAAATGGTTTCTATTCTATGTCACCTTTAAAGTACTACCTGAAATGTTCCTACTGCTGAAAGACTGGATGAGACAAAGTAGGGAGTTGGAGCCAAGAGTGTGTCTAGATGACTCTGGTGGTGATTCTGCACAGTTTCATTACAGACTCATTGCACTACCAGTCCACAGCTTTGCCCTTAGCTGTGGGGTGGATCTGAACCTTCATGTCAGAGTGGATTCTGTGCTGATCGGATTATGTTGTCGTTTTCTTCTCTTTCTTAAATTAGATTTAGTGTTAAGCCCAATTGTTGTGACTTCCACCCTCCGATTGTCTCCGGATCAATCATAACGCAGTGATTCACCGTCCAAACCAACGGAGGTGTCAGTCTAGTTCGATCCCATTCTCTGCCTGGTGGACCATTATGTCAGATCATTGCTCTGAGCTTGTCTCTGGCGAACAGTGTTTGCCTTGCTGCGCGGTCGAGGTCGTTAAGTACGGCCTATCCCTTTCCAGCTGACTGACAACGTTTTAATCATCGCCGTCTGACGCGCAGATGCACACGCATGTCACGCAATGAGACAAGCCGTCCTCCCCACGTTGAATATCAAATGGCGCCCCTGTTGAATAGGCCTCCTTATTTATTCGAGCCATTAAATCCGACGGTTGCCCCGCGCTTGCTCTGCGCGCAAACACACTCACACACACACACACACACAAGCGCACACATCTCTTTGCAGGCGAGCGTGTCAATCGGCCCGACAAAACAAACCCAATGTAGCGCCGCCGTTGTGAATTATTCATCGGCGTGATAAATTGGCTCGCCTGTAATCGTTTGGGAGACAATTTCTCCGTCGGCGTGCCTGGCACGGCGCATTCATAAGTTGCCCCGTTTTGCGTTGTGCCACGTTACATTGACGACCTCTTGGTTTTAATATGCATTGGCGAATGTTTTGCTGTCAGTCATTTGCCATGCCATGAAAGGTGTGATTACTTTTCGCCTGCTCAGATGTTTACCCATATATGTGTGCGGCTCCAGTGCGATGCGATATGCTCCTGTTTGCTGGGGATCCACTTGACTGCTAACGTTGGGTTGAGGCAGGTGTACAGTAGACCACGACAGCGAAACAGCACGACCACCATTTCATCTCAGCCATTTCATTCCTCTGGTCTAACTCCTTGTGTTGAGGATGCTGAAGTTTATGTTTTCATAGGGATTTGTTTGTGTGTTTGCAAGGTAACCTGAAGATAACTCAAAAATTCATGGATGGATTTCGATGACATTTTCAGGAAAGGTTTGAAATGACCCAAGGAAGAAACAATTACATTTTGGGAGTGATCCGTATCACCGTCTGGATCCAGGAGGAGGTTATTTTTTTTCGCTTGGCAGGGGTCTGCGCTCTCAGAGTACTTTTCTAGTTAACTTTTCTCCCTTAAAGATGAACCCTTTAGTCTCTCAGGATTTTCTCTTCCTCTATGGAGTCTTTGTCAAGTTTTTGCTCTAGAGAAGAAAATGCATAGCATAAGAAATAACAAGAGTACAGCATAGTTTTCTTTCCCCTAAAGATGAACCCAATATACAGTTCTCATTATTATAGTTCTCATTATAGTTTTTTTCCCCCAGCTTGGGTGTCAGGGAGCCTCCTCGTGCTCACTGTTAGAAATAACACGCACCAGATGGCTGTTCTGTCGGTCGCCGAGAACACAGCAGATTGACAGGCGAGCCGAGCGTTCCTGGCTGTGACTTTGTGAATACAGGGTCATCGACACGCAAATACGCGTTCCCACCCACACAACCATCCTACTCACACGCTTTACGAGTCGCTGGCAACACCGCAAAGCAGTCCTCGAAGGTTCTCAGACTCATATCTCACGCTGACCTCTATCTGTCCTTCAAATACACACCGGACACCTTAATGGGTTTCAAGCAGCTCTTAATTTGTGCACAGACTGCCTTAATGGTCAGTGAGGTTCTCATTAAGTAGTATAGTGTGTGTGTGTGTGTGTATGTGTGTGTGTGTGTGCCCACTGATGAGCCTCCTGAGAGGTGTGGAGGTAACAGCAATGCCTTGCTCAGGTCTTCATCTTTTGGACAGTCTTGTTCATCTGACCTTCAGAGACCAGTGAGGGGTCATCAGCCTCAAACACACGACTCATCTCAAATGTTAATCATCAAACCGGTTTATTTCTTTATCTTTTTTTCTTCTGTTTTCATTACGGTGTTTTGTCAGTCTGTCAGAGAGACATCTGAGAGAATATCTCTCTCTCTCGCTCTCTCTCTCTCTGTTTCTTTCTTCCTATTGCCTGTTCACATCTCTTGTTCCCGTTCTGATTCTCTCTCAGTCTCTCTCAGACCTCAAAAGCAGCTAAACTGGCACAGCCATGATGCTGTGTGGCCCTGCCAAAGCGCTAGCTGTGAAGAGACCGATCTATGTGCAAAACCTTAATCTCATGGGGAAAACACAAACAAAAGGGGAAATCACAAGCACAAATGCAACCACATATATCTACGTCTGTATAGGCATCTATCAATGCATCTGCGATTCTGCGTATATGTAGGCCTACATCCATCCATACGAGTATTGACCACCCATCAGTTCACTCTCTCCATCCATCAACTTATGGATTTTATCCATCTGCTGATCTATCAATACATCTACTTCTCTCTGTATCTCTCTCTCTCTATCTCTCTCTTGCTCTATCTCTATCTCTCTCTCTCTCTCGTATGCTGCATACTATATATATTATGTTGTTTGGATTAAGTGTGCCCCTGCCTCAGTATTAGATAATAACTGTGTGTGTGTGTGTGTGTGTGTGTGTGTGTGTGTGTGTGTGTGTGTGTGTTGTAGATAATAAGTATGCCCCAGCAGTGAGTCTGAATGGACTGGTCTTCATCCTGGGCGGAGCTTATGCCAGAGCCACCACCATCTATGACCCGGACAAGGGCAACATCAAGGCAGGACCCAACATGAACCACTCCAGACAGTTCTGCAGGTACTGCATCTATCTCTCTCTCTCATAAACACACATACACACACACACACACACACACACACACACACACACAGTTCTGCAGGTATCTCTCTCTCTCTCTCTCTCTCTCACACACTCACACACACACACACACACACACACACGGTTCTCTCAGACACTGTCTCTCACTCACACACACAATTTGCCAGGTTTCAAATACTGACCCCCTTGAAGCACTTTCATTGTTTGAGAGGAAAATACAGAATTGCCTAGAAAGCCATGATTGTGTTTCAGAAACTGCTCACATCAGATGAACATGAAAGCGTTGAAGTCTACCTCCCCCCACACACACACACACACACACACACACACACACACACACACACACTTCCCTCTGTTTGGCCTCTGTTATGTTTTACAGGTTTTGTACTCTGGGTGAAAAAGACAAACTAACTTATCCCACCTCATTACTACTGTCACACACACACACACACACACACACACAGAGAGAGAGAGAGTTCAGCGTGTTTGTGTTTGTGTGTGTGTGTGTGTGGCAGTCAGAGCACCATGGTAGTCGTCTGTGCTCCAGCAAACACTTTGTGTTTAGGGACGTTGCGTTGGAGAGTTTGAGTGTGTGGGGGGGGGGGGGGGGAGAAAGGGATAGAGTGAGGAAACTAGAGAGAGATGGAAAGAGGGATGGAGAGAGAGAGAGATGGAGAAAAAGAGATACAGAGTGGTATTAAGGGAAAGACAGCAGGGGATAGAGAGAAAGTGATGAGAAGGAGAGAGTAAAGGAGAAGTGACAGAAAGAGAACAGACGACAGGAGGGGGAGAGAAAAGAGCAGAGAAAGAGGGGGAGAAAGAGGGGAAGAGGCTTTGTCAGAGAGGAGAGACGCAGGGAGAGAGAAGCAGTGAGGGACGGGGGAGAGAAAGAGAGAGGGATGAAAAGAGAAGAGAAGAGAGGAGAGAGGAGGAAGAGGCTTTGTCAGAGAGGAGAGACTCAAGCGGAGTAAACTCTAATCTACAGGCAACAGCTGCACCTCTGCTAAACAAACAGCTTTACACAACGACGCACACTCGGTGTGTGTGTGTGTGTGTGTGTGTGTGTGCCTTAGTGAGAGAGAGTAAGAGAGACAGAATGAGAGAGATTTTGAGTATGTGTGCCTGAGAAAGGGACCGCATGTTTGTACTGTATGTGCTTGTAAATGTGTGGTGTTTGTATGTGCGTGTAAATGTGTGGTGTGTGTGTGTGAGTGTGTGTGTGTGTGTGTGTGTGTGTGTGAGTGTCTGTGTCTGAAAGGAGTCTTCTCTTGTGGTAGCTGAATGCAATGGAAGTGCACACACATACAGTACACAGTCTAAAAGAACAAGCTACAGTAGCTGTCCTTGGTTGGATGGTCTTTCAATGACACCAAATTCCTTTTTTCATTGCAAAAGTGCAGTGAATTGGCCACCCCATGTGTTTTAATGAATGACTCAACCGCCTCACATATCCACAAATACCTTTTCACACAGTGATTTCCCCCATCAATATTTCAGTTCTGTTACCTCAGAAAATAACACACTCACACACACATGAACACACTTGTTGTCCATGTATGTGACAGTTTATACATTCCTATGCCGTTTCCAAGGTTTCTTGAAATACAAACACACGACTGACATTGTCAGGAATCCTGTGCTCACATAGTAACTCAGAATGTCCCTGTCCTCGTAAAGAAATATATCCTCAATGGCTGTGTAGTGCCCACACATACTGGATTGGATATACAGTATAAGATGAATCTCTCACATAAATGATCAACTGTATTTGGAAGGATACACCATAAAGAGATACGCTGTGTGACACACAACAGAGATGTGTCACAAGTCTCACCTATTAACAGCCTAGTAGAGTTTTAATAGAGGGAAATTCTATTGGTTCTGGTACAAGGTTGTTAATAGTTTTGGGCATGAAAAAGTGTCATTACTGTAGGTTCATTCGGGATGAACTGTGGCTGATTGCGCTAGTCTGCTTTTCACCATACTAAACTCAATCGTTTAAGATTGAACATTAGTCTGGCGAGGCTGCGCGTTGTTTCTACTGCACTTCGCGTCGCTTCAGTTTCGTTATCGTCACGTCACCGGCCAATAGCGTGCAAGTACTAGAGTATGGCCGCACCTGGATCGTTGGTCTGATTGGTTGAAGAACTATCCAAAAATGTACAAAAGAATCATTTGAACTAAGCCCATTGATCACAACTCTTGTGCAATAGGAATAAAGTGCACACCCCAGACTAATGATCAATCTTAAAAGATTGAGCTTAGTATTATGATAGCCAGACTGGTAAGCAATATATTCGGACAGAATTACTGGAATAATTTCATTCTGAATAGAAAATTCATTAAATAAATAAATAGATAATAAACACACATATAAAAATACAAATTGTATGATATTTTGTCTTACGGTCACATCATTTCCAGGCAGATGAAATTATAGTATCTGGAGAAATTCAGTGATGGCCATTTAACAAACCATTTGATGTTTTTTTTTTTTTTTTTTTTTTTTGTTTTGTTTCGTTCATATCAAAAAAATGTTTTGTTTATTCTCTTGTAATGACGTACCCTCCTCTCTCTCTCTCTCTCTCTCTCTGCGCCTGTGTAGTGCGGTGATCCTGGACGGCAAGATCTACTCCACAGGGGGCATCGTGAGCAGCGAGGGGCCGGTGCTGGGCAGCATGGAGGTGTTCGACCCCAGCGCTAACGCCTGGACGCTGCTGCAGAACCTGCCCTGCCCCCTCTTCAGACACGGCTGCGTGGTCATCAAGAAGTACATTCAGAGCGGCTGACCCCCCCAAACACACACACACACACACGTGCGCGCACACACACTCAACATACACACAAACACACCCCCATACACATACACCAGGCGGCAGCAGACTGTGGTGGGTTCGGTCCAGAGTTGGGGTCAGATGTGAGTCCGAGCTGCCCTGAAGCCGAACGTGCCCGTGACACACCACAGTTGAGTGCCAAACCACTGCTCAGCTCGGCAGGAAGTGACATCAGAGACCTACCATAGTCTTCTTTTTTTGCTCTCCTGTTGTATGTGTGGAAGTGACATCATAGGAAGTGACATCATCACAGGAAGTGACATCATAGGCCTGGTCAGGTCTCCAAACCCTGCTACTGCACTTACCAGGAAGTGGTCTCAGAACCCCCCCTCCCCCTCCCCATCATCACCATCACCACACAGGAATAGACACCAGCCGGCCCCGGTGTTACCTGAAACCGTGTGGGAAGGACCTTCATCCTGCATCTCTTCTCTGTTCCTTCCTCAACTCTGCTGGATGGAAGTCTGCACGGAGTCCCTTCCATAATGTGTGTGTGCAGAGGTCAACCGCCGAGGCAGTGTCATTCAACAATTGGACTTCACAGGCATCAAAGGACTCCTCGAGAATGAAATGGCAACGATCGCTACACCCGATAGACAACAAGTGTGTGTGTGTGTGTGTGTGTGTGTGTGTGTGTGTGTGTGTGTGTGTGTGTGTGTGTGTGAGTGAGTGAGTGGCAAGGGGATGTTAGCCCGGGGAACACAGGGTTGAGACATTTCTTTCAAACATATCAGGAACTGAACTTTCTTTACTGTGACCTTTTCTAAAGCGTACTCCTGAATCTGAAGCACAAGTGACTAGTGGCTGGAGGAGAATCTTTGCTCCAGGACTTCGTCTAACTGTCCCGTCCTCTTTCACATAAGGATGCCCCATCTGCCTGGCCCCACTGACCAATTCTAATCTACATTTCTGTAGGGTTTGTCTCTCGGACAGCGCCGTGACCCGATACCAGCTTTCTTGCTTGTCTGATTACACGTTCGCCTCAAGTCAGATAGACATCTTTCTGTTTGCCTGCATTATTCTCCATCCAAATGTGTCCGTCTGTTTAATCGATTTTAGTCGTTTTTTTGATCTGCCTTACTCTTTGATACGTTTTTTTTCTAACGTCTTTCTGTTTAAAAATGTCTCCTAAGATGCCCCACCGCTTCTATCAGATCTGCCATTTCTTTACCTCCCTCCCTCTCTCGCTCTCTCTCTGTTCCATCTTTACAACAACAACAAGGGGGTGGGGCCTATGGAGCGCAAGAGTCCAATCACAGCAGAACAGGTCCGGCCCAGATGTGGCTCTGTTCTGGCCCATGGGTGTTCCACTGACGGCTGCCTGGGCGACGAGCCATACCATGTATATTTTGTGAAGGAAATAATCTGTATATTTTAAAAGCCAGAGGGTTATTCTGTATAAACGTTTTTAGACATTGAATAGGGATGATGGACTTCAAAAAAAATGTCTGTAAATCTGTATCCAAAAATTTACATAAGTTGTTAAGGCCTAAACAGTAATACATACCCTTGATTCTAAAAAAAAAAAAAACCTGTTTCTATTTTTTTTTTTTTTGCT
>NC_085005.1:26833394-26838394 GCF_963854185.1 Sardina pilchardus
ACAGTTCTATTCTCGAAGCTACCAAACATTTTTGACGTTGAAAAATCTACAGAGTTCAAAGGTTACGGGAGAGAGCGGGTGGAAGGGACTGATTGGATAAAGAGGGGGTTGTCTGGACAATGACGATGTCACAACCCACTCCACCCTTCCACCTCATTCGCAAAAAGGATTTTCCAAATGCTGGTGAGAATCTGTGCCTCTGTGTGTGTGTTTGTGTGTGTGAGTGTATGCATGTGTGTGTGTAGTGTGTTGTGTGTGTAGTGTGTTGTGTGTGTGTGTGTGTGTGTGAGAGAGAGCGTCTGGATACTTGGGAGGTCTCCTCATCCCAACAGAGGCAGGCTCGTGCTGAGACATCACACAATCCTCCACTTTGTTCCTTTTGTTGTTTTGGTGTTATTTTTGTTGTTGTTGTTGTTGTTGTTTCTTTCTTTTTCTTCTCCTTTTGTTTTGTCTGAGGAAAAAAAATGAAGGAGCAGCAAACAGAACGATAGCACCCAGAAGCACCCAGTAGCACCCAATAGCACCAAGAATGCCAGTCAGCATCAACGTATCTGTGTGTGTGTGTGAGTGTGTGTGTGTGTGTGTGTGTGTGTGTGTGTATGCGTGTGTGTGTGAGAATGAGTATGAAAGACTGAGTTGAGTTTGGTTCTGTAGACTGATTCTGTCCAGAGTACCTGAGACAATAGCACCAAGTTCGCCATTTCCTTCTCTCCTCGTTTGTGGGTCTTGCTCGCCCCTCCATTTTTGTTTTGTCTTGTCACACGTTGTCTGTGTGTTGTTATTTTTTCTTCCCCCCCCCCCCCCCCCCTTTCCCCCTCGTTAAGACTGAAACAGTACACCTGCACTCCTCGCACCGGAGGGTGTGACTCTGTGGGTAAGGGGGGTGTGGCTCAGTAGGCTGGTCTCCTCCTCTCGGATTGGAGGGTTCGTGGTGCAGTCCGGTCCGACCACACCTCTTACAGGAATGTTTCAAAATGCCGCACACGCCTCTCCATCGCCTGTGGGCACAAACATAAACAAACAAACAAATAAACAAACAAACAAACAAACACATGAATAACGCTCGAGCACACACCTATAAGCATGATTAGGGTGTCCATAGCAACCGTCAGCTACTGAATAAGTCATCAAGACCAAACATCCATCTTCAGACGATGTTAAGCTAAAAGAATATCAAACACTGATGTTGATGTTGATGCTGACTGGGTCATTTCATACTAAATCAATTAGTATTGAATCAATTTCATCTCCTTAAAACTTTAAATAAAAATGTAACACGAATCAGAATACAATTTTAATGCCACCAACCTCATCTTCAGCAAACATTTGGCAATATTAGCAAACATAAATATTCAACAGCACTAATGATAAAGACTCCATGGAGTAAAACATGTTTTATGTTCTACAATATTATTTACACATTAACTTAACTTGAGCAATGAACCAGCAGTTAGTGTTATCTAATTAACTGTCCAGACATGGGGTAGCGGCAGGAGGTGTGTGTGTGTGTGTGTGTGTGTGTGTGTGTGTGTGTGTGTTCGAGGGTGGGACTACGTAGTACGCCTGCTGGGTATCTCACAAACCCTGCCTAAAAGATTACGAGGAAGGCTGCAAGAAAGATCAATTCCCAGACATGGGGTATTTCGAGCTGTTTCAGATTTGGGGGGCTTATTGGTTTTGCTCCTCAGTCACCAAGCTAACTTGCGCTGGGAGATAAAAATCGATTCCAGAACAAGTGAACGAGGACTAAAACAAAAACACTGATACTGACACAAGTACTAACACACAAACACACACTTCATGATTTCAGTCCCTCAATGATCTATAAGCCTCTCTCTATCTATCTCTTTATCTCTGAGTGACACATGGTGGCGTGGCAGGAACGGATGCTGGCCGAGTGCCTCTTCACCACACACACACACACACACACACACACACACACACACACACACACACACACACACACACACACACACACACACACACACACACACACACACACACACACACACACACACACACACGGCTGAGTGCTTCTTTAAGTGTTATTCACATGCTAATTTGGACAAATGGAATTTTAAGTGGCCGCGACTCTTTTTCTTATGGGGTGAAAAAGGCAGAAATGATAAATGGAATCTGCTGCTCTGCCAAAATGGAAGCCGGCAATTAATTCATATGGAGGCTTCTGCGCCCAGGCATTATCATTAAACACATTCAAATAAGAGACCTGGTGTGTGTGTGTGTGTATATATATATATATATATGTGGCTGTGTGTGTGTATGTGTGTGTGTGTGAGCGAGTGTGAGAAGGAGAGGGAGATGGAGAGAGATGTGTGTCCATCCATCTGTACGAGTGTGTGTGAGACACGCAGACACACACACAGACATCGAGACTTGGAGGACATCTGTGCAAACGAGAATGACTGTCCTTGCATTTCAGAGTGCACATTTATATTCGCATGAGAGTGTGTGTGTGTGTGTGTATGCACGTGCTGCTATCTTTGGGTTTACAGTCTGTGTGTAATGAATATCTGTGTGCATGGGTGTGGGTGTGTGTGTGTACAGTATGTGTATGTGTGTGTGTGTATGCGAGTGCTGCTATCTCTGAGTGTGTGTAATGAATATCTGTGCGCGTGTGGGTGTGTGTGTCTGACCCCAGACCTTTTCTTTCAGTTAATAAACACAAAAACACACAGGCCTTTGGCGCTCTAGGAGCTCTTTACTCTACAACAGCAGCGTACCCCCCCCCCCCCCCCCCCCCCCACACACACACACACACATACACATACACACACACACACACCTAGCAAATAACCTTTAGATCTGGCCCCCTGTCACTCACACGCACACACACAAACACAGACACATACACTCATGCTCACACACTCACAACCGACCAATCAACTAACCGACCAACCAACTAACCACACATGTGCACGCGCACACACACACACACACACACACAGAGGAGCTGAAGTAGCCCAGTGTGGTGGTGGAGCTGTTTAGCCAACAGGAGACCTTAATGCTTTCTTATGCAGTGGGGCGGCCCACATTACCCGCACCTCATCCGAGAACAGCAAACATAATTTCCCAAGAGTGCCCCCCCCCCCCCCAGCCCCACCACACACACACCCACACACCCACACACACACACACACACACACACACACACACACACACACACACACACACACACACACACACACACACACACACACACACACACACACACACACACACACACACACACACACACACACACACACACACACACACACACACACACGCACACACACACACACAACCCACCCCCCCAACCTAATTTCCGTGTTGCCAAGCAGCAACTGGGGTGGAGGGGGCTTTTTTTTCGGTTCTCCCTCAGATGTCCTTCAACTCTCTCTACAGACACACACACACACACACACACACACACACACACACACACAAAAACTAACCAATGAACTCCCTCTATGCGTGCAGGTACTTGGAAATACTTTTTTCTCCGGTGTGTGTGACGGGGCACAAGTGTGTGTGTGTGTGTCTCCAGAGTGGTCACACACTATTGACACACACACACACACACACACACACATCTGATCCACAGAGTCAAGTCCTGCTGGCGTGTGTGTGTGTGTGTGTGTGTGTGTGTGTGTGCATGTTTCTACAACAAGGCAATCTCGCTCCATCACACAACTCACACACATAGCTTTCTGTACTGTACATCCCATAGCTAATGTCCCACACACACACACACACACACACACACACACACACACACACACACACACACACACACACACACACACACACACACACACACACACACACACACACACACACACACACACACACACACACACACACACACACACACACACACACACACACACACACACACACACACACACACACACACACACACACACACACACACACACACACACACACACACACACAGCTCCACCCCCTCCCCATGAGGTGTGTCTGTGGGCACAGAGGAGGGTGCAGACACACCCCTGGGGCCGTGGAAGGCTTCTCAGAGGTCCTCTTTAAGATCAGCTGTCTGCGTGCTGATGATTAATGTGCACCTGCTCAGGTGAGGGGAGCGGACTTGCAGGTGGAATTCTAAACACACACACAAACATGCGCGCAGAGCTTTAATGAGTGGCACACTCACACACCTGTCTTATACACACACACACACACACACTCTCTCTCTCTCACACACACACGCCTCAAGCTCATGGGACTCAATGCTGTGTTCCTGGATGCACATTCAGTCTCTTCCTCACTCTTCACACACACTCTACACACACACACACTACACACACTA
This sequence comes from Sardina pilchardus, assembly GCF_963854185.1. Taxonomy (NCBI): domain Eukaryota; kingdom Metazoa; phylum Chordata; class Actinopteri; order Clupeiformes; family Clupeidae; genus Sardina; species Sardina pilchardus. The sequence continues at coordinate 26,837,728 of NC_085005.1, forward strand.
CACACACTACACACACACTACACACACACTACACACACACACTACACACACACACACACACACACACACACACACACACACACACACACACACAGACAAAAACAATCAAACAGACCAAGCTAGGGGCTCTAATGTCATTACACTATGGTGCTGTCTCTGTGAGAGTGTGTGTTTTTTTGTGTATGTGTGTGATCGTGCTGAGAGGCACTCCAGGATCAGTACACCAGGGTTTTTTGTGAGTTTGTGTGTGTGTGTGTGTGTGTGTGTGTGTGTGTGTGTGTGTGTGTGTGTGTGTGTGTGTGTGTGTGTGTGTGTGTGTGTGTGTGTGTGTGTGTGTGTGTGTGTGTGTGTGTGTGTGTGTGTGTGTGTGTGTGTGTGATCATCCAGTGATCCAGATGTATTCTACAGTACATTCATTATCAGTCAGTGGGCCCCTGGTCTGTCGTGAATGAGAAAGACACAGCCAAGAGACGTGTTTCCACCGTCTAACTATTCAACTACGGCAAGAGGGCTGTATTCTGTATTGTGTGTGCACACAGATGGGCCTACGTCAACGAATCTCCAAAGAGTGGCAACAGCTCTGGGTGTTTGAGAAGGATCACTATCACTGGTTTGCTAAATTAGACTCTGGCAAAGTCTATCTGTTAAAAACAGACCTGTATCTGTC
>NC_085005.1:26843394-26863394 GCF_963854185.1 Sardina pilchardus
CGTCTCTCTCTCTCTCTCTCTCTCTCTCTCCCTCTAACATCTCTCTCGCTCGCTCCCTCTACTTCTCTCTCTCTCTCTCTCTCTCTCTCTCTCTCTCGTGCGCATGACGGTGTGAGTGGGCGGAGCGTTTGTTTGTGAGTGAGTGGGATCGTGGCCGCTGTGCCGGGAACGATTGTTTTCTTTATTCTATCTTTCTATCTTTTTCTATTTTCTGATTATACAATATAATGGGTTTTCCTTATTATTGTGGTTGATTTTTGTGAATAGGTTCGTTGATCTTGTTGTGTTACCTGGGCGTCTGTTTCCAGGTGTGGAAACATGGCTGGCCCAGGTACGGATAATTTAAACTCTCTTACGCGTGAGCATGCAATTAAGGTGCCCGCAAAAGCCAGCGTAGAGAAATGTAGTTTAGCAGTTGGTGATCTAGTTGGTCATGAGAATATTTTGTCAGCTTCTCGCATGAATAATGCGGTGGTTTTGTTTCTGAGAACAGATAATATGGCCAATTACGTAATTGAACACGGAATTGTGGTTGATGATGAGTTTATCACTGTCCTACCGTTATCATCTCCTGCTAAAAAAGTAATTTTGTCTAATGTGCCCCCGTTTATCTCGGATGAAATTTTGATTGAAAGTCTAGCCAGACATGGCAAATTGGTGTCGCGGATTAAGAAAATCCCAATGGCAACTACCTCACCATTACTAAAACATGTTGTGTCTTTTCGACGTTCAGTTTATATGCTTCTCAAGGATCCTGAAATTGACATGACTTTAAACGTGAAAACTGCCGGCTTTAATTATGTGATTTTTGTCACCTCAAAGTCCATGAAATGTTTTGGGTGTGGTCAAGTTGGGCATCTGTTGCGAGCATGTCCAAAACAACAACCAGGTCCAAAAAGTACAGATCAATCAACTGAAAGTAACGCTACAAATGTTCCTGCTCAAGATAGTGGTATAGAGCGGGGGAATGATGCCCAAGCCCCACAGAAAGCGAGTGATGAGCCTGTTGCGAGTGATGATCTTGTTGCGAGTGATGAGCTTGTTGAAGACGGCGATAATGTTCAAAACTCTTTAGACACCACAGAGGACGAACATTTGGTTAATGACAATTCGCAAAATGCTCAGAATAGTGATGATTTGCAGAACACGCAGGACACTCCTTTAGAAAGTACACAGAGTAGTGTTGGTTTACACATTTCACAAAGTAGCGCTAATTCTAGGCCTACCTGTGACATAACGCCAGAACGCACTCGTGATAAAATTGTTGATGATATTGAAGATTCAGTGATGATCGTTGACCCGCTTTTTAAAAAGCCAGAGAAAAGGAAAATGGATTCTAGCGGTTATGTCAAAGGTGCAAAGAAAACTGGCCGTACTGGTGAAACGTTAAATGAAACTGAGGCTACTGGAAGTGAAAGTGATTACTCCTCTGATTGTAGTGTAACATACAGTATGCCCAAGAGTGGCTATTCAAACCAGACATACACTGTAGATGACATTAAGTCATTCCTCCAAAAAACTAAACATAAACATAAAGTTCGTATTGAGGCATTTTTTCCTGACCTTGAACAGTTTATTGAAAAGACTAAGCTGTACAAAAAACAAGGCCTCTTTATTGATACAGAATGGTTTCGTCTCAGTAAATTTCTGACCAAGTTAAACGCTAATTATGATGATGTTTTAAGCGTCCTTTTTTCTTGATGCACATGAATACCTTTATTTTTCTTTTTTCTTTATTTTTCCTTATGCTTGATATTCATGTTGCATCCTTGAATATGAATGGGGCTAGACAGAGCTTAAAAAGGGCAGAACTATTTGAAACAATGAGACAGAAAAATATAGATGTTATGTTCTTGCAAGAAACGCATAGCGATGCTGTAAATGCTGCTGATTGGAGACTTATAAAGGCAAGATTGCAAATGGAGTTTGATTTCTATAAATCTATTGGCAATGTTGATGCTTTTGAATGTGTTTGGTGCTATAATGAAGCTTTGTGCTCAGTAATGGATGGAAAACTAGTACTTGCACAGTGTCTGTTATGATTTGTATTATTTTTTACTTTATTTTATTATTTATTTAAGATTGGTTGCGATTTTAAAGATGCAGCATGATCTATGCTTTTGTAAAATAAAGATGTTGTAAAATTCTTCTCTCTCTCTCTCTCTCTCTCTCTCTCTCTCTCTCTCTCTCTCTCTCTCTCTCTCTCTCTCTCTCTCTCTCTCTCTCTCTCTCTCTCTCTCTCTCTCTCTCTCTCTCTCTCTCTCTCTCTCTCTCTCTCTCTCTCTCTCTCTCTCTCTCTCTCTCTCTCTCTCTCTCTCTCTCTCTCTCTCTCTCTCTCTCTCGGCTGCTGGTGTTGAATTATAGATAGGGGTCCCTGCCATGCAAATCAACTAAACACAGCAGTGAGCTGAATGAGAAGAGTAGAGGAGGGATAGGAGGAGGGGCTGACAGACGAGTGGAAGGGGGGGGAGGGGGGGATAGAGGGATGAGACAGGAGGAGAAGGAGGAGAGCTGGGAGGCAGCATAAGTGGAGTGATGGAGAGAGAAAAGGGAAGGAGGACGAGTGGAAGAAGGGGTGGAAGAAGGGATGAGTAGAGCTCCTACACGCGGCCAATCATGACCAGCATCAATAAAAACACACCTCTGCGTTCCAAAATTCGCCGTCTGAACATTCAAGTGGATTCTTTTGTATTCCTGATTTTTGAAAGTGCAGGGTTTCAAGTTCCGACCCAAGTTTATTTATTCAAGTTTGACACGTCAGGGAGTGTCAGCATAGAGACGCTGTTTAAAATGATGAAGCATGAAATGCATTAAACGTTACACATGTCTGTCGCCGCTACGACTTTTGTGGGGATCCTGTCTACTTAAGTGGCTCTGATGCGGACAGTACTATGTTGTATGACGGGTAAATACTACACAGAACATAATGCTTAACGTTACATAAATGCTTAATGCATAACTTTCTCTCCTTGCAATAAATTCCCATTTGTGGGGGGGGGGGGGGGGGCAGTGTGAATCTTTGCACAGAGACACACTGAGTTCAGTGGCCGATAAGATAAGAAAGCAGCCCACCAAGTCTCTCTCCGATACATCACAGGATCGGCTCACTACAGTAGGTCTCTTCGCCAATAATTTGGTTATAGTAAAAAAGTTTGTGCACATCCCAGGTTTTCTTTAGCACAGAATAATGACGTTTCGACCGTGTGGTCTTCTTCAGGAATCTGAAAAGAAGGATTTCAAGTGTGCGAACCTTTTTCCATTCTCTTCACCAATAAGCCAAGATGATGTAGATGGTGGGAGACGTCCCACCCTGGCAGAGAATGAGAGGATTAGTAGAGGGTGTATCCGTATCTCTCCTCTCCATCTCCCTGCCAGGCCCAGTGGGTGATGATGGGCCAGAACCGATACGGACCCGCGTACACAACGCAGCGCCGAGCCGAGCAGCAGCCTCTCGGATGTGTGCGCTATAGACACAGCAGGAGACGCTTGTGCGGACACACTTTCCACAGATACGGTGTTTGTGTGCTCAAAAATAAGCTTCTTGATAGTTTTTGCTTCTTGTCTTCGAAAGTTAACGTTAAAGTTGACTGGTATTTACAGTAATAGCCGCCTTGTGTATAAGCCGCAGGATGGTGTTTTACCAAGGGCGTAACTTTGGGTCTACCATTGGGGGGGTTAAACTTGCGGCATATTTATCAATTTATTTGTTTATTGAATAATTTTCTTGTGCAAAAGGTAACATGCTAATTTGCCGTTCCTTTATTAGAAATACATCATGATGATTTAGGCTAGGCTAAGCTGTTCACTTGACTGTTTGTGCCATAATGACACAGTAGTTAAATTCAGTGTGCTCACATGGACCGTCTTGTGTGTATAAAGTGCGCGCCTGCACTAGCCCTATGAGCCCTAGGCTGTTTTAAGGGCATTTTCAGTTAGTAGCATTTATCCTGGTCATTGTAAGTGCCATTCACACATGCTACATATTGGGGTTTTTTTGTTTTTTTTCAGCACGGTCTAGGCTACCCAGATCTACCACATGTATTAATACTTATACTTGCATTGATTTGATTTAGATTTTTAAATAATACAAATTTAAAAAGCATACTATACACATTCTTACATTTTGACATGTATCTCACCACAGCAAGCTGACAGCTCGACATGACTTGCATGGTTGTGTAGGCCTGACTTGCAATAAGAACCATATTGGGTATAGCCTACTTTGGGGCTGAGCAATTTACAGAAATACGTGATGTGTGCCTTCCAGAAATAAATGGCAATTTTTATTTAGTGATGAGAAATTACTTTTTGACACTTTTTGTGCTCCATATTTGCTGATCTGACCTGACTTGTTTGGGTGGTAGCACACATGATGTGCACAGATGATGATTCTCTATAATATTTTTTACTGTATTGCAATGAACAAAGTAAAGGCAAAAAAGTATTTATTTGTCAAACAAATTTGGATGCAATATGAGTCTTGAATTGGATACCATACAGGAGTTTGTTAGGATCTCAAAACCGTATTATGAACGTGACTTGCCATAGAGAAACTGAAACACATGATAACGTTGGATTATGAACATAGGCTATTATGGCACACAAAAACATGGGGTAAGTGGAGCTAAATGAAGTTATTATTTTGCTGTCACTTCGTCTGTTTTATGGCCTAGAAGGTTGTATTTGGTATCTGTGGATAGCTCTAGCTCTCCTCTTTCATCTGACATGCGTGCCATATCTTTCCGATGGCGGGTTCGCGTGTAATTCAAGCGAGAGTACTGGATGCCTGGGTGAATGCAGAGCAATATAGACTGTAAATATGATATACTTTGATTTAACTTCATGATTTTATTTTAGTTTCATACTTGATCGTACAGACAAGTGTCTAGTCTCGTTGGAAAGCCCCGGTTCTGCTCTTTCGTGCAATATAGGTCTCATCTCGCTGTGACTAATTATCCCGGAGCAATTTAACAGAGAAGAATGGGTGTGTTTTTGACGCACTTTGCGTCCGTCGGACTCATAGGGCTAGCCAGCCAACTCCAGTTAACAAATCATCAGCTAATTTAACAGCTAACTTAGGGGTATACCTCCATTTGGTCAGGATTTTTCCTATTTTTGGTTGGTATCAACCAACAATGAAAAAATGCTGTCTGGCTGCCTTTCAATGTCTTTTTAATCTTCCCACCTGAGTTGAGAGCTTTCTCCAACCATTCATCCCAGCGACTGCGCAAAATAGTAGCCTAAACAAACTTTCGGTAGAGAACGCAGGTTGGGTAATACCAAGTAGTCGGTGGGCAGGGGGGTACATTTCAGAATATTTAAAACATGATACTATCTTGCTGGAAAATGAAATGAATAAAGAAAAGAAACGAAAGTTATTCATTCAGAATATTTTATAATTTGATAATATATTTTTATTATTATTTTTTGATTTGATATTAGGGGGGTTATATTAGCTGGATCTGATTTTTGCGGGGGTCATAACCCCCCTAACCCCCCCGCAAATTACGCCTATGTGTTTTACGCAAGTTAAAAGAAACAAAACAATATTAACTGCCCCCATGTATAAACCTCATACTGTAGCTGAAGAAATTTTACAAGATCAATGTATAAGCCGCGGTTAATAGTTGGGAAATTACGGTAGAAGAGACTTTGATCCGAAGTGGTACGGACTACGGACTCGTAACGGCTAAGTTTGGGAATGGAACCCGAGCTGCCCGGCTGTCAGGGGGTGACGTTACCGCTGCTCCATCGCCCCTGCCAAACATCATCTTCTAAAGCAGCCTTCTCACAGTCAGTCAAATAAGCAATCAGCCTGCACCCCTGGGTATGAAAACTCTTTTAATGACTTCAATTAATCTCAAAATGGCCTCAGCTCACTGAGCACAAACAAAGTCGGAACGTGATCAAACTAGGGGGATTCATTCCATTACAATGGAGAGACAGGGCCCAGTCAGTTTAATTCGCTTAGACAAGCTGTTAACCACTTAGTCATAAGACACCTGCCAACACACCTGAAGATCAAAGCACTCAGCAAATAACCAATTTCATTTGATGAGGAGTCGTCACGGCTCCATCGCTCGGCTTCCCAGGGAACAGGTGCACTCCAGTTCAGCTTTTGCACTGTAAGATGTCTTACAGTAATGAAGAGAAAAAAATCGCACTCTCAAATATTCTTTTTGATTCATTCATTCATATGTCAAAGATGAACCTGTTTTCAGCACGAAGCCATGTTCAGCTTCTGCAATAAATGTCAAAGGCTACAGTATGTCTTAGTAACTTTGTGGTTGCTAACTTATACGGCTGCTGTATCCATAGTTACGGAGTGGCTCAAACTCCAAGGATGAACCCCAGGGAGAGTGATTCACACCTTATACCATGGCACATCTAAGCTCTGTGTACAAAGCTTATTTAGCTCCCAGCACTTCAGTTTAATTCACTTCAGTTCAGCGTACTTCAACTTTTAAATGTGTTTTTTCACCATTCGAAAGAGAAATCGTGACTGGGAACACTTGATATTCGCATACAATTTTAACATTACACATGCGTACAAAAAGCTAATTTGATAGAGGGCTATGGACTCTTGAATGGGCTATGACTCTATAGCCTGACGACGTCATACTCAATTCTTATCAGAATATGAGTCTGAAACTGCTCCATTCAGCTGCGATTATGGGGCGTGATTCAAACGATACAGTGCGGGGGGGATAGCTCTGCACTCATTGGATAGACCAAACCAAACATACCAAGTTATTGGCTGTTAGTATCTGCGAAATCTAAGACAGAAATATGTAGCAGGGTAGGCTATGGAAAACATCCTCCTTCGTTTTTAAAAATAATTCCTTCAAACTGTATGCAATGAACAGCTGGGGAAGTGTGTCGTTAACCCAACGAGCAAACAGACATTTTTAAACAAATGGGAACAACATCACCCAAACATGCTGTTTTAACTGGGTGAAAGTGAAACTGAAGTTTTCCCACATATCCTCGTTGGTCTAAGTGTTCAGAAATAGTTGTGCGAATCCGTGATAAAACCTCAGTTTCAATAGCTAAGATAAACGAAAGGCCAAACTGCATGAACAAATGATGCATTCATAGCCATAGCGTTTCTGTTGCAATCAAAATCAACCTAAGCCAACATGGTCTCACACCCAACTCGTTGAACGAGGACGCATGCAGCCGTGAACGTCACTGCTGTTCATCTGTCAATCATCACGTAAAGCCCGCCCTGTGAAATGTGATTGGTCCGAACAGATCTGTATCTTGAATAGTAGCAGCTGAACGGAGCAGTGCCAGACCGAAGTTCCCTGCAGAAAAAGAATGGAGGCGGGGCTAAACTTCGGTCTGGCATCCAGGCTAATGACTCTATGGAATTTGCATAAATACAGTATGATTTGAGTTGAACAAAACGGTTTAGAATTTTTAATTTGTATGACACGGTTACACACAGATGCGCAGCTTCCATAAATGTGTGTGAAACACACAAACGAGCATGACTAGATCCGTCCCTACACACACTGAAAAAACGGAGCTCTAAATCGGCCAACTCTTTAGCTCAGTTCAACCAGAGAGGGTTAAAGCGGAGCGAGAGGCGCAAACGTTCAAACATTTCCGCGTTCTGTTTTCGCAAAGGGGAGGGGGGGCGAAATCCCTCTTTAAGCAGACTTAGAAAGTGACGTTACATTCGAACTGAACTGCTTGTCAATCTGACAGAGATCAATATCCCACTATGACGACTTTGCGACACGCCTCTTTAAGCAGACAGGAACTGTTCGAATTTTGCTTCCATAGAGATGCATTATGTTGCTCTATCTTGTCAGTAATGAAGGATCTTTGGTTCAGTGTTTCAGTGTGCCATTCTATTGCCAGGTCCATGCCTTTTCACAGCTGAAGCTGAGCGTTGATGGTGAAGTCCATTTAGTTCACTTAACTTAACGTACTGAGAGTGACACTCTAGCGTGTCTCTACAGGAGTGCTGCTGCTGCCAGCCCTGAGACAGAGGAGAGCGGCTGTCTACCAGCGCGAGGGGGTCTCCAAATGAACGGCTGTCAGAGCGTTCAGGACTCAGCTGAATAGTGGAAACTCGGACACACACACACAGACACAGACAGACAGACAGACAGACACACACACACACACACACACACACACACACACACAGGTGAATAGCGGAAACTCAGAGGGAACTCAGAGTGGGCTAACGGACGCCGAGACACTTTGTATTTACCAGTTAACAGCTACCCTGACAGCGATTAAGCCACTTGTCCACTGAGTGCAGTGAGTGAGTGAGTGAGAGTGTGTGTGTGTGTGTGTGTGCGCGCGTGCGTTTGTGTGTGAGTTCCGGCAAATAAAAGAAAAATTTGCTGCACACTGAAATGCTTTTCTGAAGTGTGGGTAGTGTGTGGGTGTGAAACACATATAAAAGTAAGAGTAAGTGCAAAGTAATCAAATATAATGTACTGTAAAAGCATTCAAACTTGAAGGAGAGGTGGTGACTCTTCAAAAATTTGTCACATTCAGCACCGGAATTCACCACTTTCACTCAGCCCAAACCTCTGCCAGTGTGTTCGCATACCCTGCCTCTGTGAATAAGCTCACTGCCTTAAAAGGACAGAACACTTAATAACTAGGGCTGGGACTCGATTAAAAAAATTAATCTAATTAATTAGAGGCTTTGTAATTAATTAATCGAAATTAATCGCATTTTAATTGTATATAAATATATGACCTGAGAACAGTGAGAAGTATTTTTTTTTCACATGGATTTTTAGTATAGCCTACTATTGGATAATGACTGAATACATAGGCCTAAGCTTAAGCAACACAAATATTGTTTATTAATAAGTCCAACAGACCAGTGCAATTTTTGCCATAAAGTGTAGCAATACCATATTTAGAAATAGTACATTTTCAGAAATTCATGTAGCCTATAGATAGGTAGACCTTCTGTAAACTATAATACTGTGATATCCTGTTAATTGTGTCACCTGTTACCTTGAGTTGAGTTCATGAAATTGCTGTGTCCCTTTAAGGGGAACTGGGGGGCGGAGTTTACGTGTGTGCGTGTGTGCTTGTATGCGGTTCTGAGTGTGAAGTTTCTTTTAGGTCTATGAAAGTTGGACATGGAATTAGGTGCGGTGGATTACTGTTATAAGCGTGAGTTGTGGCTGTAACAGCAACTCGGTTGCTATTTGTTTAATGAATAAAGCTCAGAGGTTTCCCTCAAGTGTCTGGAATATCACAATACTTTGTCCACGCTAGCAGCTAGCTGCTTTATGTTTTGCACTGAGGTGATACCTGCGGTGATACGTCCTTGTTGCATAGGTTGCACACAACCATGCTCTTATCTACGCTTCCATCCGTTCGTTTTTTGTAACAACATTTCCCATCCACGGGGCCAACCAACGCGGTCACATCAGCTTCTTTGTTCATGTTCACTGTGCCACTGTGGTTTGTTTAGTCTGAACCGAACTCATGCGCGTTACTTGGTGCTCCAGTATAATCGGTCCGTCTGAAACTCATCCAGTGAGAAACGTTCCGCGGTGCAAAAATAAATAGGCATACGATTAAAATGCGTCAATTTTTTTAACGCATTAATGTTTGTGTAATTAATTAATCGTAATTAACGCGCTAAAGTCCCGGCCCTATTAATAACGTAATTTCCCAAATATTAGCCGCGGTCTATAATGTACATTGACTTTGCAAAATTTCTTCAGCTATGAGGTTAATACACAATGGTAGTTAGTATGGTATTAATATGGTTTCGCTTCTTTCAACTAGCATTAAAACGCTGTCCTGCAGCTTACACACAATGCGGCTAATAGACAGGAAATTGCTGTACGGCAGGTGGGGGGCTGGAGGCTAGTGCGGGATGTCAGCATCCAATGTGCTGGGTACCACACAATTCTCCCGAAGAGCACAGGAGGGTGAGGGTTTAGGCCAGTGGTGCCCAATTATTTTTCGACGAGGGTCAAATCATGTACAGCAAGTGAGGCTGAGGGCCAACAAATATATATATTCACGTTTTTTTTGTACTCGTCATGATCTGTTTATCTTTGGTCAGACGTCACATGGCGGGCCAATAAATTGCCAAGCCTGGGCCGGATCTGGCCTGCGGGCCACCATTTGGGGGCCACTGGTTTAGGCTGTGCACTTATCTGGCCTATCAAGACAGGGTCGAAATGAGGGCTTAGCAAAGCCCTTCAGTCTAGCGGCACCTGAAGACCAGCTGAAATGGAACGTGTCTGTCTCTCTCTCTGCCTGTGTGTGTGTGTGTATGTCTGTCTCTCTCTTTGCCTCTCTGTGTGTGTGTGTGTGTGCTGAATGCGGGCTGGACGGCGGACGTAGCTACAGGCATAGCAGGAAGCTCATTAGAGTGTTTCCGTGGGAACAGGTAGACAGCCGACTTTGCATTCAGCCAGACGCTACCTCTCTGTGTCGATAGCCATGTCAAACATATCGTACCCTCCCCCCTCCCCCCACCTCCCTCTCTCGCTCGCTCTCTGTCTCTCACTCACTGACACACACACACACACACACACAGTCTCCATCACTCCATCTCCCTCACACACAAGCACACACACACACACACACACAGGCACACAAACAAAGAGACGTGAAATCTATCCGCAGCGAGGAAAAGCAAAGTGTCCGCATCATCGTCGGACGTCTTCTCAGGAGAGATGAAAAGGGCAATTTCATCTGTCCGGAACATTCTGTCTAATGGCTGCTGTGCTACGGCGGCCTGCTGAGCCCCGCTACGCCCCGCTACAGAGTGAAGGATCATGGGACATCCATCCGCACAGGAGCGCCGGGGCCAGAGAGGATACAACACCTGCTGACACATACACATGCAGGAAGGCGTGCACACACACGCGCACATACACACACACACATGCGCACACGTACGCACACACACGCGCCTAGACAAACAGACACACAATCACATGCAATCACACACACACACACACACATACACACACACACACACACACCAGCATCAGGGGAGCTGGTGCACCTAGACACACAGATACACAATCACAGCACACGTAACCATTCAAACACACATACAGACAAAAAACACACAGTAGCAACAAAGAGGCAAATACAACAGGTCATTCAGCCGAGCCCTCTGGAGTGTAACGAGACCAGTCATTCAGCAACAAAGCAGATCTAAGGTGGATCTGGACCAGCTGAACTCCAGTCAACCACCACAGGGGTGTGTGTGTGTGTGTGTGTGTGTGTGTGTGTGTGTGTGTGTGTGTGTGTGTGTGTGTGTGTGTGTGTGTGTGTGTGTGTGTGTGTGTGTGTGTGTGTTTATATGTTGTGTCTTGAGGTGTAGTCTACTCAACGACTTCATCAGAAATTCAATTTGTTCCAGAGGCTGAGAATGAAAAAGCAATTATTCACACACACACACACACACACACTCTCTCTCTCTCCCTCCTGAGGTCTGCTCCTCACAAATATCTTTATTCTTTCTCTCTTCTTCATCCTTAGTCCAATTCACTCCCTCTCATCCTTTCTATCGTTCTAATTTCCCCTCATCCTCCCCTCTCTCTCCTGCCCCATCCCCGGTGCCTGGCCAGAGTGGCATGGGGCCTGGCAGTGCCAACCCCTCCGCACCCATTCACACAGAGACGGGCAGAGCCAACTCCTTCCCACAGATTCACACGGCGATGGGCAGAGCCAGCTTCTCTACACGAACCTGTGAGACATCGCTTTCCAAACCGTTAGCAGAATTGGTAAACGGCTGAAGATCTCTGTGTGAAGCTCCCTGCTCAGCGCGTTGCTGAAAAAACACACAGCTGATTGAAGAAGCTGGATCTGAATCTTGGGCACTTCCTGTGAGTATATCTCAAATTAGGAGCAGTCGCTTAGGATTTCGGAAAACACAACTTGATGCTAATCTGGATGGAAGGCCATTGGCCACTGAGAGGTGAGGGGGGGGGAGGGGGGGGAGCGCTGATACTAGAAAAGTATCACGATGTGATTTAACTCTCCATGACGGGAACCGAAGGAGAGGCATCGCTAGGTTACTGCCACTAGAGTTGCCCCGGCTTGTTGACAAACTATCATAATTTCCCAACGATTGGCCACAGCTTATATATAGACTTTGCAAAATTTCTTCAGCTATGCCGTTAATAGGGGGCAGTTAAAGGGAAACTATACAGGATTCCCTTTCGCTTTTCGTTTTCGCTCGTTTTATGCTGCATATTTCTCTGCAGTGCTTCCACTACAGCTTTAGCGTGTATATTTTACAAAACTCCTCAATCGATCAGTCTGCCTTTACACGAGCATGATCGAGACTTCACATGAGACTTCCTAGACCATGGGTGCGTCCCGAGGACTCCTGAAATTGCAAGCGTGGTTCTACCGCCTACAGACCACTAGGGCGGCCAAAAAAAATCATTGTTCGACCGGTAATGACTCATTTAATCACATATAACAGTATGAAACAAATTGATAAGCTGAAAAATGTTGCATAGTGTACCTTTTTTATGGTATCAATATGGTTCTGTCTCTTTTAACTTGCGTTTAACACTGTCCTGGGGCTTATACACAGCGCGGCTAATACACAGGAAAAGAGTGTAGACGTCTGCAGCAGAGTGAGGTTGTTTTTTGGGGTAGATCACGGACAGTGACTGCAAGCCCATGGACACAATGATGGTGTCCGCAAACATTTGTTTTTCCAAAGCAATTTAGACCATGGAAGGTAAACGTGAACCTAAATACTTTGGAGGGACGTGTGGCAGGATTTAAAAGACAGGCAGGACAGTGACAGGTCAGCGAGATAGTTATGGCAAGCACTGCATCACAGTCAGAATGTTGGTATTGTAACAATACTAGGGTGAGGGGTAGGCCCTGGCTCATGGTTGATAGGGAGGCGCACACACACACACACACACACAGGCTTACTTTATGTTGGGATCTGTATGCATACACCAAACTGTACTAACACACACACACACACACACACACACACATACGCATACGCATAAACATACACACACACACACACACACACACACACACTCTCCTGTGTCCAGCAGAGAGAGATGGCCCGAGGGTGCAGCTCTCGTTCACGCCCGGGTATTAGAGAGGGGAACACACAGCGGGAAGAACACACGCTGTGTTCAAAAGGTGCAGGGCTCACTCCCTCCCGCTAACACACATGCACACACACCACACACACACACGCACGCACATACACACGTGCGCGCACACACACGCACACGCACACACACACACACACACACACACACGTTCTCTCTCTCTCTCCACCTCTCTCCATCTCACAGACACACTCCTCTCCTCTTTCCAACACACACACACACACACACAGTCTTTCCCCCTCGGCTCAACTTCCTGTCTCTCTCTCAGCAGATGGGCATGTCACAGTGGGCTACATCAAGCTCCAGTCACGCCTGCCGCGTCTCACTTTAAAGCAGAGAGGGAGGGGAGAGAGAGAGAAGAGAGGAGAGAGAGAAGAGAGAGAGAGAGAGAGAGAAAAGAAAAGGAGGGATGGAGAGAGGAGAGAATGGAGATGCAGAGAGAGAGAGAGATGGAGAGGAGAGATGGAGAGATGGAGACAAGAAATGGGAGAGATGGAGAGAGAATTGACATGCAAAGTGAAAGGGGGGACTAGATAGATAGATAGATAGATAGATAGACAGCTCTGGATAGATAGATAGATAGATGGACAGATAGACAGATAGACAGACAGAGGGGGAGACAGGACCACAGGAGATGTAGATGAGGGTAAGAAAGAGGGATGGAGAGAGAGAGAGAGGACAGGTGAGAGATGAGCACAGAGAGAGGAGAGAAGAGATGGAGATGAGGGAGGGAGGGAGAGAGAGAGAGAGAGAGAGAGAGAGAGAGAGAGAGAGAGAGAGAGATGAGCACAGAGAGAGGAGAGAAGAGATGAGTGCAGTTCTCCTCTCCAGGCCTTCAGCACAGAGGGACAGACACCGAGACAGGGAGACGGAGGGGAGGAGAAGTAGGAGATGAGTGTGTGAGAGGGAGCGAGGGAGGAAAGAGAGAGGGGTATAGAGGGAGGGGAATAGAGGGAGGGCAGTAGAGAGGGAGAGTACTGGAGGACTTCGAGCAGTGAGCAGTGACAGCACGGAGAGAGAGGAGAGTGGAGAGATGTGTGCTGTGCTGTATTGCTGTGCTCCTCTACACAGAGAATCAATCTCAGAGTAGAGGGAAGGAAACCTTGAAGAACACACACGTGTGTGTGTGTACGTGTGGGTGACTAACACTGGAGAGACAAAGTCAGAAGTCTCAATAGAAGAGTCCCTTGCCCTTCAGTTCCAGCTGACCAACACGTGCGCACACACACACACACACACACACACACGACCCAGAGGCTTGTACTTACCACTAGTCGCTGGTGATCAACCACAAGGACAGGCGGGGGCGGAGGCTGAGGGAGATCCTCTGGCCTATCAGCTGAAGTGCTGCTCTGTTCTTCTGATTGGCTCTTTTGACTGCTCTGCTGTTCCGATTGGCCCTTTTCACTACTGGTCTCTTCTGATTTGCTCTTTTGACTGCTCGGCTCTTCTGATTGGCTCTTTTCACTACTGTTCTCTTCTGACTGGCTCTTTTGACTACTCGGCTCTTCTGATTGGCTCTTTTGGCTGCTGGGCTCTTCTGATTGGCTTTTTCGGCACGCCCGGGTTCTGGAACCACCTAACAAGAGGGACAGGATGTGGAAAGAAACTTGGTTAACAAGTTTTCTGATCTTTTACTTAAATCGCTTTAGTCTAAAATGCCACACATCAACTGAGCAGTCAAACAAACAAACAAATAAAGGATTTCTTCTAACCACAGTTGAAAAGCAAGAAATTACCGCGATTTTGCGGTATACCGCCTTAAATACACACCCCACACTCCTACAACAATTCTGATTGAGAGTTATGTTTATTATGAATTATGTGCTTCCATCACAACCAATTAAATTTAACACGGCCACAGCAACTTCAAAG
Source organism: Sardina pilchardus (assembly GCF_963854185.1). Classification (NCBI taxonomy): domain Eukaryota; kingdom Metazoa; phylum Chordata; class Actinopteri; order Clupeiformes; family Clupeidae; genus Sardina; species Sardina pilchardus. The sequence continues at coordinate 26,858,385 of NC_085005.1, forward strand.
ATCACTGGACCAAATGCTTAAGACATGAAATAAATAAGCAGTTTATCAACAAGGCTATCAAATTCGTAGCACTGTTACACGTAAGGGAAAATTAACCTTTATTGACAAATGCTGCGTATACTTCCCTATGTTGAAAAATCTATAAACATTGGAACATTGTGCTCCACGATACACATGCGAAGGGTCGGGTTTGCTTCATTCCATTCTATTAAATCCAAGTCACAAGATGATCCCTCAAATAACACATCACGACATTACACACTATGTGCAGGCCAATGTCTCATGTCAACCCATTTTTTTTTTTGCTGTGTTGACGGTGATGAGCTCAGACCCGTGGCAGGAGTCGCGTGACCAGTTACAGTCCCAGCCCTGTGTGTGTGTGTGTGTGTGTGTGTGTGTGTGTGTGTGTGTGTGTGTGTGTGTGTGTGTGTGTGTGTGCACATACAGTGTGTGTGTGGGATTGTCAACACCGTCTCCTCTGAGCTTAAGCGTGTGTGTGACCAGACTGATGTGCTGAAAATGAGCTTGAAAACGTGTGTGTGACACGACACCTCTTGTCTTAGCTCTGAAGTGTGTGTTCCATGTATGACATGTAAAGAGTGTGCGATAAAAAATAAATAATATCCGCACGCGGCCTTGTATGTCCTGTCGAAACGTAACCTGGAAGCATACAAGACAGTGTGGACAGCGGATATCTTTTCTTATTTCTACGTTTTTGCTAGTATCCAGCACCTGTCGAATTTATACATATGTGCGTACGCTTCTGCACTACAGTACAGTAATTTCCCGCATATAAGCCGCATCGTGTATAAGCCGCAGGACAGTGTTTTATGCCAAGTTAAAAGAAACAAAACCATATTAATACCATATTAACTGCCCCCTTGTATTAACCTCATAGCGGAAGAAATGTTGCTAAATCAATGTATAAGCCACGGCTAATAGTCGTGAAATTACAGTACGTACAGAGTGTGTGACACCATTACCTTCTGTCTCATGTCCGCTCTTACTGCACTCGTTGGCTGAAGGGACGGACGTCTGCATTGACTCCGCCTCCTCCTCCTCATGGATGACCACGCCCGCTTCTCCCTTAGCCCCTCCCCCTTTGTCCTGCCCCGTCGCCCCCTCCTCCTGCTCCGCCTTCCCAGAGTGCCCTGCTTCGGACGTCTTCGGCGGCGCCCCTCCGGCGGCAACGCGCGGGTCCGTGTTCGTGTCCGTGTCGGCCGCGGCCGTCTGACTGTCCAGGCTGGACATGGACTCGTCTCCGTTGACGCACTTAGGGGCGGGGTTTGGGGCGGGGGGCACGTGCCTGAGGGCGAGGGCTTCGCTGGAGCTCTCCTCCTCCGTGGAGACGGCGTGGCCGTTGTGCTGCGTGGAGTCCAAAATGGCGGCGGCGGCGGTGGTGGTGGTGGTCGTTGAGGACGACGACGTGGGAGGCGGTGGCTCGCAGGACTCCCCTTCCTCCTCCTCCTCCTCCTCTTCCTCCTCCTCCTCCTCGCCGTCCTTGCCCAGGCCCAGGCCGGCCTCCTCGGACTCGGCCCAGCCGTTGGGCTCCTCCTCCTCCTCCTCCTCGTCTTGGTCCTCCCCGGCCTCCTTCTTTAGGTAGCTCTTCTTCTTCCTGATGATGCCGTGCCTCCACGATGATCGCCGCGGAGCCTTGCGCTTCAACTGGTTATCTGGGAGAGACCGATAGAGAGGGGGGAGGGAAAGAGAGAGAGAGAGAGATGTGTTATTGTTACACTATGATATACATTTGTATGACTGTTTTGGCAACATGAATATCTTAGTTGTCATCTCAAAAAAGCATTTTGAATATGAATTTGAATTTGAGAGAGAGAGACAGACAAACAGACAGAAAGAGAGGGAGACAGACAAACAGAGAGAGAGAGAGAGAGAGAGAGAGAGACAGACAGACAGACAGAGAGAGAAAGAGAGAGAGAGAGGAAGAGGAAGAGGAAGAGAGAGAGGAAGAGAGAGAGAGGAAGAGGAAGGAATCATCAAGTGTGGAATTTGAACAGCATTTCCCTGTAGTCTGGTGCTGTGTCCGTGACGTGGCGTGCACGCTAGTCAGTGGATTATGTGCCAGACTTGATTACGTGTGTCATCTATCCAGTCGGCTTTAACAAGCACTTCATATTCCCTGAATATCCAAACATTTCTAGACTTTTAGTCTGACTTGACATGGCCATATAGCACACCATCGTAAAGAGCAAACACACACACACACACACACACACACACACACACACACACACAGTGATGCCTCTAGTGCGGGGAGACACAGCAACAGCTGTTCATCTCACTTTGTTTGCATGCTGCTGAAATATTTATGAGTGCTTATATATTCAAGTAAACAAGGACAGATAGACAGAGATATCTGACAGGGAGGGAAAACAAGTGTCCCCGCGCACGCGCGCGCGCGCGTGCGCGTGTGTGTGCGCGCGCGCGTGCGCGTGTGTGTGCGCGCGCGTGTGTGTGTGTGTGCGTGCGTGCGTGCGTGTGTGTGTGTGTGTGTGTGTGTGTGTGTGTGTGTGTGTGTGTGTGTGTGTGTGTGTGTGTGTGTGTGTGTGTGTGTGTGTGTGTGTGTGTGTGTGTGTGTGTGTGTGTGTGTGTGTGTGTTAGCACTATGATGAAAACAGCCACTGCTGACAATGTTATACAGCATACAGCCATAGCCGGGAAACACACAGTGTGTAAGCCATATTATATATGCCACATGCACAGACACAGTGTGTGATTGTGTGTGCACTATGAGTAGGTGGGTCTGTGTGTGTAACTGCATGTGTGTGTACTCTATGCACATGTCTGTGTGTTGGTCTATGAGAGGAAAACTCTGCCGCTAGTGACAGCTTGCCTCTGTGTGTGTGTGTGTGTGTGTGTGTGTGTGTGTGTGTGTGTGTGTGTGTGTGTGTGTGTGTGTGTGTGTGTGTGTGTGTGTGTGTGTGTGTGTGTGTGTGTGTGAGTGCGTCTGTGTGTCTGTCTGTGTGTGTCCAGCCCAGTTCATCTCCACTGCAGCTGCCTCTGCTGTGGAGGCTGGGTGATGCTGGGTGATGCTGTGTGAGTCGCTGCCGTGGCAACCCCAGGCGAGGCTGTAATTGGTCCATTTTGGGCTCATCAGAGGGGGCAGTGTGGCAGAGGGGGGGCGGAACAGAACAAAGAGGCCTGGCAGCACCTCATCAGACACTAATGGCCTGTGATTGTTGCCATCAGGGCCATGCCATTGTGCAAGCACACGCATCAAAGTGCTGTGTGTGTGTGTGTGTGTGTGTGTGTGTGTGTGTGTGTGTGTGCAAGAGAGAAAGACGATAAGAAGGTGTGTGTGCATTAGCCTGGAAGAAAGAGGGAGGAAGTACTGTATGTGTGTGTGCGTGTGTGTGAAAGAGGCAAAGGGAAGAAGTGTACAGTACGTGTGTGTGTGCATGTGTGTATGTGTATCAATACATGTGTGCGACTGTGTGCTATGAGGCAGCAGAGAGATTAATCTGAGATGCTTTGGCCCAAGTCGACAAGTGAGCACTACTCTACTCCTGGCTGTTATACAACGTTATACAAAACCATTAGTGACCGACTCCCTCCTCGATCCTACTAAAACTCTGAGGGAAAAGAATTACTGACTTACTGACTAAGGCATTGTTCCATTATTGCTGCACAAGCCTGTGTCCCGCAGGGCACATACTGTACTGAGCTCCACCTGAGACGTATGCTACATTCTTCAATTCTCTGTTGGAGAGTGCTGCTGTGGCGCAACAGGCTGCCGCGCTCGCACCATATACGGGTCTGAGTGCCCACAGGGACCCAGGTTCGAATCCGACCTGCGGTCATTTCCACATCTACCCCATGTCTCTCTCCCACTTGTTTCCTGCCTACCTCTAATCACTGTCCTATCATAATGAAGGGCAAAAAGGCCAAAAAAATAAACTTAGAAAAATAAATTCTCTTTGTTGGTGATGCCCTACCACTTCACAGGCAGCAGTGGCACCATATTTGGGCATCAGTGCCTGTGGGGTCCCAGGTACTGCAGTCACGTCCCAATCCCACCCCATCTCTCTTCTACTCACTTCCTGTCTCTCTCCGCCGTCTTACTGATATACAGGCAAAAGCCAAAAAATACTTTCAAATCATAAATCACCCACCAAAAAGTTCCTGACTTCTCTGCTAGCTCGAGCACATGCCCTGATACTAACATTAACACTCTGCTTGCCAGCTCTTTTACCAGAGATTCCCCAGCGCATGCATGCACTCACACACACACACACACACACACACAAAGACACACACACACGCACGCACGCAGACAAACACACACACATAGGCAAGCTGTCACCAGTGGCGAAGTTTTCCCAAACCCAAAAACGGCTAACTGCATCCATTATGCATGAAGGTGAGGAAGGCAACTCAGAAGCAGCACAAGAAAGCGCATATGAAATCAGAGCAGCGATCTGCCGCTGTGTGAGTGTGTGTGTGTGTGTGTGTGTGTGTGTGTGTGTGTGTGTGTGTGTGTGTGAAGAGGCAAAGAGTGCTTTCCCCACTGTGGATCCACGGGCCTCTCATCAGGGATCAGCATGCTGTGCTGTGTGTTGTGTGTGTGCGTGTGTGAGAAGTCGAAGGACTACTGGCTGGACAGGTGGGCTTTTTATTTCAACATCAAACATGCACTGATAAAAAACTCAAACTCATTCAAGCCCCATCCAGCTCAAGATGGACAACCAAATACGACGAAAGGAATTAAATCATACACACACACACACACACACTTATAAATAAGGCAACAAATTCTGCAAATTTGTGTTTTGTGTTGTGTTGTCCATTTCACCGGACAACACAACACCACCCTCCCTCCCTACAAAAAACACTCACACACACTAACAAAAATGTATGTGGATATACAGTACACTACACTGAAAATGCAACACAAGGTTTGTGAGTAGTTTTACAAGTGTGTGGATTTTGGCTTTGAATGAATGTGCCTGACAGTGTTGCATGCAGAAGTGTATGCTTGAGTATGTGGTCTAC
>NC_085005.1:26865894-26868394 GCF_963854185.1 Sardina pilchardus
GGCACACACACACACACACACAAACAAGGGCACTTGCACACAGACTCAAACTAATGCAGATAGATAGACACGCACTATCACTCAAAAAGACATCCACACATTCAGACTGACACACACACACACTTGCACTAGTGCTTTCCTTCTCACACACACCAAAAAAAAAAAAAAAAAACAGTTTGAGTGTTTGGACTCTACTCAACTTGGTGTGTGTGTGTGTGTGTGTGCGTGTGTGTGAGTGAGAGTGTGAGAGTGTGTGAGTGAGCGAGAGCGAGAGAAAGCGAGAGAAAGCATGAGAGAGAGACTCACACGGATCAACAAGCTACATTATTCGATAAGAACCAGACTTCCAAGCAGCATCAACTGCCTGTGAGAGTGTGAGCATGATGACAGATGACACGGGTCAGAAATGGCACAGAAAGAGACGAAGCCACTGGCGTTCAGTACACACTCATTCTCTCTCTCTCTCTCTCTCTCTCTCTCTCTCTCTCTCTCTCTCTCTCTCTCTCTCTCTCTCTCTCTCTCTCTCTCTCTCTCTCTCTCTCTCTCTCTCTCTCTCTCTCTCTCTCTCTCTCTCTCTCTCTCTCTCTCTCTCTCTCTCTCTCTCTCTCTCTCTCTCTCTCTCACACACACACACACACACACACACACACACACACACACACACACACACACACACACACACACACACACACACACACACACACACACACACACACACACACACACACACACACACACACACACACACACACACACACACACACACACACACACACACAGGCAAAGCAAGAGATGCTGTGTGGAAATGGAGATAACAATCTAATCGCTATTTTGTAATGCAATTTGTGTACCATCCTGTTGCCAACACACACACATACACACACACACACACACACACTGTAAGTGTGTATTACAGCTCAATAAATTTACATACAAATACATATTTCATACTGAAAGCAGCTAACACTAACAACCTCAAAACTAAAACACACATACAGACATACATGAACACACGAACATACACACACGTGTACACACACAAACACAAACACACACACACAACACACAAATCACCCCCCTCACACACACACACAACCCAGGCCGCCTCTCATAATTGACTTGGGTGAACCTCAATATTGCTGCGATAATGAAACATTGATCGGGCTGCGGCGTTCAGAGGAACTCCATTGCTAGGGGTCAAAGGTTGAGTTGTTGCCTGGAGACAGCTTTCACGAGGCTGTCATTGGGTCTTGGGCCTCCGTGCTTTTCTTGAGGGTCAGAACTGTGTGTGTGTGTGTGTGTGTGTGTGTGTGTGTGTGTGTGTTTACAGAGTACCGGTGTTCCTTTAAAAGGGGTCCTGACTGACCTAGCCTTTGACTCTCCCCATTACGGGTAAATGTGTGTGTGTGTGTGTGTGTGTGTGTGTGTGTGTGTGTGTGTGTTGTGTGTGTGTGTGTGTTGCAGGCATTGGAGGGCAGAGTGTGCGTGTGTGCATGCATGTGTGTAGAAAGTGATTCAATGTTGAGTGCTTCAATTATATTTGCTTCAAGTAAGCAGCGTGCGTGCATGTGCACACAAACACAAACACACACATATACACACACAAACACACACACACAAAAAGGGGATGACAGGAGAGCAAGAGTAAGGATGAGATACTGAGAGACAAGGTGAGAGACAGAGAAAGAGAGCATATTAGCATCAATAAGAGAATGTGTGTGTGACTGGGTGAGAGACACGCAAAAAAGAAGGGACAGAGAGAGAGAGAGAAAGAGAAAGAGAAGACAGAGAGGACAGAGAGAGAGATAGAGTGAGAGTGAGAGTGAGAGAGAGAGAGAGAGAGTATGAATAAGTGATTGTGTATATGACTAAGGGGAAGAGGACAGCAATTTGAGAGAAGGAGAGAGGAAGAGGGGGAGATGGAGAGAGAGAGAGAGAGAACATCAGACAGTGATCCCTGAGAGTGCCCTCTGGTGCGACCATATGCCGTTTGTCAGCGGAGGCGGCGAAACGTGACCGCGACACCTAACGAGACGCGGCAATCGATAAATGATCCGCCGGAAACTTCTGGAAATGAAGGCCATCAGTCACGAGCAGAGGCCGTCCTCACACCACCCCACTCACCCCCTACGCAACACCCCCCGCCCCCCCCCTCCCCCGCCAGCCCCCACGGGCCTCCACATGAACCTGCCTCTAATTAATACCCCCCTTTAATCTCAACCAGGCAATAACACACACACACACACACACACACCTTCTACACAGACCACATCAAGGAATGAGAAACACAAACACAAACACACACACACACACAAACACACACACAGGGAATCAGAGAAACACACACACACACACACAACCCCCGTTCAACCACAGACTTCATCTGGGAATGGAGAGAAACACACACACAGCCAGATGGAGAGAGAGAGAGAGAGAGAGAGAGAGAGAGAGAGAGAGAGAGAGAAAGAAAGAGAGAGAGGATTGACAAATAAGCACACTA
>NC_085005.1:26873394-26880894 GCF_963854185.1 Sardina pilchardus
TATATGCATATATGAAGGCCCAACAGCTGTCCATCACTGCACTGCAAGGTTGAAGATGAGGCTTACAAATACAATAATAATATAATATAAATATTATAAGTATCATACATCATAGTCATCATAGCAACCAGATGATGTTCTATTCAATGTTTTGCTGTGGCCACATGACTAAAACAGCCTATAGTGACAGTGACACTGAAAATCAGCCTCAAAGAATAAACTACACATCAGATTCAACACTTCAAATCTCTTTCATCTTACTTTGCCGTGAAATACACTTAGATTGGAACATTAAAAACTTTGCTTCTGTGGGCCAGATAAGGGCTGACTACGGGCCAGATCTGTTCCCTGGACACTTGACCTCATCCAGGTCACAGTCAGCACCCCAGTGGTGCTCCAGCGGTGGCAATTTTTTATTTAATTTTTTTTCTTTCTGGAGAGCTTCTTAACTCGTTGGGAGACACGGCATATTCGTAATGGACCTAATTAAGGAACTCTTATTAAAAACGAGAGAGGAGGGGCACAAGAGGCTCACAGAAATTTAATTTGCTGAGGAAGAAAAAAGAAAAAAAAAAGAAGGAAAAAAAAAGCAACTCCACTGAACCTCCCTAAGCAATAAATATACCCTTTCATAGAGCGAATATACACACACACAAAAAAAGGAGAAATAAAAAAATAAAAAGAAGAGAGGGGGGGAAAACAAAAACAAAAACAAAACTCCAAACAAAGGCTTCGCAGGCGTACGGTACGCGCTAATGAAGGAGGCACCGCTAAACAAATTAAGGGGCCATCATCAACGGAGCAGCGGTAAAGACAAAGGCCTCCAGTGGCCTCAATCAATTAGATGTGAGGAGGCTGCGAACGCGTGGGATAATTGCCGAGGTGTTTGGGGGGTCCCTCTCTGCGCCCGGGCAGGCGCTCTGATGAGAGCGAGACCGAGGATAGGACGTGGCGAGTCGGCGGTGTTGGTGCGCGGCGCGGCGCGGCGCCTGCATCCCACTCTCGTCCGCCGGCACATCATCCATCTCCATTACGTCTTCACCACCTGATCGCGCCGGTCAGCGGAGAGCCCCGCGGCTCGGATTGGCTCCCGGTCAGCGGAGGAGACGATGGATGAGGCCGGACGCCGCCGGAGGAGGGGGAGGAGGGGAGAAAACGAGGCAGTAATGAATCCCTCAACATGCTTGCTTTGAGATGCTCTGGCTGGACCTGGACACGAACCTGAGGGGTTTGAACTCCGTAAGCAGCCGCTCTGGTTCTGTGCATCTTCACCAGCTTCCCGGTAATCAGCAGTGCTTGATCTGAGTATCGAGTATGCGTATCGACCCTTTTGACTGTGATGTTGCACGCACTTTGCTCCACCAGCTGAGCTGCAGGGATATACGAAGCACAGGTGTGGCGGAAAGTTCTGGATATCGAGCCCAGTCCTAATATTTTGTTGGGGGGGGGCTACCATTTCGCTCAACCAGTGTGATGGTGCAGTGGTTGGCATTGCTGCTTCGTTTGTGGTCGGCCTGAGTTGGTTAACGAAGGAGTCTCCACTAAACAGCTGAATGGATCATCATCATCTGAGCAGCGGTACAAAACAAAATGATGTGCCACAGATGTGGTTTTAAATGTTTCAGCCCAGAGAGAGCAGAGGTCAACAACAAGGCTAGGCCTGGGTCTGGAACAGATTTGGTGAGGAGGGCCAGTTACGGCTAACCTAGAAATCTAGACGCCCCTAGCGGCAGCAAATGTAATTTGGCTGGCGGGGCAGTCTAGGCACGATCCATAGAGCCAGGGAGCCGAGAACTCGAAAAACCAGCGGGCCAATCACAGCGTGTATAGAGTCGGTGGGTGGGCTTAACATAATGGTGACTGACATGCGACCAGAAGTTGCGACGGTAACGCATCGTGTTGTTTGAAAACGAGAAGATGATTCGTTTAGCGTTATCCTATTGCGTGGAGAGGGAAGGTTACGCATCCTGCTACTTGAAAACAAGAAGACGATTCGTTTAGCGTTATCCTATTGCGGGGAGGGAATTTGAAAGACAACTGTTTATCCCACCCCTCCGATTGAGCCCTGTCTACGGTGAGTGTCCAGACCCTACATCTTTGATGTGGGTCTGGCTCGTCAGGCTAAGTTACGGCAGCTGCCACGGCTTGATCCAGTTCTGCCCAAATTCTGGTCTGACTCTGGCACGGATCCAGTGTGGCTTTCCAGCCCAAATTGACATTCTCAACTTCACTGGCATATTGGGGCTGGAAGCTAAACGAATCATCTTCTTGTTTTCAAATAACATGATGCGTTACCGTCGCAACTTCTGGTCGCATGTCAGTCACCATTATGTTAAGCCCACCCACCGACTCTATACACGCTGTGATTGGCCCGCTGGTTTTTCGAGTTCTCTAACTTCACTGGCATACACCAGGGCTGGACGCGGGGCAGGATCCAGTCCAGCTGTGGTCCAGACTCTGGTCTGTCTGTCTGCATTTGTCCTCAGAGAGCCATGTCTGCCAACACACACCTGGATGTGCTCTGTATCCAAACAGCCTGGGAGAGTGGAGCCGAGCCGAGTCGAGTGGAGCGAGGGGCCGCAACAGACAAGCTGAAGCAGACGTAAAAGTACATTAGTGAGAACGTATTAGGCAAGTCTATTAAAATCAAGAGCAGAGGCCCAGAGAACTAATGGCCGCGCACACATACTCGTCCAGCAGGGGAAATAGGCAAGTTAGAAGATTAGTTGGACCTTCTCATTACGGCGATGGACCGACACGCCCGAAACTCACCACGGAGAGTTCGGCTGGAGCCGATAAACAGAGAAACTCTGAGAAACTGATGGTCAGCCAGAGATTTAAATGTGGACTGCTTAAGGTGGCACGCCATAAAGTGAGCCATTTAAGGTGGAATGTAGCGCATGAAGCGAACCATTGAAGGTGTTTAAGGCTGTTTATGATCGGGCTTATCGAAGTGGACTGGTCAGGGTGTGGCATTTCAGGTGAACAGTTTAAATTGAATCTTCTAAAAAAGTGGATGATTTAAGGTGAAAGCTTTAGGACGGGTTAGGGGAGAGGGTTAGCGGAGAGCGTTTAAGGTGGGGTCTGCTGTCACACGGTAGCTGTGCTCTGCGTGACTACTCGGTCCCGGGTGAAGAGAAGACAAGCGAGGAAGCAAACAAGCGTGTCACCCTCCTGCTGTGTTTTATCCATCTCTAGGCTGGGTCCCCCACACCACCCCCCGAACACGAACACACACACACACACACACACACACACACACACACACGAACACACACACACACACGAACACACACACACACACACACACACACACACACACACACACACACACACACACACACACACACACACACACACACACACACACACACACACACACACACACACACACACACACACACACACACACACACACACACACACACACACACACACACACTCTGTTCTCACTCAGCACGGCACACAAAAGGGGTCTCACGCTCGATTTTCCCTTCATGTTACGGTCAGCAGCTTGGCCAGCGACCTGACATCTGCTCCTGGTGAGGAGAGGAAGGGAGGGGAGGTGACGGGAGGGGAGGGGAGAGGTAAAGAGGGAAAGACACGAGAGGAGAGGAGAGGGGAGGAGAGGAGGAGGAGAGGAGGAGGAGAGGAGGAGGAGAGGAGGGGAGAGGTAAAGAGGGAAAGACACGAGAGGAGAGGAGAGGAGAGGAGAGGAGAGGAGGAGAGGAGGAGTGAACAGAGGAGGAGAGGAGGGGAGAGGAGAGGAGGAGTGAACAGAGGAGGGGAGATGAAAGAAAGGGGATGAGATAGGAAGAGAGGATAAACAAGGGATAAAAAGGATAAACAAGAAAGAGGAGAGGAAAAGAGTAGAGAAGAGAGGAGAGAAATGGAGTAGAGAAGAGAGGAAAAGAGGAGATAAAAGAGGAAAAGAGGAGAGAAGGGGAGTAGAGAAGAGAGGGAAAGAGGAGATAAAAGAGGAAAAGAGGAGAGAAGGGGAGTAGAGAAGAGGGGGAACGAGGAGATAAAAGAGGAAAAGAGGAGAGAAGGGGAGTAGAGAAGAGAGGGAAAAGGGCCGAGAAGAGAATAGGAAGGGAGGGCGGAAGAAGGTGGAAAGACCAGAGATCTCACACCTTAACAGGCACGGGAGAACACATGGCTGAACTGGTGTGCCTAGTGTGTGTGTGTGTGTGTGTCTGTGTGTGTGTGTGTGTGTGTGTGTCTGTGTGTGTGTGTGTGTGTGTGTGTGTGTGTGTGTGTGTGTGTGTGTGTGTGTGTGTGTGTGTGTGTGTGTGTGTGTTTGGAGCAAACAGAGCAAGTAATTCCCCTAAGTTTAACACCAAAAGCCCTATTCTGGGTCGCCGTGAGTTCAATTCAATCTAGCAGAAAATAGCAGTGGGGCAAGTTCAGCTTTATCTAAACAGAACACCATGGCCAGGTCTGATGAAGGTCAAATCTAAAAGTCCATTGGAGTTCAAATCAATCTTAACAAAATGGGGGAAGGCTTGATCAGGCTTAGATATATTTTAAAAGTTAAGAGCACAGAAAGGTCTTATGAAAGTCAATGGAAAGGTCTGTTCAAGTCAAGATCCATCTAAAAATCCTCTATGATAAGGTCTGATTACGACCAAATTAATATCACATTAAGATCTGTTAAAATTCAGCAAAGTTCAAACACTGACAATACGGTATTGTTTGCTCAGGTCTAAGTTACCACTAAAGCAAGGTCTGTTCAAGTGTGAATAAACTTTTACAAAAAAAGTAATACTGTAGAAAGTTATTTTAAAGATTTAAAACAGTCTGCATTGAAACTACAAACTCTTCTCTTGGCTGATAAATGTTTCAGCAGCTAAACAAAGATTGACCCCAATGGACACCAACATCATTGACTTCAGAAAATTACTAGGAGGTTTTTGGATGTTTGAGCTCCTCTGGGTCTTCAGCAGACTTCTTTCATCAGATCAGCCAACACTTCAGCACCCAAATTGCTATTAAGGCAACAGAAGTCCAAATACACTGAAAAATTAATAGTAGCGAATGCTTTTTTTGCAAAACACAACACACTCTGCATTGAAACCACATTCTCTCCTCCTGACTAATAAATACTGCAGCAACTAAACACAGACTATGTGAGGCAGTCCCCACAGCCTTTCTTCCAATAATGATTCGATGTAATTCGTCTTCAGCAGTTTTTCTTAATCACCCTGACCGAGAGCATTCCACAGCCAACCCATTAAAGCTTAAGCACGAGAGATTCCCTTCTCTTGACCACATCAAGCACACTGCAATCACTCTCGCAGCCTTTTTTTCCCCTGCTCCTATACATCAAGCTGCAGAGAGATGTTATTACCAAAGTCCTAGGCTTGATATACACACATACTGAAGGCTGATGCCAGATGAAAATGTGCACCTGAAAATTACTTTCCCACAGCTAGAGGTTGGAGGGAAAAAAATCAATTCACGGTAGCATCACCATATTTTTCGAGAGGAAAAATATCTATTTATCTACAACTGTATATGATTTGAATCTTATTTTGGTACAATTACTGTAGGTCTACTAATAGCACAAGGCCCAGGTCTTTTCATGCATGTGAAAATTGGAAAAAAGGATGTCTGTGTTTGGAAAATAACAGCCCACGGCAAGATGGCTGAAGAGACTTCCAATATACAGAACCTAATACATGGGGAAAATAAAATCACTGTAAGTATGTTTTTCATAGATAGCTATAATGTCACTGCCATCAAATGCATGGTTCAATGAGAATAAAAATCACTCGTATAAACAACTTGTTCAGAATAAAACTGCCTGATCTGATTGGAATTTCAATTGGACTGAAGAATGGTTCCTAACAGAATCTGACTAAACAGTCATGTTTAGACTTATTCAGATTACTTCCTGTAGGCAGCCGTTTCATGCATAATCAGTGCTCGTCTTGTAATGTGAACTAAAAAAAAAAGAGAAAAAAGCATTGGATTCATAAAAATTACATTAGCAAACGATGATGCCATCTGCTAAGATCTAAAAGGAAAGTATGATCGTTTTGTGAGATAACTGTCATCACTAAAAGGGACAGCTTCTTGTGTTCTGTTCTCCGCTTACAGTACGAGTAAATAAGAATCATATTCATGCTGTTGTTTCATTACTGCGCTGAACAGACAACACATATATCCATCTTGAACTGATCTCAAAAACTCTGTGCCAAACAGCATGCATGAAGCATAATCTGCTAATCCAATTAAATGCATTGGTGTATGCAAACACCAGCAGGGTAAATCCAAGAACATGGCCAACTTAACTCGAAGAGTACAGAATAAACCTCTAAAACTGTAGGAGAGAGCAAATATTGTGATGGCATCATATCGCAACATCATATCTGCTGCATTAAATACACATTAGTGTGCATATCCTCTCCGACATCAGCAATAGCAGTTGGCTCCAGGGGTTAAAGGCTGTGGGTTCTAAACACACAATTATGAGAATGTGTATCTGTGAAATGCCAGCGAGTCTCTTTGAATAAAAGCGTCTCTCCGAGATGTCTTCGGCAGATGGCAAGGAAGAGGCCGTAAGATCAAGTGCTTTCCACGCTTCTTAGGGGGAAGTGCAGGAAGGCAAGATGATCGAAGAGTGGGGTGGAGGAGAGGGAAACAGAATAAGATGGATGGAGGGATGGAGAGGCATGAGTTAGAAAGAGAGAGAGACAGAGAGAGAAAAAGAAAGAGAGAGATGTCCAGATGTGGCCTCTGCTCCTCACACCTGCACACCAGTTGCCCTCGAGGCGTGACTGAGCCAGCAGTCGGGCTGGCAGGACACGGGCAGGAGAGTCACAGGTCATCGCCATGACAACATGTCAGGCAAGAGTGTCAGCGGGTGTGGGTGGGGGTGGGGGGTAGTTTTGGCAGACAGAGAGCCGTCTGGTGTGTTAGCCCTGGTGAGAACACAAGTCCCATTTCACGGGCAGCCGACTCCAAAATGAAAACCCTCGCTAACGTTTAAGACGAGCAACTCCGCAGACATGTTGCGGGAGCGTCGGGTTCGCTTGCGCGAGCTTCCTGACTGACGTGTCCTGATGCGAGAGAGAGGGCAAGCTTTGGTCTGGCAGCTCAAGGAAAAACAGAAACTGCTGAAAGTGCATTTATAAACACAAACACTGATATTGCACCATTCTCTAGGCTGATGAAACTGCTCAGAGGAGGTGCTCACACACACACACACACACACACACAGTCAATAATGTTTAGACATCTGAAAGCGTTGCGTGTGCACACACACACACTATTCACAAGAAAAAAATACATACATGTAACTTCTTTCTAACACACACACAGTTTCACACACAAACAAGTTCTTATTTAGAAGCTTTAGTATGCTGGCTGGACAGGACGGTCACGCTTTTCTCCACTTTATAAACACACAGCAATGGAACTTCACTGTGAAGGAGGAGTCCATGGACCTTTCTATCCGTCCAGCCTTGAGATGCAGAGCACCCCATTGACGATCAC
>NC_085005.1:26885894-26893394 GCF_963854185.1 Sardina pilchardus
GGACTATAAGGTCATGTCCATGCATCAACTTTGGTTGTAATCGTTGTCATATTGTCAGAGCATTTTGTTTTAATTGGGCTTGATTTTCAAAAAGCCCATTTTCGTCCTATCATTTCACCATGTGGACAGTTAACAGATTTTTTTTTTAATTTTACCATATCACATTCTGTATGTGAGGATCATCTGTCCAAAATGTGGGCTTGTTGCTGAGTTGGAAAATATTCTCTATAAATCCACTGAACTTGCATTGGATCTGCAGTACCACTTTGCACCACATGGGGTGCTCTTTTAATACAATGGAAGTCAATGGAAGAGTAAGAGATTCACTTGTTTGCTGCACATATCCAATCTAAACACACATTTTATGGTTCATAGTTGAATTTCTCCAAGTAATTATTGCAACATGAACAACATACTACTCATAAATAAATCTTATTTAGAGAAAATAAGCGGATCAAGCAAATTATACACACATAAGACTGACTGGTCATCATACATACAAGATACTTGATGAGTTATCTCCTTTTCATGAATGCGTCTTGGATCCAGGCAATAGCGTTTTGAGCCCTCATACCTTTTGATTAAAACTTTTATGTGATGGAAACATGCATGGTCATCTTCATCAAGTGAAATATTTGCTCTAAACTGCATCTGACGCTTTTTCTGCATCTGATAATGCACTGAATTCTTGAAACCCCTTTTTTCTTGAATATGTTCATGACTTTCATTTTCCAACTTCTATGGTGGTGTAGAAAACTGTTACAAAGATGGCAAGCTAAATCTTCTTGCTGCATGTATGATCAGTCAGTCTTATGTGTGTATATTTAGCTTGATCAGTTTATTTAGCTAAATAAGATTTATTTATGAGTAGTATGTTGTTCATGTTGCAATCATTACTTGGAGCAATTCAACTATGAACCATAAAATGTGTGTTTAGATTGGATATGTGCAGCAAACAAGTGAATCTCTTACTCTTCCATTGACTTCCATTGTATTAAAAGAGCATCCCATGTGGTGCAAAGTAGTACTGCAGATCCAATGCAAGTTCAGTGGATTTATAGAGAATATTTTCCAAAAATCATATCTCCAATAAAGAAACTCAGCAACAAGCCCAAATTTTGGACAGATGATCCTCACATACAGAATGTGATATGGTAAAATTAAAAAAAATCCTGTTAACTGTCCACATGGTGAAATGATAGGACGAAAATGGGCTTTTTGAAAATCAAGCCCAATTAAAACAAAATGCTCTGACATTATGACAACGATTACAACCAAAGTTGATGCATGGACATGACCTTATAGTCCATATATGAGTGGGAAAAAAACCTGATGAAATTTGTGGCACATACCTTTCGAATGAGAAGCCTTCAAAAGTGATGATGTCTTTTCACATAATGAATTTATAGCCATTTTCAGAGCTTTGCAGAGGGGAAATTACACAAGACACGTCTCATCTGATTAGATTTCTTAATTCAACAGGAAAATGTGCTTCCATTCACATAGTTTCACTGATGTGTGTGAAATACCAAAAGAACCAATAACGTTGCAAGTTGACCAAAAAGGACTGTTCACCACAATGCTTAAAATGACTTGAAGCTTCAAAGGGCTGTAGATTTTAAACCATTAGTGATCCAGGTATACTATTTCAGATTTGTGCATAGGTCTAGTCTACAAACACCTGTGATTTATTTCAGATTTTTTCGGAGAGGGTCACTTTCCGGCACTGGGTGATTTGACACGGAATGACCCTGTTTCTGTTCGGAACGAATCAATTGGGAGATAATTCTGGTTCAAAGCCCTGCACAAATCAGACTAGCAGGTTTCAAGCTGTGAGTGTGTGTGAACACAGACAGACAGAGGTAACACATTATTATAATACCATGACTAAAAAAAATGTGAGAGAGAGATAAAGAGAGAGCAAATGAGGGGGGGGGGGGGGGGCAAGAGTGGGGCAAGAGTGTCTGTTTGGTCCATGACACGAGTGTATACATGCGTGTGTTTCTCACCTCTTTTCCTGCGTGCCTTGATCTCCTCACACATGCGGTCGAACTCAGGGTCAAGCTCAGAGGCGATCGTGGCGTGGGCCGTGTCCCTCAAACTGCAGGCCCGGTGCCGGATGATCTTGTCTGAGGGGCAAAAAAAACACACAATTATAAACGTTATACAGCATGCTATAATCAGGAATATATAAACCAAACACACACTAACCTGTTATAATGCAAGCTATTACACATGTATTACAAAGACAACAAAGGCTGTGACTGCAAGACCAAGGCAATAGCAGATGAATAACCCTGTCTATATGTGTATGCATGTACGAGAAGTGTATCTAGAACTCTGTGTGCGTGTGTGTGTGTGTGTGTGTGTGTGTGTGTGTGTGTGTGTTCCTCTGCTACAGCAGGCCATCTCCATCTCCCTCATTACGAGCTCTCCTTTAGCTTGGGCTTCTAGAAACTTCTCCATCAAACGCTCCCGCCCCCAGCGGCACAGGAGAGCCTACTGCTGAAGGGATTATTGTCTTTTTATTGTGCTCCTTTTTTTCCCTCCCTCCCTCACCGCACAGGGAGGAGAGAAGATAAAGTAAGAAAAAAGAGAGAGAGAGAGAGAGAGTGAGCAGAGAGAGGAGAGAGAAAGAGAGGGAGAGAGCGGGAGGCAGAAGAAAGAGCAGAGAAGAGAGGGAAGAAAAGTGCATTTCCACTGGGTGGTAATCATCGGGGGACTTCTGTGGACACACAAGCCTCTCCAAGTCTCCATCTTTACACACACACAGACACACACACACACACAGACACACACACAGACACACACACACATCATTTAACACGGCATCCTTCAAATGTCACGGAGGAGGAGCACAGCAACACACACACACAACACAAACACAAACACAAGGAGAAGAAGAGGAAGAAAACAACGAAAAACAGCTGCAGTGAAAAAAACAAAACCAGTAGACAAACAAAAACCAGGACAGAACAGAGAGAGGCGTGTGTGTGTGTCCGTGTGTGTGTGTCCGTGTCCGTGTGTGTGTGTGTGTACGTGCTTGTTACACTGACAGACTTTGCGGGGGGGCATACAGAGGTTCTAGGGGGGCCTCGTTAGGCATGCTGGCTGACAAGCAGGGGGGTAGGGGAGGGTCGGTTGAGGGGAACTGGGGTTCTGGGGCGAACGGTCCGGGGGGGTGGTGTTGGTGGGGGGGGGCATGGGCTGCAATGTGCCCTGTGCCAGCGAGCCAGGCGCTAATTAGAGGAGAGAAGCTTCCGGTAGGGGGGCGTAGCTCCTGCTGGGCCTCCACAGTCTCCGCAGCGCTTCTTGGTAGCGCTCCGCTTGTTAGCGCCAAGCTGGTTTCGGTTTCGGCAACAGCGGAGACTTACGCTACCGGCGCCCAGACGAGGAGGAAAAAAATTAAATAAATAAATAACCAAGTAACAGAGGCGGAACCGTCTTTGAATAATTCTTTTTCATCCCGGCGACAACCCGCGCGTGTGTTTCGACGCGTTCCGAACACTCGGAGCCACAGCCTGGGAACGGAGCGAGCCGAGCGGGGGGTGGGGGGCGATGGAGCAGCGGGAGACGTAACGTGAAGTGACTGCGTCTGACTGCCACCTCACGGCCAATGGGATGGCTCGGCTGTCTCAGCCGTGGCGCGGCGCGGAGCGAGCAGGAAGCTGGGCTGTGGAGCGCTGCGGAGTCTGCCGCTGCAGTTTAACGTCTTCCGTCCGGAGACGATGAACAGGCCTCGCCACGGGAGAGCGTCGGCACTGGCATCAGCCATCCTCTTCACACCCACTCATATTACAGGGGTACACACACACACAGACACACAGACAGACACACACACACACACACACACACAGACAGACTCAGACACACACACACACACACACTGCCATAGGCACTTAGTGGACAAATGCAGTGCTGTGGTGGGAAGATGTTGAGTGGGCTATGAGGTGGATATGACGCTCCTGGAGCTAGAGGGGTAGAGGAGGCTGCAGGTCATGAGAACTGATACGTTGGTACCAGCTCGACACAAAGCATGACGGAGATTGTTCTTTTTGGAGGTACAGAAGTACTGCATGTCCAAGAAATGCAATACCGCCAAGCCTAGTGGCAGCAGCTCATATGCTTACAGGTGTTCATCCATCCATCCATACACACAAACACACACACACACACACACACACACACACAAACACACACACACACACACACAAGTACACAAACACACACACACACACACACACACACACACATTTTGCATTTTGGCATGGCTGACTATGAACACAAAATCCTACTTCAATTTGTAGTGTTGAGTCTACATCGCCAACTACCCTCGAGTGAATGGCTGAATCCATGGAGAGCTTACACAAGTGAGCCTACATGTTGTGCTTTCTGGTGCGCCAGATAGGGTGTGACTGTCTGCTTAGCTCTACGATTCCTTAAAATAAGTCTAACGTTAGGATGGAAAAAAGAATACTCCTAAAGGGATGTCTGTGCAGGTAATCTAATTTGTTTGGCAAATTTGCAGTACGACCTTCCCTGATAACCCCGTAATTGTGTTTGCTTGTCCCACAATGCCACCTGGCGTGGGGTTATCAGGCTACTGAAGGAGAGCAGTGATTAACACACTGGCTGAGTGCTTGCAGTCTGCCGCACTAGTGGCATAGCTGGGAAGAAGCATGTACTGTATATCTCCGACGGTAAGGACACAGGTCAGGTAGATTTTATTTTGAAGGAGAGTTGCAAACGCACACCAAAAAACGTGGTGCAGTTAACGGTTATAAGCTTATGGAAAGAGAGAGAGATGGCGCACACTCCGAGTTACAAGTAGATTATTTGTTATAAAAGCTGTAACGTTTCGGCCTACGGCCTTCTTCAGATCGCATCTGAATTCACTCATGCAATCTGAAGAAGGCCGTAGGCCAAAATGTTACCGCTTTTATAATAACTAATCTACTTGTAACTCGGAGTGTGCAGCATCTCTCTCTCTCTCCAGGTAGATTTTATTGTCTGCTGCGGAAAATCAGTCTTGGGCTCTAGCCTTCACATACAGTAACTTAAAGTATTTACAAACGACATGAATTATGCATTCATACATAGAGTACATGTACTTCACTCCCAAGACACTGCATCACACATTGCCCAACATACTCAACGGCAACAAGAACATCTACATGAAATATGTTGAAGCTCCAACAGAAATGTGCTTACACCTTACGTGGGTAGTTTGTTAAATGATGGAGAATGGGGATAAAATAAAATAAAATAAAACTAGAAAAGCACCCCTCCCCTCACTCGCAAACCTCCTCTTGGACCTAGATGGTGATACGGATCACTCCCAACTTTAATAGTTTCTTCCTTGGGTCATTTCAGACCTTCCCTGAAAATTTCATCGAACCTATTTTAGGTATCTTGCAAACAAACAAACAGACAGACAGACAGACAGACAGACAGACAGACAAACAAACCCTGATGAAAACATAACCTCCTTGGCGGAGGTAAAAAATGAAGTGGTGGACAACAGCAGCAAGTGGGGCCACCATAAAGCCCAAGTTACAAAACATACTGCTATTTATTATCATTCAGCATCTTAATGGCGGATGGGAAATTAGTTCTTACACCTGTTCACTGTTCAGTCTACAATTTGGCATCCGAAACTGTGTGCCTGAAGGTAACTTCTCAAATTCCTGGTTCAAGATATGTTTTGGGTTGTCTAAAACTGAGGGACGGGCAAACATTTTGGCTCAATGGGCCACATTGGGTTTTGAAAATTGGCTAGCGGGCCGGCCCACCCTACAAAAAAAAACAAAACACTGTTTTCTATCATTTCAATTATAATAGTGAAAAAGTAATTTTGCTTTAAATATCAATTTCTTACTGCTAATTTCACGCTGTTTAACTTCGCTAACACCATTTATAAAGTGTGTGGTGGGCCGGATACGGTCGGTGGACTATAGTTCGACCACCTCTGGTCTAAAATCTAGAATTCTGCCTTTTCTGATTGCTTGATTCACAAAGAGCTTAATTTACCAGCCAGCCTGACAATTGTTTTTTTCTGATTGGGTATTGAGAAATGTGTAATTTCACTGATGGTGGTATCGACTGCAAAATTTCTAGTATTGTGGCATTCCAAATGGGCATGCAATACTGCAAGTGTCTGAAAGTCCCCACTGTTGCCGGTGCCAGATGTGTGTGTGTGTGTGTGTGTGTATGTGTGTGTGTGTATGTGTGTGTGTGTGTGTGTGTGTGTGTGTGTTTAATTGCTAATTGTCAGCCGAATGTTAGTGTGCCTTTATAGTTGCCAGGGAAACGTGAATAATTGAAATCTGCTCCATCACACGCATGGCAACCTTGCCAACATGTCAAAACACTCAAGGGAGCACGGACCAACAGGACGTGTGCGTGTACATTAGTGTGTGAACATTTGCATGTATGTGCGTGCGTGTGTGTGTGTGTGTGTGTGTGTGTGTGTGTGTGTGTGTGTGTGTGTGTGTGTGTCTGTGTGGTGGTTGGGGGGGAGGGGGTGTATGTATATGCTTGTGCATATTCATGTGTGTGTGTGTGTGTGTGCGTGTGTGTGTGTGTGTGTCTGTGTGGTGGTTGGGGGGGAGGGGGTGTATGTATATGCTAGTGCATATTCATGTGTGTGTGCGTCTTTGTGTGTGGTTGTGAGTATGT
Organism: Sardina pilchardus; assembly: GCF_963854185.1. Taxonomy (NCBI): domain Eukaryota; kingdom Metazoa; phylum Chordata; class Actinopteri; order Clupeiformes; family Clupeidae; genus Sardina; species Sardina pilchardus. The sequence goes on from NC_085005.1 coordinate 26,892,573, forward strand.
GTGTGAGTATGTGTGTGTGTGTGTGTGTGTGTGTGATGGTTGGGGGGGGAGGGGGTGTACGTATATGCTTGTGCTTATTCATGTGTGTGTGCGTCTGTGTGTGGTTGTGAGCGTGTGTGTGTGTGTGTGTGTGTGTGTGTGTGTGTGTTGGCGGAAAAGCTAAATGAATAAATTATGTCAGCAATCTTAATTGGCTTCATGCTGTCTTAGTGTTTGTTAATCTCTGAATCAAAAAGATGCAGAAGAGGCTGAGGGTGAGGAGTTGAGCTCTTGATTTAGGTCAAAGAGCGATCCCTGTGTGTGTGTGTGTGTGTGTATGTGCGTGTGAGTGAGTGTGTATGTGTGCGTGAGTGTGAGTGTGCGTGCGAGTGTTTCTGTGCGTGCGAGTGTGTGTGTGTGTGTGTGTGTGTGTGTGTGTGTTTGTGTGTGTGTGCACGAGTGTTTGTGTGTGTGTGTGTGTGTGTGCGCAAGTATTTGCGTGTGCGTGTGTGTGCATGCGTGCGAGTGTTTGTGTGTGTGTGTGTGTGTGTGAGTAGGTATTACGATGGTGATGAGGATGGATTTACTCACTAAGTCAGCAGCAGCAGTATTTTAAAAATCCAATCCTCTCCCTGGCAAACAGGATTTCACTTTTCCCCATAAATAAATAAACAAATCGAACAAACAAACAAACAAACAAACGTATAAAACTGTAGCAGGTATCCTGAGGTGATGGTCTAATTCTGCACCCACGGACGAGGAGCTCAAACGGAATCGCTGCTCAGTTAATAAGGCTCTCCAGGAAGGCGTGACGCTTTCTCGGGGCGCTCCGCTGCTCAAAAA
>NC_085005.1:26899286-26901786 GCF_963854185.1 Sardina pilchardus
GGCCAATTTCAGCTCTCCTCTCCTCTCTCTCTCTCTCTCTCTCTCTCTCTCTCTCTCTCTTCTCTCTCCATGCACGTCGGTTGCATTCTTCAGCTCTCTCTCTCTCTCTCTCTCTCTCTCTCTCTCTCTCATCTCTCTCTCTCTCTCTCTCTCTCTCACTCTCTCTCTCTCTCTCTCTCTCTCTCTCTCTCTCCTCTCTCTCTCTCTCTCTCTCTCTCTCTCTCTCTCTCCTCTCTCTCTCTCTCTCTCTCTCCTCCTCTCTCTCTCTCTCTCTGCAACATCACAACATTGCCATATATGGGTGAATATGGACAGACACTCCCCCCTCTGTGGTGTGTGTGCACATGTGTGTGTGCGTATGGTGTGTGTGTGTGTGTGTGTGTGTGTATGTGTGTATGTGTGTGTGTGTGTTGTGCAGGTTCTACTCAATCAATCAAAGGCACCAGCCAATTCTCTGAAGGGCTCACCTACTTCTCCCATCTTTAATAACCACAGGCAAATACCTACAGTACCACTCAACTGTAGTTGGTTGTTTAAAACAAGGAAACAAGAGGAAAAGGCAGTGGTTCCACTCACAGCAAAATACAAGGGGATACGAATCAGCCTATTTCAAAAACAATAACAGACAGCTTTTACTTGGCCAAAAACTAAAATGTATCATTTGGGATCTCAAAGACTGTGCCGTCAACAGTAAAGCAGACATTAGGCTATTAGATTTGTGTCATAGGCTGCAGATAGTTTTGATTGCAGATGAGAGTTATTTGCACTATTCAGGCTTGTGCTGTTTACATCGGAATTGATGTCCATGGTCTTTTGAAGCTGCATTTGTTTGAAACGCAACTAGACTACAAGATCTCGCTTTAGAAATAGGAAGGAATAGCTTATTTACCTGAGGAGTGACTGGTTGAACCCTCTGCGTACAAGATCTCGCTTTAGAAATAGGATAGCTTATTTGCCTGAAGAGTGACTGGTTGAACCCTCTGCGTAGTGTGTGAGAATATCCCCAAACTCTCGGATGCTCAATAAAAACTAATTTCTCTAGAAAATGAGTTAGATCAGTCACTTGTGCTGCACAGGTTTTCACAAACTGATGGTGCTTAAAATGCAACACAACCTGTTCAAAGCAGGATGAGTCATTCACATGCACAGTTGGGGGGGGCAGGTTGGAAAAGTTTGAGAACCCCTAGCCTAAGGAACCAATCCACTGGAACTTCCCCACTACATTCCCTAAGCTCTGAAGAACAGCTCCAAACTCCACATCCCAGAGCGCACCTCTAGATGTGCCTGTCCAATACCTGCATACGGTGCCCGCCTGTTTGTGCTGCTGACTCAACTCCGCAGGGTCCTAGTGCACCTTGAGCAAGCTGTGAAGAACAGCAGAAACAGTACAAACTCCACAGCGTCACAGCACGCAGCCCATGAGACCTGGATGTGTGTGGAGTGTTCTGAGGTCCTTGCGTTTCCCCCTGGTACCATCTCTCCTCCCCCGTTCCCCAAAACCTGCAGGCAATGTCTGCCTGCTGACTCAGCTCCACAGGGTCCTAGGGCTACTTCCAACAGCAAAAACTTCCACTGTTCTGCACAGCACTGAAGGATGGATCAAAACTGTACTGCCCACAGGCCTCTCAGTCTGTTGCTGGGAAAACAACCACAGGGTAGAGTCTGCTGGGTCCTAGTGCTCCTCCTGTACCTCTTCTCCTAAAGGCCCCATGTCTGTCTGTCTGCCTGCCAACTCCGTTTGTACAGTTTGTAGAGAACCTAGAGTGACCTTGGTGCCTTGGCTCTGCTGTGATGGAGGTATCAGCCCTGCTAACTCAACCCACCACACACACACACACCACTCCTCTGGTCAGGTGTCCTTAGGGTCCTGTGATGAGACTCGACCTCACAAGTCTCAACTCTGCCACCCAACCCAGTGCGCACACACACACCACACAACACACAACACACAACACACAACACACAACACACAACACACAACACACAACACACAACACACAACACACAACACACAACACACACACACACACACACACACACACACACACACACACACGGTCTTAGCTCACCTGTGTTCCTGCGCCGGGGCGGAGCCTGGGCAGCCTGCACCAGGATGAGGTCACCGAAGAACTTCCTGCGTTCCTCGTCTCCGCTTGGACTCACACACACCACTTCCCCGCGCGCACGACTGAAGATGGACTTTACCTGGAACACACACACACACACACAATGACACACGTTATCACACACTCACAGACACACATACACAACATCTCCTCGCGCATGATTGAAGCTGAAGACAACCGGGTTAACACACATTTACACACAAATTAACACACATGCACACAAACACACCACACTAAAGATTCACTTCACCTGGAATACACATCGAAAAAAGAGAAAAAAAGACAGATGGTGCATTCAATCTCCTTACAACTTTGAATGAAGGCGCACACACACACACACACACACACACACACACACACACACACACACACAC
>NC_085005.1:26906786-26914286 GCF_963854185.1 Sardina pilchardus
TTAAGAACCGAATTGGAGACTACTGGAGGTCCACATGTCAGGAGCAGGGCGCTTAGCGGCCAACATCAGAGAGGAAGTGAGTAATGCATACGATGCATATGAGCCGAGCCGCTTCAAAGCTACGAAGGATTTTTCTATGGCTGCTCGATTGTGGTAAAAATCATTATCACTATAATCAAAATGTAATTTTTTTTTTTTTTTTTTAATTGAATTTTAAACATAATACTACAGGAAAAAATGTAAAATAAAAAGGTAATGCACCCAACAGCTGAAGACAAAAGGAGAGCATTGAAATGAAACTGAATGTAGCAAAGTAATTATGTTATTTTCATAATTGTTGGAAGTCATAATCACAATAGATCGATTAATTGCACAGCCGTAGATTTTTCTGATGAAAAGTTATCAATACATATCTTTAATCAATGGCTGGAATGCATTACAATTCAAAAAGAGTTATTGTGCTCAGAGCAGGTGCAGGACAAATGAAACTTGCTTCAGTGAAAGGATGCAATGTCTGCAACACTGCTTTTCAATTCCTATGCTTTACATCAGTGGTCCCCAAATGGTGGCCCGCGGGCCAGATCCGGCCCGCGCACAGTATTTTTTTGGCCCGCCACGTCAAGTCTGAACAAAGGTAAACAGTCATGTTGGCCACGCGTGATTAGCGATCTCTCTACTTCAGTGGGTTACAACATCTGATAGTCATTCACTTTTCATACTGTTCTATCCGACGTCCATGTCAAATTTATTCCAATTGATTACAAATGCTACAATGAAACTCCATCTCATTCTCAGGTTTTCATTGCCTGTCCTCACAGCACGCATAAGCGCACACGCACAGACAAATGAGCAGCCAATTTCTAGCTGAAGTAACCGCTGGAAGTGGCTACAATACACTCGCGAAATCCTTCTCGTTTTGATTACGTTAAATCTGTGTCAATAAACCACTGCTAATATTAATGCACAGTTTTTGCGAGAGCTACTTTATTAATATTTGGGAATGTGATAAGGGGCTGCGACTGCTCTGCTGAAGTGCCACGACGGCACAGCACCATGAGCTTCAGAAACAATCACGACATTCAGACTACCCCAAAACGTTAACGGAATTCTCCCAAAGCTCCCGATTAGCCACTCGATGCGATTGGCCCGCATTCAAAACATTAAAGAAATTCATTTAACAGATCATGGCAACTGCATGCAAGGTTAACTAGGCCTATCATGAGGTTATTAAAGCTGGCTCAGAATTAGTCATTGAATCAAAAGCTTTACTTTGCAAGATAAAAGTCTAATCTAACAACCTGTTCAAATATACCAGAATAGAGGAAGTTGCATCTAGCAGAGCTCTTTTTTTTTTCTGCTGATCTGTACCACCCACTTTCAAAAAGCCTCCAACACCCATGGGTGGATGTCCACATTGGTAATTGTCCACAGTTTGCCTCTGTTCACATCAGGCACTTAGGCCTAGATAAATGTGTGGCAGCTGATAATGCTTTAAGTTTTCATTTAGCAAATGTGTACATTGTTTGTTTGCTATTAGTAATAATAAATAGTTTTTAACCTGCCGTATCACACAGATTCGGGGGGGGGGGGGAATACTGATTTCAATGTTGGACTTCCTGCTTTCAATGATGTAAAATCATCATTTTACATCATTGAAAGCAGGAAGTCCTATTCATGGGTTTCACTGAAATCCGTATTTCTCCCATCTCAAGGCAAACTGAGGGAATGATGCATGACCATTCAAAAACATGACTGGTTTTCTAAAGATACAAAGCTTAATGCTAATCGGTGAAGTGTCCCTTTAAACTATAAGTCTGAATATTTGTTGGACCAAACCAGGTAATCAATAAACTTGCTTGAGACACACTATTTCAAACTAGGCCTAATATTATTATATAAAATAGGGTAGATAGGCTTTATTTTTTCAAATTGTTTTTAAATGTTTTAATATGCAGCCTAGGCTACTTGTGGTTTATATTGTGCTAGTGTTTAACCAACCAATAAAGTTATGTGAACTGTCTTCATATTACATGTTAAACTGTAGGCTACCTGTAGGCACAGACTAGGCTACTGATCAGGGTCCTGTAACTGGACAATCAAATGCAAATTTACGTTACGCATGGCTTACGAACTGGTAATGATCCGGGTGTAACTGAAACTTGTCGCAAGTCACACACACTCAAACGGTTACGTGCGTTACGTGTGGTCTGAAGCAGTCGCAACTTTTTTGGCTACGTTACTATAGCGAATCATTTGAGTTGCATATCTTTTGCGTAGGCTTTGCGTAAGGTCTATGCGCAGTGTGCTTCAAGACAGCATTAGCATGTCAATCAACTACGTCTCCGGACAAAACAAACCAGACCAGTTTATGAGCATTTAAAGGGATAGTTCGGGTTTTAAGACACGAAGTTATATGGGTTCCCTGTCAGCAACGCTGTGCATCAGCACTGACTTACCCCGCAACAGCGTCCTGTGAGCCGAGATCCAGCCGGTTTTTGATGCTGAAGAAAGTAGTCCGGCAAGTTTCTGGGGTCACGAAAGTAAAGTGTTTTTCTTCTCAAAACCATATGCGTTCAAAAGAGTGATATATTTGCACCACGAAAACGTTGTCCAGGAAAAATTCAAACCTCGCTATCACTTACTTATTTTTCGCGATTCCTATCACTGCGCGCTACTAACAGCTGGACAACGTTTTTGTGGTGCAAATATATCACTCTGTTGAACGCATATGGTTTTGAGAAGAAAAACACTTTACTTTCGTGACCCCAGAAACTTGCTGAAGAAAATAGTCCGGCATCAAAAACGATCAAAAACCGGCTGGATCTCGGCTCACAGGACGCTGTCGGGGGGTAAGTCAGTGCTGATGCACAACGTTGCTGACAGGGAACCCATATAACTTCGTGTCTTAAAATCCGAACTATCCCTTTAATTCAACAGTCACATTAGCCTTTGATATACTGATAAAGTCTGCCTATTTGCTTCACCTTTTGCCGATCTAGATGGTTCAAATTGCACGTATTCTTCATCAAAATAACTCGTTATGTCTACATTTTTGTCTAATTTCGCTGACTTTCATAACATTAGAAGAAAACAACCTATGCCCGTTGCTTCACTCAGCGTCTTTTTCTAATAGAAGTTGAAAGTTTCAACTAGCCCACCTTTGAAATCCCTCGGCATCTCCCCTCCATCTGTCCAGAATCACTATTCCACCTGATACGCATCTATCTGCGCTCACAACAGGGAGGCTATTGGCGTGCGCGTTCTGTTCGTTGCGTCTTTGTCAACAATTAGCTTCCACTAATGTTTATTAAACGCATAAGGGCTACATTCACGCATCCCTTGCTGATCAGACACGTTTTAAATGCGGCTCTGGAAACACCTCAAGATGCGTTAGCGTCTGCGCATGATTTTTAAACTCAGTTGTAAATTCAATTCACCTTGACCCCCCCCCCCCCCCCCTAAATATTTTCTCATCGGATCTGCACGAATCATGTAAGTCACCTATTTTTGATTCAAAACGGCGAATTTCGCCGAAAGGTGAGGAGTTTGCATGCCTGAAAGGGGGATGGGCACCTATTACGTGTTATCTGAGCTCTGTTCAGATTGGAGCATTTCAACACGGCTGTTTCTATTTCCCAATTTGCATACGAAAGCAGGCGGGGGACGCGGTAAAGTCTTTGGTGTTGTCCTTTGGACACTGCTCGCAGCCTAAATTCAACAGGAACAAGGTGAATGTGGTTTTGAATTCTAGGACTCCTTTAAAAAAAAGACGCTTCAACCTTGATGGGTCTTCTCCAGGCCAGAAGCAGTGTTGCCACAAGAACATACATTAACTCACAGTGTTAAAAAAAGCTGATTGGAAAACAGTCCAGAAGATGGCAGCATTTCATGGGTTGAAGCGTACAAGACCATAGATCTTTTTTGTCTTACATTCATAAGGAATGGAGCGCTGTCTGTATGTATATGTGTGTAGGCATGTTTGTTTGTGTGTGTGTGTGTGTGTGTGTGTGTGTGTGTGTCTAAAACTCACGTGGTAAAATGTAGGAAGGGTTTGTGTGGGGGCTGGTGTTTTTTTGGAGATGCTGTAAGGACATCATAGATGGAGGGAGCTGCTGGGTCGTCCTCGTCACTGTAGACGTCCTCCTCCAGAAGCTGATTGTCTGAGTTTGCTGAGGACGCAAGACACAAGCATGACAAAGGTCAAATAAAGGTCAAACTAAGGTCATAGGTCATCATCAACCATCGTCAACACAGGTAAGTGACATCAAAGAAATAATGGTACAACAACAACATTACCGGAAAATGTCAATACCATTAAATAACGGCAGTCTGCAGTACAACATGTGGAACTACAACAGAGCGAGTACTATTGATGACATGAAACGAAGGTTATGCAAATAACCACGGTTCTATGAGTTTTGGATGACCGCCAGAGGCGGTGCTTTCAGCACATGGATGTCAATCACACGAACGTGCAGGAAAAATGAAATAGAACTGCTATAGAACTGCTATACAACTAAAGGAAGGTAAAATATGGAACTGTTGCAATGCAACAGTCATGTTACAATGCTATTTGCTAAAATGTGGGATTGGAATGGCAGTTGAACAAGATGCAGATCAATGTAAGTAAAGACGATATTGATTTCGTTATGGCGTGTTCTCATCATGTCCCACAGTAAGAGGCATTGTCTTTAGTGCACTGTATACACACATAGCAGTACACACACACACACACACACACACACACACAGTAAAACAATAGCGGCTATACCACACCACACCACACCCTCCCAATCATCCGAAGCTTGTCTGGGCGGCACAAAAATCCGCCCTGCATCCCTGCCCCGAGGCTCTGGCTTTCAAGAGGCTGTTTGGCTATAACGAAGCTCTAGTCTACTTAATTAACTTGCGCAAATATCAGATTGCCAGCGTTCACATGGAGGCTTCTGGGAAGGAGGACTGACGCAACGAATCAAAAAAAGCGTAACATATCTAAATGAGTGTCTCTCTCCGCCTCGTTTATTTTGGGAGCTTTCATGATCGTCGCATGAATTTTACATTCAAGTCAAACAAACTTCTCTACCTACAATCAGATCAGATGTGAGGCAATAAGAACAGACATTCTCTTCATTTATGATGTGGAACTTGCACGGTTCTTGCACGATTCTCGCTCTTACGCAAAAGAACGTAAACGCGAGTACTACTCACTCACTTTGTAAGTCTTGGACCAAAAAAAAAAAAAAAAAAAGCCTGCGGATATCTAATTGAGGCGCGCTGCGGGCAGCGTGCAGAGAGGGACTTAAGAACCAGAGGGGAAATCAAAACTCCCTCAGATGTCCCACTCATTAACAGCCTGCCCACAGACCCGTGACTGAGGCAGTGGCCACTGCAGAGTCCCTCATCTACAGTAAACCCCCGTTTCAGAGGGAACTGGTGTGGCCGGGCGGGTGGGGGGGTGTGGGGGTTGAAGGTCTGTGTTTGGTATTATGTGTGTGTGTGTGTGTGTGTGTGTGTGTGTGTGTGTGGTGGATATGTAAGCACATATGAGTGTATTTTGGCTGTGTGGGTGAACATGTTTTCGTGTGCTTGCCTGTCAGTGTTTTTGAGTGTGTGTGTCAGTTTAGTGAGTATGTGTCAGTTTAGCGTGTGGGTGTGTGGGGGTGTGTGTGTGTGTGTGTGTGGTGACTTATTAGAGCAATACCTCCTGTTGTTCTCTGCTGGGCCAGAGCAGTAAATTGAAGTTATTAGTGGACAAAGGATTGTGGGTCCCATAGGGAGTCTTTAGGCAGAGCAAATCCCTGTCTTATCTACGGAAGCTCACTTGGCCCAAAAAACACCATCCCCGAGGCCCACCAAAGAACTGCAGTTGAAAACAGTCCGAAAGTGTGACGAACACTGCAAAAGTTCTACACGAGAATTCCAAAATAGTTTGACGGAATTCTCAAAAGCACTGGAATGTAACTTCTACACCTGGAATGGTAGCACAAGTAGTTCACCTAACACAGTGTGCACCTAATACAGCTCTAAACGTTAACACATGGGGGTTACAGTGTGGTCCATGAAATACCAGTCTCACTCTCTCTCTCTCACACACACACACACACACGCACACACACTCTCGCACACACACTCGCACACACACTCGCACACACACTCGCACACACACTCGCACACACACACACTCTCCCTCTCTCACACACTCCTCCTTACCGTGTGTGTGTCTCTCCGCGTGTGGAAACACCCTGAGCAGGCCCCTGAGGGCGATCTGCAGTCCTCCCTCCAGTAGGGGGCGCAGTAGGGAGGGCAGTGCCCTGCCAGGCGGCGCCAGTGCCCTCTGCCCCGCGGGCACGATGGCCCTCAGGGCGCGTCCGAAGTCGCCCGGCCCCAGCACGATGGAGCCCACGTCCAGCCGGTAGCGCCGGCCCGTCGCGCTGGAGCCGTAGATCTGAGGGTACCGCCGCCGCAGAGCAGCCAGGGCCGCCTCCGTGCACAGCGCCCGCAGGTCAGCGCCGCAGTAGCCTGCACGCACACACACACACACACACACAGAGAGAGATCAGCGCCGGAGTAACCTGGACACACACACACACAGACAAGACACATAGATAGATAGACACATCGATAGACAGGCAGATGCACCCATATGAAGATCAGAAATCATCTCACACACACACACACACACACACACACACACACACACACACACACACACACACACACACACACACACACACACACACACACACACACACACACACACACACACACACACACACACACACACACACACACACACACACACACACACACACACACACACACACACACACACACAGAGATCAGTACAATGGTTACATGCAGGAGGAACACACACACACACAAACACACAGATCAGCACAATGGTTATATGCAGGGGGAAACACACACACACACACAAACACAAGTGGACAGACACATAGATAAACAGATAAAGAGATAGATAAAGCACCCATATGAAGATCAGAAATCATCATAGTACACACACAAACACACGCACGCACACACACACGCATGCACATGTATATTTCATCCCAAAGACTGGACTGAAATGTGTGTGTATGAGACACACGTCGTTAGTCAGAGCTCATCTGTATTGTGGATGCCTGTCGTGTCTATACCAATAAGCTCTGACTACAGCTGGCCCAATAGTGCTCCACAAGCAGGCGGTGTGTCAGTGGAGACAGGCATGGTGCCGTGTGGCCCTTACCAACACAGGTCTCAGCCAGCTCCTCCACAAAGGACTCAGCCAGCCGAGGACTCCAGTCCCGCGTGTGGATCTCCAGAATGTGCTTACGAGCCTGAGGAGAGGGGGAGACAGAGAGAAAGGGAGAGAGAGGAGAAAGGGAGAGAGAAAGAGTGAGAGCAAGAGACAGGGAGAGAGGAGGAGAAAGAGAGAGAAAGAGAGAGCAGGAGAAAGGGAGAGAGCGAGAAAGAGAGAGAAAGAGAGAGCAGGAGAGAGAG
>NC_085005.1:26916786-26921786 GCF_963854185.1 Sardina pilchardus
GACAAAGAAGAAAGAGAAAAGGAGGATAGAAGAAAGAGAAGGATGACCGAGGAGAAAGAGAGAGAGGGAAAGAATGGGAGATGAGAGAGAGAGAAGGATGACAGAGAGAGAAGGATGACATTAGAGAGAGAGAAAGAGAGAAGGAAAGGAAGACAAGAGAGAGAGAGAAAGAAAGAGAGACTTCAATGTTTTCAATGACAAAAACATCATCTTGACCAAATATCACGATATCAAATATTAGCATTTGTTCTTTAATCTGTTTGATTTATGTGGTCCTTTAGTGGTAACATCCCCAGAAGCAATTCTGGAGCAACATTCAGGGGTGTGGATTTATTCGAGCAATTCCTTGAGCCATATATTATATTCCACAAAGTGTTTGAAGGACATTACAGCCATTTCCATAAATCTAGCGGCCAGATTTGTAGCCATTAGCACTTGGCCAAAAACACCATGCTGTCCATAACCTAAATCAAAGGGCTGGCGTGGATTTGAGGGGGTTGTGACTAGATATCGTGAGAGGTGTGTGCCATGTCGCGCCGCCTTAGCCTGGCTACGCCTTCCTACGGACTTCCGCTCAGTTTTTATTTCCTTTCAGTACATAGTCTGGGTCTGCGGTATGTTCGCGGGTTTTCTCAAGACAAAAATGTGTATGTCCAATCAGCGAACAGAGGGAGTAGCTGAGACCGATGACGTTGAGGTCGTGCGCTAGTTTGAGCATGTCACGTCACGACCAAACGTTAGCGATTGGTTATGGCAGATCTGAGTGGCTCTGGGCAGATCCAATGGTTTTAAACATCAACAGAGTATCCGCATTCAAGGAAGTTCGCGCTTGGCAATGGAAGGTGGCCAGACTCTCTGTACATTATGAATGTAAGAGAGCATGGCGGGACCAGGCTAGTGTCGCCTCACCTCGGGGGCTGAATCTTGAACTTCTCGAACACCTCGGGGTAGAGCAGGGGGAACACCACCATCTCCTTCAGCGCCCGAATGTGCTGCTCCAGACCGCCAACACTGTCGAACCGCACCTACACACACACACACACACACACACACACACAAATATTATCTGTTAATATGAATAACATTTTACAATACATACTACTACATTTGAAATACTGTCATCACTACTACAGTACATACTATGTACTACAAGTTTTAGATACTACCTGTACATACAATTTAGATACTCCACACCACTACTACTATATGTATTCATATTGTATTTGTTCTGTCAAAAGCCACTGGATGCCTGGATGCCTAGCCCCTGGTATAAATGAAGCATCTATCTGTCTATGTACACTTTTCCATGCTCCATACTGCTACCTCTGTCCAGCCCCAAACTTACGGAGGAGTCGATGTTCATGGGGTCCACGTCCGCCAGGCTAGCGCCCACTTTGGCCCGATCCCTCAGCACCCCGCTGGTCAGGTCGTCACCAAGCAGGTTCATTGGCAGACACCTGGAGACAACACACATACCACACACACACACACACACACAAACAGACACACACACACACAGACACACAGACAGACACACAGACACACAGACAGACACACAAATAAACTCCATAATTCAAAGGAAAACAAACCATTCATTTCAAGCCACCAGAGAGTATGTGTGTCAGTGGGTGTGAAAATGAGTGAGGGTGTTAAATGTGTTCTTGAATGTGTGTTTGTACATGCAACACTTGGTACACTAGAGAACTTGAAAAGACAAAACATCACACTAGCTGTCAAAAATGTGTGAAACGATTTTTTTTCTGTTGGCGAAAGGGAGCATGCAAGCACGTTAACCGAGTACCGTAATTTCCCAACTATTAGCCGTGGCTTACACATTGATTTTGCAAAATGTCTTCAGCTATGAGGCTAATGCACAGGGAGATTTAATATGGCATTAATACGGTTTTGGTTCTTTTAATTTGTACAATATAAAACACTGCCCTGCGGCTTATACACAATACGGCTTATACACAGGAAATTACTGTAAGCAGACCACTGTCAGATAGTTCACTCATTTACTACTTACTGTAGCCAAGCACTCATTCCTCAAAGGCCAACAGTGGCCCAGCTACCAGCAACCCCTACCACATTAACCACATCACAGCGGGATCTCTGTTCAACTGAGTTTGCAAATGAAACACACCTCGGCTTTCACCCACATGTAGTATGTTTATACACACACACACACACACTCACTTGTGTAATGCCTCAACGCCTCTCATTTAACAGCAGCCGTTAACTGACTGAACGCCGCCTCATCCGCGGCTAGGTTTAACCGGCCATTCCCCGGCTAGGTCAGTGAGGACAAGAGGCGCGATATTCCAAAGCCGCCTCGGTGTAGGCGTAAACATGTAAGAACTGGGTGTGAAGTTGAACAGTGACGTACAACAACATAGGCGTCGAAGTCTCGTGACACTACTGTCATTCTCAAAACAGCGGTGCAGCTCTCTGTCAAGTTCTCTGCTCCTCCGTTTGATATTTCTAGATCTTCTGACTAAGTTTACTCTACTTATCCAAACTGACGACATCACCACTGTCACTAGATATAAAGCAAACATTGATTTTCACTCGGTGCTATTCACTGACCGTAAAAAAGTGTCATTAGTAGCCTATGCAGTATGCACCTGTTCTATACAGTCTGGTATGCACTGTTGTTTGTGGCTAGCTAGACTTGCTAGCTCGATGTGACACAATATTGTAGCGCGGCTCGGATATGCTTGTGTTACGTTCATGCAAGGGGGAAAAGCAGCCTGTTGTCATAAGATAGTTGACGGTTACTATAGGTGTACTAGACTAGTCAGCTGATGTGTTGTGGGATAAGGGGTTTATGTTACGGGATGCCACCCATGTTGTGGGATATAGCCACGGGGATCTTAAACAGGCCACTTCCATGTAATGTCATTCCTCATATTCATCTGGTAATAAACACTTCCTAACAGAGTAATTCTTGCCTCGTCACAATATCAACTCTCCACTCATTCTATTGGACTATGCATTATACCTTTCACTGCCTCACGTCTGCCAGGTTCCAAACTGTCTTCCTAACAGCAGTTACAATCAGTATTTTTGTGATAACAACAAAACAGCTCTGCAAAGTTTAAACCAACGATGCTAATCGCGATTAGCGATTAGCTATTTAAAATGCAGAGCCTACCCTCATAAGGAGACCTCTCCAATTCAGAAAAATGCATTAAACTAAAATTGGACAACGTTGTTATGTTTCTTAAACCTTAGGGTGGGTATGATAAGCCTAGCCTACATGCTTTAACGAAATACGTTGTCAATGGTTATTTGAGCAAGCTAGCCAAGGTCTAGCTAATTTATCCTGGCTGTAGATAAAGCAGGATAGGCTATGTTTTCCCAATATGTTAGCAATTAATAAATAAATGCTGAGATGTTTGGCGATTTAATTGACATTTGAAAGACCAGTGTGCTAGATGGACCACAAGGACCAGTGTTAATATGTGAACCGTATGATGATGATCTGACAGCTGTGCTCAGCATACAGTCAGTCAGCTGTTTGCTGATTTTAAGTATTTCAGCAGTGTGTGCACAACTCTCGTTGTTGACAGCTCCGCCCATGTCTCAGCTAGCCGCCGCATAGGCGGCTCGCGTGCTCACTGCAGTCGCCCCGGGAATATGTGTACCCTCAGGGGAGGACAATTGGCAGCGTAAATCACCTCGGCGATTAGCCGGCTATCAGTGAGTACAATCGGGACTAGCCGGCTAAAAGCCCGTGCATCGCCGGCTATCTGTGCAGTCAGTAAACGGCTAGCCATTCACAAGATAGACTTCCTTGACTGTGTCTTTACACAAGCCTGTTATCAGACCACAAACCACAGCAAGCCTCCATCATAAGGTGCAGAGGGTTCCAGAACTGAATGCTGAGGCCCCTGAATCCTATACTACGCTTTATTAGGTACCAATGGCTGCCAAGTACCATAACAACATATTTATTCCATAGAAACCTGAGCCAGATTTCACTAAGCATTTTATGCTACCATTAAGAGTAGCATAAACCCCCCAACCCCCCCACCCCCCGGGCACAATTAAAGTTTCTGATTTTCTATTTGCAATGCTACAGCAAGAACTCCTAACCTAAGAGAAAGACTCTTTTTGCATTCTTCGCATTTGTTTGGTCCTCTCAACCATTTCTTTTGACATCCATACTTATAACATTTTCTCACTGAATCTCAGTATGTGGGGTGCATTGATGGAGGAGATGTGCTGTTTTTTGCTGAAATGTACATCTTAATTGTGTATGTGTGTGTGTGTGTGTGTGTGTCTCGCTTTCTCTGTATGTCTGTGTGTTTGTGTGTTTATGTGTGCGTGTATGAGCATTTGCGATTTGCGCATATGTGCTTGTGCTTGTGCTTGTGCACGTGCACGTATGTGTGTGTGTGTGTGAGAGAGAGAGCATTTGCGATTTGCGCGTGTGTGTGTTATCACCTGTTGCGTGCGCGAGACATGCTTTTGCTCTTCCTCCTCTCGAAGCGCTCCTCATCGGAGGAGGAGGTGGTGTCACTGCTGTGGATGGCATGCTTCTTAATCCTGAGAGGACACAACACACACGCTCATTTGGGGACATTTCATCAACACACACACACGCCCACATGCATGCACACACACACACACACACACACACACACACACACACCTCAGTTGGAGAGATTTAACTAACACACACACACACACACACATTTGCGGAGATTTCACCAAGAAAGACATTTAAGTCTGCTCCTTCTCAAACACTGTCCAGTGCGCACACACACACACACACACACACACCTTGATATCTCAAGGCATGTGAGAGAGAACACACACACACACTCACACACTTTAACAGAGTTTTAATGCCCTCTTCTTTAACACCGCAGAGACATTTAATCTCCTCGGTCACACTGACAGTGATAATGGATATGCCACCAGAGGAGAGGTGGAGAAGAGAGGAGAGAAAAGAGAAGAGCAGAGGAGGGGAGGAGAGAAAAGAGAAGAGAAGA
>NC_085005.1:26926786-26954286 GCF_963854185.1 Sardina pilchardus
GCTGGTACAAATGAAGGATTTACCTGGCACTGGGTCGAGTGTTTCACAGGCACTTATTCACATATGCTGCTGAAACTTACTGGAACGGGTCCCAACATTACACATTCAGGAAGTTACTGGCTACTGGCTACACAGTGTTACACATAAAAGAAAATACTGGAATGGTTCCCTATCTTACACATTCAGGGCCATAGTGGAATGGTTCCCTAGCTTACACATGCAGGGCCATTGTGGAATGGTTCCCTATCTCACACATTCAGGGCCATAGTGGAATGGTTCCCTATCTTACACATTCAGGGCCATTGTAGAATGGTTCCCTATCTTATGGTTCCCTATCTTACACATGCAGGGCCATAGTGGAATGGTTCCCTATCTCACACATTCAGGGCCATAGTGTAATGGTTCCCTTTCTTACACATTCAGGGCCATTGTGGAATGGTTCCCTATCTTATGGTTCCCTATCTTACACATGCAGGGCCATTGTGGAATGGTTCCCTATCTTACACATGCAGGGCCATAGTGGAATGGTTCCCTATCTTACACCAGAGATGTGGACTCGAGTCACATGACTTGGACTCGAGTCAGACTCGAGTCATGAATTTGATGACTTTAGACTCGACTTGACAAAATCTGAAAAGACTTGCAACTCGACTTGGACTTTAACATCAGTGACTCGTGACTTCACTTGGACTTGACCCTTTTGACTTGAAAAGACTTGCTACTTTCCTCGAACCTGACGATTAAAAAGTATGTTCCCACGACACTGACCGGCCGCTCTATCTCCCTTTGCACCTGTGTGCATCTGTGTGCATGACGTCTGTGTGGTACGACATCCAATCAAATTAGATTCACGTTGTTTGTTGACACCATACAACCAATCACAGTACGAGACAACCAATGAAGAGGAACAAACTTAATGCGCGCGCCTGTCTCTTACTGTCTATGGCGCCAGCAAAGATGATACCCAAGGTAGTGTCGTTTGGGTACAAAAATTATGAAGTAATAAACAAAAAAAGAATTGCTGTCTGTAAAACATGCGGGAGCAAGATAACGGACGGAGACGCGACAACGTCGAACTTCGTCCGACATTTGAAGTTACACAAAGAACGGTAAGTTAAGTTTTGAATACTAGCTTGTTGGCTAAGTAACGTAATTGCTAGCTAGCTTAACTACATATCAATGAATGAGACTGTAAACTCACTGTTAACGTCACCTTGACTTTACAAACATGGTAAACTGTATCTCATATGGGCTCATATATGTATAATAAATTCACTATTATTTTACACGTTAGGCCCCCTTTCTGGGTTGTCTTGGATGAAATAGCTGCTACTAGTGCTAGAGTGTTAGACATGTTGGATGACTGTCTTAGCAATTTGGAATCACCCCCCCCCCCCCCCCCCTGCCTCAAATGGTTGGCTACAGGCATTCATAAAATTGTCCTTAAAACAACGCTAGGTAAACATTCCTTATCATCCGCTATAGAATACAGAATGGCAAAATTAAGCACGACAGAAACTTTATTTTGCTAATACGCTCGTTTTGGAACATCAGAGAACACCAATGCACTAACCACTCACTCAGTGAGCACCTTTTTTTTTTTAAGTGAACGTTAACGTCGCTGCCGCGCACTTGCGCTTCGAAATATGCAATGCTCCCCCATTGGACGTCGGACTTGACCATTGAAAGCATTTCAAGTTTGGGAGTAAAATGTACAATAGTGCTATTTTATTTTTAAACGAATTGTCTAACGGTCTTAAATGCTGTCCAGAGACCATGTAAGACAATGACATGACTAAAAACTTAGTTTGGATTTTTTTTTTTTTTTTTTTTACACACCAACCGTTCATTTTATTTTTCACAAGATGGGCTTGCAACACTATCATAGCCTACACGTTCCCTTTCCATAACTGTTGTTTTAAACTTTGTCGTTTAAAAGCATGTACTATTATATCATAAAAGATAGATATTCACTTTGTTTATCAGTACCATAACAACGCTAATCTTCATCATCTTGTGAAAAAAAATGAACTGTTGGTGTTAAATAAATAATTATTTCCAAACGAAGTTTTTTGTCATGCCATTGTCTTACATGGTCTCTTAACGTTATTAGGGCAGTTTGACAGTCAATTTGTTTAAAATAAAATAGCACTATTGTACATTTTACTCCGAAACTCGAAATGCTTCATGGTCAAGTCCGACGTCCGACGGGGGAGCATTGCATATTACCGAGTGCAAGTGTGAAGGCGGCGTTAGGGTTGATTTAACTCCGACTGCTATATGAATGCCCGTACCTGAAGCACGGGGGTGATTCTAAATTGACCAAAAGCTTGAGACTGGATAGTTTAGGATTTAAGGGTACACTGGAAATTAAATGTATTGTATCAATGTAATGTTAAAACACACACTCTTACAGTATACAATACAATTAATATAACCCCCCAAAATAATATTAACACAATGTTAGCATTTTCTGACATTGATTTGATATGCTTACCTGTTTCAGATTTGCAGAATACCAGATGAATAAAAGCATCGTAGATGAACCACAACAGCCTTCAATCTCACAATTCATGGACAGTCGTGTTGGCCACTACAGCATGAGTCATCCACAGCAGAAAGCTATAACTAATGCAATACTGGCCGACTTGATTATTGATTGCAACCTTCCCCTGTCTATTGTAGAGAACAAGAGTTTTCGGCACTTTCTGACGGTAGTTGACAGTAAGTACAGCCCAGTGTGTCGCAGAACGTTGACATCAAAAACAGAGAGTCTCGCTGGGGAGAGACGTACAAGATTAAAAACTGAATTGAGTAACGCAGAGCATGTTTCTGTCACCGTGGACATTTGGTCTGACCGAAAGATGAGGGGATTTCTGGGTGTCACTGTCCACTGGATGGAGAGAGAGACAGAGAAGATACAGTTGAAGACGAATCTTTTGGCTTGCAATCGCTTTAAAGGCTCACACACAGCTGAACGAATCTGTGACCAATTTGAAACCATATGCGATGAATACAGCATCAAAGACAAATTGGACTACATCATTAGTGACAATGCGGCAAACATGAAAAAGGCATTCACTGTGTGCTTCCCCAGTGAGCAAGAAGATGAAGACAGAGATCTTCTTGATGACCCTGATGTCTGGTGTGACTTAAACCAGGAAGAACAGCAAACGGTAGATGCAGCAATGGGCAAGAAACTGCGCCTCCAGTGTTTTGCACATACACTTCAGCTGGTGGTGGGAGATGGTTTAAAAGAAACCAAAGTGGCTTGTCCTTCTCTTTCAAAGTTAACCAAACTTAGCTCACTGTTGCACACAAGTACAACATTCAAAGATGTGTTTGATAGTGAGTTTGGGGAACAGAGAGGCATCCCTGCTGCAGTCAACACAAGATGGAATTCAACACTGAGACAAATAAAGGCAGTTCTGTTTGTTTCCTGAGCGGCCTGGTCAGAACTCTCCAGGCATCCCTGAACAAAAGATTTCTTGGGATATTCATTAACGTGAAAATGGCCAGGACTCAAGATGGGATCACTGCCCCCTTTTCAGACCCAGTCTACCTCAAAGCAGCCGCCTTGGATCCAGCCTTTTCCTTGCTGTGGGTGGAGCCTCATGTCCTGGTCAATAGTGCCATCAAGGCAGAGGTGGCACAACAAGTTAAAGGTAAATACTATTGACTTCAATGCAACTTTTTTCCTCATAGTATGACTATAATCTAATTGACAGTATATCAATAATTGCATTTTTCAGTCCAACACTGTATCATCAACACCAATGGTAATAAGGGCTATTTTGTTTCTGCTGCTATTGTTAAATGTTTTTCCAGAATTGATCCTACAAGATGCAGCAGAGTTTGAGCAACCTGTGCTTCTGGTTGATGAAGAGCAAGAGGACCTTGGAGAAGGAGAAGGAGAAGGGCTGTTTGCGGCATACCGGAAGAGGCAGAAGAAGGATATTGGGACCTCTCCAGCACTTCAGCTAAGTCACTATCTAGACATAGCCGATGGACAGAACGCCCTTTTGTTCTGGGCACTCCATATGAAGACTCTCCCTTCACTTTACCGAGTGGCCATCAGAGTGTTGGCAGTGCCTGCATCGAGTGCTCCAGTGGAGCGGGTATTCAGCCACGGTGGCATCATACTACGTCCCCATAGAGCACAAATGTCAGACAGACTTTTGGCCAATTTGATTTTTTGCAAATGCAATGCAGCATAGGGCCCTGACACACACACACACACTCTCTCTCTCTCCCACACACACTCTCACACTCTCTCTCTTTCTCACACACACACCAGTCTCTCTATGGATGCATGCCAATTATTTATCAATGCAGCATAGGGCCCTGACATAGGAAAACACAACTCTGTTCATTGTCATGTTCATGACACTTCCAATCCAGTCCCCTTCCAATCTCTCTCTCCCTCACACACACACACACACTCTCTCTCTCTCTCACTCACTCACTCTCACTCACTCACTCACTCACTCACACACTCTCTCTCTTTCTCTCTCACACACACACATACCAGTCTCTATGGATGCATGCCAATTATTTATCAATGCAGCATAGGCCCTGACATAGGAAAACACAACTCTGTTCATTGTCATGTTCATGACACTTCCAATCCAGTCCCCTTCCAATCTCTCTCTCCCTCACACACACACACACTCTCTCTCACTCACTCACTCTCACACACACTCTTTTTCTCTCTCTCACACACACACACAAGTCTCTCTATGGATGCATATGCCAATTATTTATCAATGCAGCATAGGCCCTGACATAGGAAAACACAACTCTGTTCATTGTCATGTTCATGACACTTCCAATCCAGTTCCCTTCCAATCTCTCTCTCTCTAGCCACCAGCACCAGCAAGCCCTTTCACCGTCACTGCACACGCTACTATTACATGTAAATTATTTTATTTTATTTAATTTTTGAGAGTGAGAATGTATTTTATAAAGTGGTGACATGGTTAAAAAGGTGAAGTTTACACTTACGTTTTGAAATGAGTGTGCAATGTTCTTCCAAAAAAAAGCTTTAATAAATATATACAAATCTTAAAAGCATACATGATCTGTGTAAATATTATTTCTCTGTTTTTGAAAGGACTCGAAACGACTCGAAACTCAAATGGTACGACTTGGGACTCGACTTGAGACTTGTCGGCCTTGACTTGTGACTTGACTCGGGACTTGCCTGTCTTGACTCGGGACTTGACTTGGGACTTGAAGGCAAAGACTTGAGACTAACTTGTGACTTGCAAAACAATGACTTGGTCCCACCTCTGTCTTACACATGCAGGGCCATAGTGGAATGGTTCCCTATCTTACACATGCAGGGCCATTGTGTAAGGGTTCCCCATCTTACACATGCAGGGCCATTGTGGAATGGTTCCCTATCTTACAAATGCAGGGCCATTGTGGAATGGTTCCCTATCTTACACATGCAGGGCCATTTTGGCAGAGAGCCAGTGCCCACACTGTTACGCAATCAGGAAGGCATTGGCATGATGTTAGAAAGGGAAAGGGGGAAAAAAAACAGGAACACTTACTGTGTCCATTCTGGAGAGCACCAGAGGACAACCTGAAGACAGAAGAGAAAAACAAATGAGCAAGACATAACCAAAGTAGAAAAGCACTCCGAGAGCGCAGATCTCCGTCAAGCGAAAACATAACCGTTCTCCTGGATCTAGGCGGTGATATGGATCACTCCCATACTTTTTTCCTTGGGACATTTCAGACATTTCCTGAAAATTTCATCGAAATCCATTCTAAATGTGTTAAGCTATCTTGTGAACAGACAAACAAACAAACAAACAGACAAACAATCAAACAAACAAACAAACCCTGATGACAACATGACCACTTTGGCGGAGATAATGAGTGCAGAGGGTCAGAGGTCAAGACAGGCCAGTGTGTGGGGTGTGGTGGAGTGATCGTCTGGCCGCCGTGGCGTCTAGTGAGGAGCGAGTGTGTTTCATTGTGAAGGTGTTGGTCTACCTGCTGAAGCGTGGAAGATGTACAGTAATTTCCTCTGTATTTAGCCGCATTGTGTATAAACGGCAAAACAGTGTTTTATGCTATAAGACGTTAAAAGAAACAAAACCATATTAATAGCATATTAACTGCCCCTGTGTATTAACCTCACAGCTGAAGAAATTTTGCAAAATCAATGTGTAAGCTGCAGCTAATAGTTGGGAAATTACGGTAAGTTGTTTGCCTCTAGCTCGGCCATTAATTATATTTATTGGAACACCTCAGTGGCTGTTATCCCTTATGGCCTGTACAGACTACACATTTTTTGGTCTTTCATGATTATCTTTTATGATTGACCATGCCAGACAAGGCGATCAGAGAACCACAAAATCTTGTCGCGTCTAAAGCCTACCTTACACTGACAAGATTTGGGAAAGATTCTTGAAAGACTGTAGTCTTTTGAGTAAAGTCTGAATGAGGGGCATTAGTTAAAAGACTACAATCTTTCAAGAATCTTTCCCAAATCTTGTCAGTGTAAGGTAGGCTTTAGTCGCAAGAGTGGCCAGCCACATTACAAGATCATCTATCGTAGCCCTCTCGTCGTGTGTCGTCACAGTGTCAGTGTCAACACGGGAGTCGTAGGAGATTCCCCAAAAATTCTGACATGCTAGACTTTTGGTCATAACATCGTAGAATGTCGCAGACAATCAATCGAGGGTTGTTGAATATGTCACATCACAAGAAGCTTTGAACGTCGTTCCCGACGACACGACAATGGAAATTTGTCGGCCAAGACACAATCGCGGCAAAATCGGGCTGAACTCGTGTAGTCTGTACAGGCCATTACACATCATCTGAGTATAAACTTTACCTGTGCTATATGAAGCACATGGAAGTGTGTGTGTGTGTGTGTGTGTGTGTGTGTCTTGCCCAAGCAATGTTTCACAATAAAGATTTGATTAAGAAACATAATCAATTATGCAATCTCCTTCCAAAACTACACTGCAGGAAGCATTTATTGCCAAACAGCACTTCAATAAAGTTAATGTTGCGTCACGCATAGATTTAAATTCGCCCCCCAGAAAACCATACATCCAAAAAAGATATGTAGTCTAATCTATTGACTGTTCACAGAACTCCATCCATCACCATGAGACAATCTTATTAATTTGTTCACCATCTGTGCTGCAACTTCCCCGAGGAGAGAAACAACAGACACACAAGTGTCTCAAGTCACTGTGTGTGTGTGTGTATGTGTGTGTGTGAGTGTGCCTGTGTTTGATGTATGTGTGACGGTCCATTTAATATACATGTGTCTAAGTGTGTGTGTGTGTGTGTGTGTGAGAAAGGCAGAGAGAGATGCATGTGCGACGGTCCATTTAATCTAGATGTTCGAGATTAAAGTGAGAGAGTGTATTCTCATAGAATGGAAATGTAGAGATGTATTCCCACAGTCTCTAAGTGGCACAGCTCTGAAGACATGCCCTACAGCTGCTGCTCTTTATGTGTGTGTGTGTATGTGTGTGTGTGTATGTGTGTGTGTGTGTGTGTGTTTGTGTGTATGTGTGTGTGATAATAGAAAGCACAACTCTAAAGAAGGTGTTCGTGAAGGCAGCTAATATGTGCGTTTCTAACCTGAAACAATAGGAAGCACAGCTCTGAGGAGGGCACTCATTGAAGCAAGTGTGTGTGTGTGTTAGTGCATGTGCTTGTGCGTGTGCGTGTGGTGTGTGTGCGTGCGTGCGTGCGTGTGTGTGTGTGTGTGTGTGCGTCCTCTCCCCTCGTGCAGTCCGTTGGTGTGTGTGTCTCTCCTCACCTGGTGCTGTAGATTGTGGTGCAGTAGAGTGTTGGGTCTCTGCGTGTGTGTCGGGGTGTGTGTGTGTGTGTGTGTATGTTTGTTGGGGTGTGTGTGTTGGAGTGTGTGTGTGTGTGTATATGTGTTGGTGTATGTGTTGGTGTGTGTGTTGAAGTGTGTGTGTGTGTGTGTGTGTGTGTGTGTTGGTGTATGTGTTGGTGTGTGTGTGTGTGTGTGTTGGTGTGTGTGTGTGTGTGTGTTGGTGTGTGTGTGTGTGTGTGTTGGTGTGTGTGTGTGTGTGTGTGTTGGAGTGTGTGTGTCTCCTCACCTGGTGCAGTAGTGCGGCACGTGCCAGCTGACCCTCTGCTCTTTGCTCTGCGGGCTGGGGGACGTGTCGCTGGAGCTGGGGGTGCGCGTCTGACGCCGTGTGCGCTTGGAGGGGGGGGACAGGCGGGGGCTGCTGGGACTGCTCACATCACTGTTCGCCTCCTTCTACAACACACACACACACAGTTTATGGAGTTAAAAAAAATCTTAAAGATACAAAAGTTTCAATTCAATGAACGCAACTTTGTTGTGCCATGCAAGAATGACCCTTCTCATCACTGGTACCTGTACCTGTGGTTTAAGTTACTGCTGCGGTTTACCTGATCTCAATTGCGCCGTTTTAAAAAGGATTCGTTTCAGTCAGTACAGGGCACGTTGTCCATGCTTGTCTAGTTTTGACACAGATGTAGTGTAAGGAAAGATGAAAACAGTTTCATCCCATAAATACACTAATAATCAATTACTCAATACACCTTTACTCAATTGGCAAACCTATATGCCATGCATTTCTTTATCCATCCATGAGGACCCATATCATTGTGAAGGTCTGTAACTTCTTGATTTAAACGCTGACATTACATTGCTTAGCAACATGGACTTCTGTTGTTCCTGGTCAGTAAGGTATGCAAAGCATCTCATGAACTGTTCATCTACTTGCTATTAGACATGCAGATTGCAAAAAGCATATTATCCCACCCTGTAGACTTATGCTAATGTACAGTGTGATTTCACTTTCAGTAAAGCCACATTAAAACTTGAATCCCAAGATCAGCAGGATCATTGTGGTGAACATTTATGGAGCCAAATATTTTGAGCATAATTTTCTATGATTTATGGTGTAAAAGGAATCAAATCCTCGCCTATTAACCAAGGGTTATATGTTGATTTTGCAAACTTTAGCTACACGAGCAGGGGAGGAATTTTATGGTGGCCAAGACACCCATGGCCCCTGATAGTCAGTGTAGTGGTCTGGTCTGGATCAGTGATGTTATCATGAAAATAGACATTAAAGTTAAATAAAACAACATGTATTTAATTGTAAAATTAAACTGTTCAAACTATAGCGTTTTCCTGTATGGAAATGGCGCTTCAAAATAAAGGTTCATGGAAACGTTGCTTGTCATGCATGGAACTGGTTAAAAAGAAAAGCTTTAAAAAAAAAAAATCACTGTGTAATGTTTAATGAATTACATTCATTTCTTGATTAGAGTTAAGCTGATTATAATTGATATGATTGATTGTGTATTCATGAGGAAGGTGCAGATTTTTTTTTTTTGGGGGGGGGGTTCCAAGTTGTAAATTGTAACGAGAAAATCAATCTCATTTTACTTAATGACCTTCGTGACCAGGTGGCCTTCATGCCCTTATTGTTTTGTGATAACAAAGGTCAAATGGCCTCGCTCCTAAAACTCCAAACTTGGCTATGAGGTCAATACACAGGGCTGGGCTACAAATGGAAAAGTATTTATTTTCTTCATTTTTCTATATGATTAAAGCACAATCAGAATCAGATTTTTTTGGGGGGGGGCCATTCGGTACTGTGGATTACACACTGGTGCAATCAGTGCCGTTTTTCTACAAGGTACAGTGCACCTAATAATACACAGAAAATTAATGTAATTGATAAGCCAGCACAACAACATTGACATTGTAATAGTGGAATGCCGTCTCTGGTTAAATCAAAGCGAAGAATCAACTGTCTCTGCATTGGCGGAGTGATGTGAAGAGTCACCAGTGGTGATATTGCTTAATATCACCACTGATAAACGCGTTTCGTCCAATCAGATATTGCTAAATCGTTCGACAGGACCTAACTGTTGTATAATAGTCTACATCCCCCTCAACTTAATGTGGAACTTCAGAAGAGAAAAGGTTGAAACCCTGTGTGAATGCCTAAAAAGGCTTGCCATGGAACGCACACTCATATATTCACAGAAATATTAAATCTGGCCTACCCAAACCTCTCACCCTTCTCATCAGCAACCCCTCCTCAAACTTACACACACAGGAGAGGTTCACCACCCACAGCAGAGATCCCAACCATAGGCCACGAAAACTCACACTAGGAGTACGGTTCTCTCTGGTTCTTGGTCTGCACTCACACCAAAGATCCTTCATTACTGACAAGATAGAGCAACATAATGCATCTCTATGGAAGCAAAATTCGAACAGTTCCTGTCTGCTTTAAACAGGCATGTCGCAAAGACGTCATAGTGGGATATCGATCTCTGTCAGATTGGCAAGCAGTTCAGTTCGAATGTAACGTAGGTCTGCTTAAAGGGGGATTTAGCCCCCCTCCCCCTTGCGAAGATAGAACGCGGAAATTATCGAACATTTGCGCCTCTCGCTCCGCTTTAACCCTCTCGGCTCACACTGCATACTAGTACAACTGTACCAAGGCACGGTTGAGCTGCTGTGCTCTAGAATCCTTGCATAGGCGCGATGATAAGCCCGACCGTACCGTGCTGCGACTCCACCTCATTCAGCCGTGGCCTACTGGTTAGGGCTTCGGGCTTGTAACCGGAGGGTTGTCGGTTCGATCCCCGACCAGTCCACCACGGCTGAAGTGCCCTTGAGCAAGGCATCTAACCCCTCACTGCTCCCTGAGCGCTGCTGGTTGGGCAGGCAGCTCACTGCTCTGGGTTAGTGTGTGATTCACCTCACTGTGTGTGTGCTGTGTGTGTTCACTAATTCGGTTAAATTGGGTTAAATGCAGTGAAACGAATTTCCCTCACAGGATCAAAAAAGTATATATTCTATTCTATTCTATTCTATTCCTCGAGCGGACCTGGGCACAGAAAAGCGTACCGGGTACGGTGTGGAGCAATCACACTGGTCAAATGAACCGGACTTTGGGGGTCAAACACGCTTGGGTTACTGAGAGATGGTACGGCTGGCATAGTGTGAGCATGCCCGCAGACAGTAAGAGAAACTATGAGAACAAAGAGACAAATTCAGCAAGAAAAATATGGTCTGTGGACCGCATGGAGTGCACGGATGGAGAGATAGGATGCCCTTCTCACCGGCATGAAGTAAGTGCAAACGAGAGTAGTTGCAACCCAAAAACCCACAACTTCAAAAACACCCACGCACTCACACACACACACACACACACACACACAAATCAAAGACAAGAGTGGTCGACACACTATCCAAACATATTTCTATTGGCATATCAAGTATCACAATACAATACAATACACCAGGGGTCGGCAACCTTTGAGACATCCAGTGCCAACTTCAACATTTCTAGTCAAAGAGTGTGCCACTATCATCAATTTTTATCTGGGGTTCGTAGTTTGTCACTTTTAATTGTAAACACGACTCGGAATTGTCCGTGGTCAAACGGCTGTCGATAGGGCTGAGCACACTTTTCATATGCGAAAATACCTGCTCACACAGGTATGTTGAGCCGAACACTGAAAAGAGGGATTGGAAGATCCTGCTGTCAGTCTGAGATTTTTTTTTTTTTTTGCTGATGCTGGTGGCGCGTGCCAGTGATTATGCCTCGGCGTGCCAGCAGTGGCACCCGTGCCATAGGTTGCCTACCCCTGCAATACACAAACACTTGGATATGTGTACACTTTCCAAAAACACCAACTTCAGAGGACATGTATTGCACATCACATACAAACTCTAACAAACAAACATTTTACATTTCAAAAACATTCAGTGGTACACTTCTCAGTCCACATAGATAGACACACATACACACACACACCTTTGTCTCCCCTACAAGCCTGCCTACCTGCTTCAATTTATCAGACTATTTATCTTTCCCTCATGCAAATAAGAGCAGTGTGACTGTGGCTATCACACTTAGTCAGTCTATAGCCCATTTGCAATCCGGCAACTGAACTCAACCTGTAGCGCGACGTACCATCAACGCCAAGGTCAGTGGTTCAATGGAGTGCTGCACATCACACATGCCTAGGTCGCTTGAGTGGGTCTGCTACACATAGGCTACAAAGTAGCTCCACGAGTGTTAAATAACAACCTGAACATGGCATCCTGTAACGTTAATTAAAGCGGCAGCACGCATCAATTCGCTACAGAAGTCCATATTTCACGTACTCACGAGCGACTTGGAAAGGAAGACTGTATGCTTATCTTTTGTTTATAAGTGATGTCAACAAGCGAGGGTATGCACCAAGTTCAAGAAATGTCGTTTCAAGAAACAGAACAATATGAAATAGGACTAATATTTACATAGCGCCAAAACAGCATAAAATACATTTTTGCTATTCCAAGTTTGGTACTATGAACACCTGCATGCGAATGTCAGCTTACAGTCCATATGTGCAATCAAAAACATTATGGCGATGTGGCGACAGACTGTTTCAATTTACAAAACAATCATATCAAATTTTCTCGAATCAATGCTTGATAAAGAACAAAATGACCGTCAAAACAAACATGTTGCGAAGGCATGTGGTCAAAGTGATTTATTTTTCCACAACAACAAAAAAGTTTAGCGAGTGCAACTTCCTAAATGAGGCACGATGTCTGTTTGAACCACAAGGGGTCTATGGCAGTTTAACTCCCTTCCCCCACCGATGTACACAGGATTCATTTGTGTTTTGACGCGTCTGTGACACTTGCAATCCACAGAACTTAAAATATTTTCTTCTTCTTTGTTCGCAACGCGTCGCTGTCAGCTGAGTGTTGGTACCAAACAGCGGTGAGCTACTGAGTTAGCATTGCGGCTAGCTGTTCCCACCGGCCAACAAGAAACAACACAAAGAACTTAGGTTAGTGGGTTAGCTATGTGTTCATTAAACTAGCTCGCTAGCCAGTCAGCTAATCTATTTGTGCAAATTCACAAGTCGAGACTGCAACAGATATGCCAGACCACTACGGGACCTGTAGCGTTGTCTGTCTATGTGCTGGTGTTGCCAAGTGTCATCCCTCACCGGTACTCAAGAACAAAAGAGGTACCAGTGAGACACCAATCTTCAGGCCAAACATGAGCTCTGTTCCAGCTAATAAGCTAGCGGGCTACCCGGTCACTGAAGAAAAGAAACCGGCTCTTACATGATTGGGTTCTTCCGAACCGGGGTTGTTTCTGACAGACGACCTCGTCCTGGATGAGATGAACGGACTGCATGGCAGGGATTGGGTGCTCTTTCTCGTATTCACCATGATTCTGTTCGTCTCTGCTTCTCTCGGTTCTGTCAAGGCTCGCGTCTATTACTGTCTCACTGAGAGTACTATCGAGCCGCCATTTCTGTTTCTCGCTCTCTCCCCCTACTGTTTGCAAACAGAATTCTTTTGGTTGTGCACTTCCGCTTTTCTGTCCAGTGCTTTCGATAACAATGACATTGACCATAAACTTATATTAAACTATACAATAAATCAAAATTTAACGCAGCTCAGTCACCATTCACAAATGGGGCATTAAACACAACACAAGTTCAAATGTTAATTGTGTCTTGCATTACAACGCATGCTGCCCCGTGCAATTGTGTTCGTGTCGCAGAGTGCCAAATCTTGTGCAAATTATAAATTAGCTGACTCAGTTCAAAAGAATAGCCCACATGTGAATTAATGGATTTGGGTGCACAGTTAACTTGTTATAAAGGGTTAACATACGCTTATGCATATGTTTTAGCATTCTGAAATGGCAGCGAGGCGTTTAAATTGTTGATCATAAGTAAAGAGTTTTGTTAAATTGATCGCTTACACCAAGCCACGTGTGTTGAGGCAAAAGTTGTTTTGATTTAGTTGGGGAGGGACTTCACAGGCTGTGACTTGCGACTAACCACACCACGTGATCAGTATTAGGATTGGGAGTATTTTTTTTATTATTACTATTTTTCATTCAAGTACAAATCATGTATCCTAACTATAGCTGAACTAAAATGTGATTAATGTTTTGTATAGTAAACTCTATACAATCGCATAAGCCTTGTGCCAGTGTGGGAGGGAGGGAGGGGTCATCTCGGATTTGGGCAGCTTTTCTGGGCTACCATCTGTAGCCTACTGTAGTCCTATTTGTCATACAAGTGTCACTTCCCCACTAGGTGGCGGTATGATATTGCTGAACATGGCTCTTGGTGAAATATCCACAGCCTAGTTGGTCTTGTAGTAGCCTAGCTAGTGGAACAAACAAAAAAAAAAACTTTGAAATAACAAGTAAGATTAGAAAAGCAGTCTTTCCTAAACTCATGCATTTGAAAGGACCAAATATGAGCCAAACAGAGAGATTTGTCTGATTAAAGTTTAATTCAGATTTAATCATTAAGCCTACCTGATGCAGTAATCCAGGTAGGCCTACATATTCAGTCAATTAGTTGGCCTAATAGGCCTATACATTCTGCCTCATCTTTGAACAGATGTTTTTGTGTTGCCCCCCTGTTCTATCAGTTGGGCTATAGGCCATAATCCAGATAGATGCCTGAGACCAGCAGTTTAGTAATGAAACACAATTATATTTCTCCAGAGTTGGCCTGTATTTCCAAACACTTTATCTGCAGCATGGGGGATCTTGCAGGTGCTACTGTACTGTCGATGTTTACAGTGCGGGGAAGGGTAGGGTCATTGGGTTCATGGCCCTCTGCCGGTCAATATGTGTAATTACATTTAGTCATATTAGGTTACCCCAGAGCCATGGGTTTCCTCTATGACTCTGGGTCAACCTACTTGTTTGAGTTACCCTTGTTGCAAAATGACTATCAAAGTGTCTATATACTTTAATATTCATAACACAAGGAACTCATAAAATCAATACATATCCAACAAGATCCACCTCCTACAACAGAGCTTTATTTCTTTGTACACTGATCTGTTCAGTGGTGGGCTCAGGCTTTTTGAAGGGCATGAGCAGGAAATAAAGACCTATGTTATGGCACTGGGCCCCTCCCCTTAAAACAGCAAACTGAAATGCTTTAAAATATTTACATTCTGCAAACAAACATATTTAACCAAAATGACAGACAGAGTAGATGTTGCTATAGGTTGGACTTGGAGCGGTGTCCGGGGGATTTCCCCTAAGAATTTCTTTGACACTCTGAAAGCTAAATGCACCATTCTGACATACTTCGAAAACAGAGTCAGCTAAAGACAGCCCATTAAATTAAAATAGAATTGAAATGAAATCCAAATGGTTCTCATAATTTGTATTCCTGAGTGGTCAGCAACAGGATAAATCTATTATTAGTACTCTTGCCCTTGATATGAAAGGGAGGGGTATTGTAATGTGTTCTGTCCATCTGTCCAATTTACTTCAGATTTCCAGGCAAAGCTGTGGATCACCATACTGTATATTCATATTTGCTACATATTTGAGGATCCGGATTTGCTATTTGTTTTCACTTTCTTTTTCCACTGTGAGATACAGTACAGTAGGTAAGATGGTCTGCACGCATAAAAACAGGGACAGTACAGATGAGATTACATTAAGCTAGATATTATACAGTAGGCCTATATGCCATATCTGCCCATTCCAGAGACATATTTTGAATAACATTTGGTGACCCCCTGGATTGTCGACATGACACCACCTTTAGGAACACCTGTCCTAGAGGGCAGCTAGTGAGGAAGGATGAAGGGTTCTACTTCCCATACTTCCCCTTTTCTTTCTTTCTTTTACAACAAAGCATACTGTTTTCTAACATCTAACAGGACACTTGGACATCTGTAGGGAACCTCAGGTTTATGTCTTATTATTCTTTCACACATGTAAAGCACTTTGACACTAGGTTTAGAAAAGTGCTCGATAAATAAAGATTATTATTATTATTATTATTATTATTATTATTACTTCTACTATTATGTCGATGTAAGGGCACCTATCACATTTTCCCACCGGAGAAGCATCCTTGAGGAAACATACCTAAACTGATGCAATTAAGGAATGACCTTTACTACACTGCATTACATGTTATCCATCAGAGAAGCTCCTTCTTTGGCACTTATTCATGTTGTCTCACCTGTAGCTCACTACCCAGTGCTGTAACCACTGCACTCTGTATGGGCACCATTTGAAATACTGACATAGGGACACCTTAAAGGGCACTCCATAATGGAACCCTTTTCCAATGGAAGTATGCCACAAATGCCAATTATAGACTATTTTATGGGGCATTGCGCCATGTTTATACCACTAGAAATGCACAGATTAGGAGACATTGACATTTCTCACATTAGAAACAAATCCTCACAACTTTAAGGGGCACTCTAGAAGGCATTGACACCTTTGTTTCCCCATGTGAAGGCCTGCCAATTGGACACTTTTGATGGGCAAACCATGGAAACACTAACAGGGTCACCTCCACGGAGATGTCCGGTAAAGCTATTTATTTTAGGCTAGTATAATTTAGGAAAAGACAATCTGTGTTTTGTCTGTGAGCGCTTGTTCCACCCATGCAGCTCTGTCTCGCGCATGCCAGTCAAGCCAGACTCAACAAATGTGAGCTGTTTGTGTCTCTCTGGATCTGGTACAAACAAGGTGTCTGATGGCTTCGCCGTCTGGGCTGAGTTCAAAGGCGAGGTGAGGTAATTGGTTAGGGTTTCATAAAGGCGTCAGCCAATGGTTAGTGTTTCAAAAGGCGTCAGCCAAATGTGCTGTTAGTTTAAGAGCAGCACACACAACAGGCTATGGACACTATGGGTGCCTCTCATTTGGTGTTTTATACACCCTCCCTTCCTTCCTCGATCCTCGTCCTCACTGATCTAGATAAAGAATGATGGGCAGCAACAATGGGATAGTCTATCCAGTGTTAGTTATCTGGGAATGCCCCTCGAGGACCGAGCATCGAGGATCGAGGAGAGTGTTTGAGAGCCACCCTATAGCGACACAAAGCCAGAGGTGGAAAAGTCCAGCTTCAGAAAGTAAAAGTCCAATCACGTTTTGGTTCTACCTGTGCACTTAACACAGGTGATCTCATCGATTAGCAGCTCTACCAGGCTAAAGAGTTACGCTAATTAGAATCAGCTGGTTTAAGTGAATAGTTTGCACATGTGGTAGGACTTTTACTTTCTGAAGCTGGACTTTTCCACCTCTGCACAAAGCCATTGCAGTGGTGGATTGGAGTGGTGGTTGGCGTACATCTGAGATGATGAAGACCTGTCATACGCTACAGAAATTCGGAGCTCTCTTTCTACAGTGCCTTTACTGTATATTAGGTGCCTCTCATTCATCTTTTTATACATCCTCCCTTCCTACCTCGGTCCTCATTCCCACTGATCTAGATAAAGAATGATGGGGCAGCAACAATGGGATAGTCTATCCAGTGCTAGTTATAGATCAGTGGAAAAGAAGGCTGGAGGATCGAGGAGAGAGGTTGAGAGGCACCCACAGTGTCAGAGTTATGTTGTTTTGCAAAAAGACACATACAGTATTTAGTTGATGTATTATTGTGCTTCTCAACTGTAGGCGGACCCTGAGAGCAAATCCACTTTAGTGCTGCTTCAATTGAAGAAGAAGAAGAATATATACTTTTTTGATCCCGTGAGGGAAATTCGTTTCTCTGCATTTAACCCAATTTAACCGAATTAGTGAACACACACAGCACACACACAGTGAGGTGAATCACACACTAACCCAGAGCAGTGAGCTGCCTGCCCAACCAGCGGCGCTCGGGGAGCAGTGAGGGGTTAGGTGCCAAGGGCACTTCAGCCGTGGTGGACTGGTCGGGGACCGAACCGGCAACCCTTCGGTTACAAGTCCGAAGCCCTAACTAGTACACCACGGCTGCCCATTGCAATGATGCAATGTATCATTTCTCCCACGTTTTGAGAAGTGAGGAAGCTACTTTTGAGTCTTAACAATTTTAGACACACTTTCTATATTTGCTTTCAGGTAGGCTGTAGCAGTAGCCTAGTAATCTAGACGCCCATAGCAGCACTAATTTGATTATCTTGATGTGGGTCTGGCTCGTCAGGCTACAGTGAAAGTTATTACGTAATAAAAACAGCTTCCATTCTGTTCAGGATTTTGTTATTGTGTGATTTCTTCACATTCATTATCATCAGTGTAGTTTGAAGGAAAACTATCTGTTGATACTTGCTGATTGCTGATAAATAAAAGCTTTTTCCAAATGCTATGAATGATTATGCATAATATGGCATTTTTTCCTAAATAAGACGCAGAAATAGTTCTTCAATCAAAAATAGTTCATTTTCATTCCTCTCTCAAGCTTCCACTCACTGTTATTTTGTGCATTTGCCTTGAATAATGGTGTGAATGGTGAATGGTGACTAATGGTATCCTCATCATCATCCTTGACAGAGCATCAAGCTTTTTTAGCCTACATGCAATGCTCTGTGTTTACAAAACATGGTGAATAATTTTGAGCTGAACAGCAGATACTTCTACACCTGTTGCCTCCAAGAATGTTATCAATTCCTTGACTGTCCTTGGAGGGGTGCTGTGACACAAGTGAAAGTATCCATATACCACATGCAGGATTACTAAGTGCCCATCAGGAGGACCTGGGTTTGAATCCAACCTGCGGTCATTTCCCTATCTCACCTCTACCTCTCTCCTCTCATATCCTGTCCTCGCACAATTACTTTTGGCAAAGCCAAAAAATTTCACCTAAAATGGGTGTGACCTCAGTTGTCTCCCAGTTATCAGTATAGCCAATCTGAAGTCTCTAAAGTGATGGTATCAGTTTTGAGAAGCCTCCAGGCTGTTTTAAGAGACCAGGAACATTTGACCCATTGAAATTATAACATTGTGAATTAAAAGCAAAATAGATCTGTCTCTAATTAACTGTGGGAAAATTGCTTTAGTTCTGGACTAAATAGTTAGACTAACTCACTTGCCGAAAGGCATGTAACAGTCTCTGAAGAGCAGATTTTTAGAGTATTATAACTATTGTAGGTGTATGTACTGTAAACCTCTTTATGCCTATACCTTACACTGATAAGATTTGGGAAAGACTATTGAAAGACTGTTTGCGATTTTGGCCGTGCTAGCTCTGCAGTGCGTGATCAACGAAAAATACTTCTTCCACAGCTTAGCTGATGTATTTTCATTCAAAATTAGGTTATTTGATATCTTATTCTAAAGTACATTTTGATGTGAGTAAATGTGACTATACTACTCTTTTGAATGGACACACACAAACACACATTCAGATTTATTGCTAGGCTGAGATGAACAGGATGTAGTAAGCCCCCAGAAGGCTGTTTGTTCAAATCTTGTCAGAGGAGGAATTGAATACAAAGGTAACACACACACACACACACACACACACACACACACACACACACACACACACACACACACACACACACACACACAGAAAGAGATAGCTCTTTTAGTCCCTCACTTTCTCACACACACACATTACACACGCTGCAACCCTGTCGAATTAGGAACGCGAGACAATGGTTCTTTCTTCCATGCATAGAGAGATGTTTACAAGAGACATCAGAGGAAAAAGAAAGCAAAGTTATCCTCCTCCTTTTATCTGGCTACACCCCAGCTCTAGAGTGATCCGGAGAGAAGACTAGCAAGGTGAATGGGAACAGAGACAGAACTAAGAGAGAGAACTGTGGGAGAGGGTAAAGAACTTACTGGAACTATGAGAGAGGACCCTATAGGACTAAAGAAATTACTGGAACTTTGAGAGAGGACTATGGGAGAGGATTAGGACTAAAGAAATTACTGGAACTGTGGGAGAGGACCAGGACTAAAGAAATTACTGGAACTACTGTATGAGAGAGAACTATGGGAGAGGACTAGGACTAAAGAAATTACTGGAACTACTGTATGAGAGAACTATGGGAGAGTGAGCTATAACAGTTTGAGATGCTCACACATGTTTTCAAAACTCTCTCTCTTTTTAAAAAAAAAAATATCCAATATCCATGCAATACAATATGCAATATCCAAAACGGCACAAAATGCAAAACACCACATAACTTGATGACATAAATTGATTTTATTTGAGTTGATTTGGACTATAAGAGAGAACTGTGGAAGAGAGGACTAGGACTGAAAGGGAACTGATAGAAACTAAGAGAGAGAACTATGGAAGAGGGGACTAGGACTGAAAGGGAACTGATAGAAACTAAGAGAGAGAACTATGGAAGAGGGGACTAATAGGACTAAAGAAATTACTAGAACTATGAGAAGAACTATGAGAGAGAGAGGACCAGGACTAAGAGCCTGAACTAGGACTAAAAGAGATAGAACTAGGGTTAAAGGTGGCATCAGTAACCACGGAATGGGCTGCTAGCGGATTGTGAGGAGATGATTGCTGAATGTGACAGAAAATGCTATGGGCTTGAAATCACGTATACGGTCGCTGAATGCGCCTTTAAAAGAGAGATAACTATGGGATGATGTGGATTGGTACTTAAAGAGAACTATTGACTGGGACTACATAAAAGAACTATACGAGAGTGATGCTGTATGACATCAACTGCCACCTTTTGGAGTTGTACCCATCTCAGTGTTGGGGAGACATGTTGGACACAGCCTTCTGGGTAATAGGCATGCAGCTCGTCTGATCAGCTTGTCTGATAAACACCTTTTATAATGCCAAACACACACACACACACACACACACACACACACACACACACACACACACACACGGCTAAGTGTTTCATACTGTTTACTGCATGAGGCACACACACGAGGAATACATCTCACTTTGACACATAAACACACACACACACACACACACACACACACACACACACAAACGCACATTACATGTATCAGATATCAGATACACACTCACACACACTGAGCTCAGACATACCCAGTTCGGTAGCACCCAAAGACACACAAGATGTCTGTGTCAGACAGACACCTCAAAGTCACAAATACACACACACAGACACACACACACGCACACAAAGAGTGAGAGAGAGTTGTGACTGGGTACATTCACTGCAGTCACAAAGTGTATTCAGCCTCCTCTGTTCACAACCCCGAGACGTGAAATTTCAGCCGACCAAGCTTCAAGTGTCTCTCTCTCTATCTCTCTCTCTCTCTCTCACTCACACACACACACACACACACACACACACACACACACACACACACACACACACATACATACAAACACACACAATCTCTCTCTCACACACACTCTCTTTCATTCTGTCAGGTTTTTGGAGCGGGTCGGGGTGTACGTGCCGAATGGCAGAGAGAGGACAGACTTCTCCTCTGAGTCTCCCACCGCCATGCTGGCATCCGCCACACACACACACATACACACATACACACACACACACACACACACACACACACACTTTTGTCTTCTCTCACACTATGTCTCTGTGTCACACATACACACTCACACACACACACACACACACACACACACACACACACACTGAGCCGAGATGTGAGTGGGAGCATGCTGAACTGAGCACGTCTCTCCACATTCTCACATGGGTGCTGTCTACATGCACACACACACACACACATACACACACACACACACACACACACACACACACACACTCACACAAATACTAATCATGTTTCTCTTCTTCAGTCCACACTTTGGTGTTTTCCGCAGCACGTGTACGTGCAAACACACACACACACACACACACACACACACACACACACACACACACACACACACACACACACTGTGTTTACAGGCTGGACAAGCCTCTCTCTCCTCACACCTACATACCTACCATCCATCTCCAGTCATCCCACACATCAGCTTTCAGCAGCTCCAGCTAAGTTTGTGATCTGTGTGTGTGTGTGTATGTGTGTGTGTGTGTGTGTGTGTGTGTGTGTGTGTGTGTGTGTGTGTGTGTGTGTGTGTGTGTGTGTGTGTGTGACTGAATTTCCCGTATATCTATCTCCATCAGCTGCGGAAGATGTGTGCCTGTGCATCTGCAGTACGGTGTTTGACCAGCTCCCCACAGTGTGGCCTTCAGCTCTAGTCCTGCTGAATCTCCACTCTCCTCTCCAGCCAGCTAACATGTCTGGAGAACTGCCAATCAGGAGGGTGGGGGGGGGGGGGGTACTGACAGAATAAGAAAGACGAGATAAAGAACATGAAAAAATACACAAGACAATGAGAGAGGGAGAGAGAGAGAGAGAGAGAATAGGAGTATCAAAATGGAGAATGTGAGAGGCACAACAAGACAGAGAAAGAAAAGAAGAGATAGAGAACGAGAGATAGACAGAACGAGAAGGAGTCAGTGGAGAGAAAAAGAACAAATAAAGCCCAGTAGAAGAGGGCCAGACACACAGACAGCAGGACAGACAGGCCGACCGACCGACAGAGAACAATGGACAAAGAATGTGAGAGATATGATGAGAGAAAAGAGAATGAATAGAACTGCACAGAGGGAATATCATCAACCACTGTTTATTCAGGGAGAATTGACTGAGCGTTAAGCTCTTTTACTGTAACAGCAATGCCCAAAATGAGTTTACAAAGTGAAATCAAACAAAAATTGAGGAGCCAAACGGAGCTAGAACACTTTCTCTTTCAATCAAGAGAGATGAAGAACGAAAATGATGGGGGGAAAAAACAGAAAGATTGACAGAAAATAAGAAATGAAATTAGAATGAAAGATAGGAAAGAGATAGACCAATTAAAATAAGCTGAATCCGAATCATACTAATCATAACTGAACAAGTATGAGAAACAGACAGAGAGAAAGAGAGAGAGCAGGGGAGAAATGAAGAGACGAAGAGAGAGATAGAGAGAGAGAGAGAGAGAGAGATGAAAAGAAACCTAATCTGCACATTTCTGAGGTCACTGGATGAGATGTGTATGATAAAACACACGTGCGTGCACACACACACACACACACACACACTTCTGCAGAACAGCGAACAGGTGCAGTGGCTCCTGATGGGTGACCACACACAACACACACACTTACTGTGTAATGTATATGATGTATGACCACAGGAATGTTGGACAGTGCCCAGGAACACACTCATAATCATACAAAGAGTAGGCTATCCACACACACTCTTACATTCAAACACACACACACAAACACACACACACACACATACTCAAATAGTACACTCATCACTCACACTGAAACAAGCACACAGGACATACGCATACAGCACATGCGTACGCACACACACACACACACACACACACTCAAATAGTCCACTCATCACTCACACTGAAACAAGCACACAGAACATACGCATACAGCACATGCGTACGCACTCTCACACACACACACACACACACACACACACACACACACACACACACATCTTCAAATAGTACACACATTCATTCTCATTACTCACACTGAAACAAGGACACAGAACAAACTGAAACAAGCACACAGACTCAAACACACACACACACACACAGACAGAGAGACAGGGAGGGAGAAAAACATATGGAACACTCACTCACACACACAGGGATGGAGCACAATGCTGTGCTGTGCTGATAGCTTAATACATCTAATGCAATCCATATGTTTGCATATGTTAAGCACATATGGGACATTACATCTGTCTGAAACCCCTGCTGCAACATAGGGAAGAGAACAGCCCTCGGGACTTTATATCTCCCACAGTGTCCCTGCTAACCCCCTCCATGACAGGCCGTGTGTGTGTGTGTGTGTGTGTGTGTGTGTTTGAGTCTGTGTGTCTGTGTGTGTATGTGTGTGTGTGTGTGCGTGTTTGAGTCTGGATTGATGGACCTTGAGTGGGTTTGGGGGCCCTACAAAGCCCTGCGTACTCAGTACAAGTCCTATTAAGAACGAACCCATCACAGCTCTCTGAACTCAGCAGAAGGTCCTGAAGGGACTCAGCCCTCTGAGTTCTGTGTGTTCCCTTTAAAGTCCTGGACGTGTGTTTGATGGTGGAGTTCCTGGATCTGCAGTTTCATGGGGAGCCCCCTATAGGTCTGACGAAGACATCTGCGTCCCAATGGGACACGAGACACAGGAAATTGAAACAGGAAATGAGGTCAGCGTTAGCAACCATAAGGAAATATAACCTCTTCACCCTCTGCAGCAAAAACCCACACACAGCACAGCTGGCCGGGATCTCTAATACAACAACAGGGACCTTCATATGAGACCCACTTCAAACAGTCCAGTGGTGGAGACCGGCGCGGAGTTCACACTGACGTGCGTTTGTCACCTCCGGGCGCTCAAATTCCTTTCTTCCCTTCTGGAAACTCCGTGACCACTTGACCGCCGCAACGTGTCTCGTGTTCTACGAACGGGGTGCAAGCAGAACACAATGAAAAAGCTCCTAAAAATCTCGAAGACTTCAACTTTTGAGGTCACGTTTTTTTTCTGCATCGATGCAGCTCATAGCATCATGGCTGCAACATATAGACAACCGTTTTTTTGTTTTTTTTAACTCATCGTTGGAGTGTGAAGTGTGAACAGGGCCGGTCAGCCCTTTGTTTTTGTGTCCCTTTGGACAAGCCACTGCAATCAACCTCTCGTCATTACTCACACAAACAGATACACCACACACACACACACACACATGCCCCATCATCATCATCATCTGCAATCATCAGAGTCGAGTATTATGGTCTTCCCCAGGAAGCTTTGCAGACACAATGGTGTATCTCACTATCAAGGTCTTACCTTGAGGAGAGGTGGCTTCCCAGTTAGGGGAAATGGTCCACATTCTCAAGACATTCACTGTCAACTGTTACTGTTGGTGAGGGTGCAGTGGAGTCTGGTGGGACTTAATGGAGAACCTTGGTCTTGCTGAAGCTCATGGTCCGATGAAGTGGTCAGTATTCCCTGGAAAAGGCATTGAGATCAGCTCAGTGTCTCACACACACACACACACACACACACACACACACACATTCAAATTCATTCATCGTATGCCCTGGAAAAGGCACTGAGATCGGCTTCTGCTAAATCAGCATTGTCATCTGAATATTGCCGCTCCAAGATGGACATGGAGGAGAGCTTGGACTGGAACATGAAGCTGTTTAGGTTGAACAGCTTACCTTCAGCTTGCCAACCGCGTGCGCTGTATTTTCTGAGTCCGTATCTCACCATAGAATGATGATGATGGGCCTCTGGATGAGGTTAGTGCTCCTCAGGCCAGAGTCTAGTTGTTTATGTTTAGTTTATTCAATGTCCGCCATCCTACTTCTGTCAGCCCCTGTGGCAATGAGCAGTGTGTGTCTGTGTGTGTTTGTGTCTGTGTGTGTGTGTGTATGTGTGTGTTTGTGTGTGTGTGTGTGGGTATCGTCACGGCTCCCCAGAATCGGATGCGGGGGACGATTAGATAACGTGATTATG
Source organism: Sardina pilchardus (assembly GCF_963854185.1). Lineage (NCBI taxonomy): Eukaryota > Metazoa > Chordata > Actinopteri > Clupeiformes > Clupeidae > Sardina > Sardina pilchardus. Next base: position 26,952,093 of record NC_085005.1, read on the forward strand.
TGTACCCGTCCAGGCGGGATGGACACCAGCTCAGAGGAACCGAGGGAGATGTTCCCCTGCTGTGGTTATGAGGACATACACGTCAGTGCACACACACACACACACACACACACACACACACACACACACACATATTATTCACTTATATTCTCTCACACACATAAATATACACACACATATGAACTTTATCCCACTGCCCCATTGCAGAGAGCTACAGAGAGAACTCCCCGATGCAAACGTCCGCATGCACACACACACACACACACACACACACAGACACACACTCACACACACATACTCATGCATATCAGCCATATATGCAACACACTTTCGTTATACAATTGTATATATTCTAACTTGGGTTGGGACTGCTTGACTTAGGTTGGGGCAGGTTCAACCTGGTTTGGGCTGTGATAGCTTCAGTGTGGTTGGACCTAAGGTGTGTTTGCACTGCTTGACTTAGTTTGGGGCAGGTTCAACCTGGTTTGGGCTATTTTAGCATCAGTGCGGTTGGACCCATGTTACGTTTGCTTAGCTTTGGATGGTGTTGGTTCAAAGATGAACCAACCAACCATGATACATGCAAATGTAAACCTAGTGTAGTAGAAATATGTCATCATTTGATTTAGTCATGACCCCAGCCTTTGATCACGCCAAACCCTGTCAACCAACTGTCCTTTGACCTTTTGACACGATGACAATTAATCATTTGATGACGAGTCCTTTCCTCTTGACCCAATCAAGAGGGGGCGATGCCTTAAATGCGGAGGGGAGACCCATACCTGGAGATTCCGTTGGTCACCGCCTTAAGCGGTGAGTCATGCTGGCCTCCGGGCTTGTAGTTTTGACGTCGTGGTTAACTAATTAATGTCTTACCATATTTTCAATGGGAGAAATACGGATTTCAATGTTGGACTTCCCGCTTTCAATGATGTAAAAATTATCATTTTACATCATTGAAAGCAGGAAGTCCTATTCATGGGCTTCATTGAAATCCGTATTTCTCCCATCTCAAGGCAAACTGAGGGAATGATGCACGGCCATTCAAAATCATGACTGGTTTTCTAAAGATACAAAGCTTAATGCTAATTGGTGAAGTGTCCCTTTAAACCTGCCTCTGTCTGCTTGCACTGAAATTTCTTACAATTTTTCTTACAACACTGGTTCAGGCTGTGATGGTTTGAGTGTGGTCGGTTGGACCAGAGCATATTATGTTGGCCTGGCTATGTTTGCCTGGCTGAGCGGGACTCATGGGATCCATAGAGCTGTTATGGGTACGTTACATCCACTAGTCTACAGTGACTGGAACACTGTAGACTAGCTCAGCGGTTCCCAACCCCATTAGGGGCCGCCAGAGATTGCAGGGGGTCCGCACAATGTTGCCTGGGCTGAGGTTGTGAAGTTACCAAAATTTGCGCACATTACATGTATACAATCCCAATAACACACCCAATTGGATAACCAAAACTCTGTGTAATCCAAACTAAAACATATTTTTGTGTTCCTCGTTTAAATTCATGTAGCTATTTGTCACCTCTGACTCCTGGACTTCCATAAGCAACCTTCAGGTCCGGCTAGGCTAGGCATTGGTAATTCATCCCCGGACCCCGATTGTTAAATAAAACCATGTCTTGTGTGTGTACATGTATAGGGTAGGGTGTATCGGGTAGGGGGCCCTGGCTTGTCTTAAGACACAGGCAAGGGGGCCTTCTAGGCAAAAGGTTGGGAATCCCTGCTCTAGAGAGGAGGACATGCTGGACCAGAGAGGGTTAAAGCGGAGCGAGAGGCGCAAACGTTCGATCATTTCCGCGTTCTGTCTTTGCAAAGGAGAGGGGGGCGAAATTCCCCTTTAAGCAGACCTGTTAACATTCGAACTGAACTGCTTGCCAATCTACACATCTACACAGCGGATTTTCAGTACAACACCAACAGTTGCTTCCTGCAGAAGTTCTCTGATGACACCTCAGTGATCGGCCTCATCAAGGGTGATGAGGAGGAGGAGTACAGGAGAACAATCAACAACTTTGTGCAGTGGAGTGCTGACAATAATCTCCATCTCAACACCACAAAAACAAAGGAGATAGCTGTGGATTTCAGGAAGGGGAGGAGAGGGATCCAGCCAACACCAGTCACCATCAAGGGCAGCGAGGTGGAGCTGGTTGCCAACCACAGGTACCTTGGTGTGCAGCTGGAC
>NC_085005.1:26979286-26984286 GCF_963854185.1 Sardina pilchardus
GCCTTCCAGGCAGCGCTGCCTTCAAGGCACTACTCCCCTCAGTTTAGGGGTAGGATGAGGGTTGAGGGGGTTAGGGTTAGGAATAGGGTAAAGGTAGTGCCTTTTAGGCTGTGCTGCCTGGAAGGTGCCGTTGGGGGCAAAAAACACCATTGAGCCTCTAATACAGAGCTTGTGAACATGTCATGAATTAGAACAATCAGGCCTATAGGTGTACTAAGAATTATAGTCTTTTTCTGATGCTTTTTGCACCTTAAAACATGGCATTGTATGTACACAATTGATAGCATGTGCATCAAAGCACATTTTGCATGCCACTGGAGTGCAGAATTGCTATTTACAATTCTTACTTATGGGAAAAGTGGGTATCATGCTTTTTTAAGTGGATTAGTAGAACTGCTAGGCCTACTCAGTTATCCCTCTACTGTCTGGATGTTGTTAAAGGAGGGTTGGTGTTCGCTGCCAATGCTCACACACTGAGAGTGAGATTCATTCATTTGATTGACTCCAGCGCTCTCACCCCAATCTATTGTGTGAGTTGGCAGCTATGGTGTGTGTGTGTGTGTGTCTTTTATATTTGGACCTCAAGTCTGTGAATGAATACTAGGCCTACTCTGTATGTCACTGCTCGTTGACATCTTATTTTCAAGTATGATCGCTAAACTTTGATTCTTTTCAAAGTTGCAATCGGTTAACTCCGTCCTGTGCATAGAAAAACTCGTTATTAGCTCTTTCTTTGTACATCTGGCCCTCAGTTTTGTGTTGCAAACACATGAGGTTAAACATTTGTATACGGCCGGTACTTGAACATTTTCTCAGAGAAGCACTGGTCCATATAGGTCCCAAATCAGCAAACTACGTCCAAAATCAGAGTACACACACAAACACACACGCACACACACACACACACATGCAGAGTGCTCTTTGACATTTCACTGACAACAAACAATATCGTGGGTGTTTGGGGAGACCCAGATCAATTATTAAAGCATTGTGATTCAGAGTTGAAACCCAGTTCATTTGTAGCCTTGTTGGTGTGAACAGGACTTTGTTCTACTCCTCTCTCCTTTTCTCTACCTCTTCTCCTCTCTCCTTTTCTCTACCTCTTCCAATGCCTCTCCTCATCCTGCAGCTATCATGTAGCAGACACGCACACACATGCACACACACACACACACACACACAGACACACACACACACCCCCACAGAGACACACATGCATGCACACACACACACACATACACACAAACACACATGCGTGCACACATACAGTACAGACACACATACATACACACACACACGCTCACACACAGCCCCACACATACACACACACACACACACAATGCTTAGGAGCATCTCACATGTATGTAAAATATGCTGCGATGAAAGATGTGCTGGATTTACACGTCTGTGTCTTCCCCTACACCTCTCCCCTGTGGAGTCCAGCCAGCAAGAACACACACACACACACACACACACACACACACACACACACACACACACACACACACACACACACACACACACACACACACACACACAAACACACATACACACACACCTACACACACACACACACACACACACACACACACACACACACACACACACACACACACAGACACGTCCCGCTCAAGCTAATGCACACATGTGCATAAAGCATTGTGATTCAGAGTTGAAACCTAGTTCATTTGTGATCTTATTAGTGTGTACTGGACTTCGTTCTTCTCCTCTCTCCTCTCGATCTCTCTTCATACCTCTCCTCATCCTCCATCTATCACGTAGCACGCACACACACACGCACACACACACACACACACACACACACACACACACACACACACACACACACACACACACACACACACACACACACACACACACACACACACACACGCATCTTGCTTTCAATAGTGGGGGTTGGGCCCAAACTCGTAGAGCTACACTTGCACTTAGGCATTTGGCAGGCAGTTTTCACCAAAGTGAGGTACACTGCAAGCAAACAGGCCATCACCCAGGAAACAAAAGGTGTGAAAAAGAGTCCATACATGCATGCCTGATGTGTGTACATGCACATCTGCATTGGAGGGACATTCTCAATGGAAATATTGCCACACTTTACATTTACAACTAGTTATAACAGCTAGCTCAACATATTTGCATGTAATGACACAAGCAATGACAGGCCATTTCACAAAAGAGTAGATCCACCGCGCTTCTGCAGCTTTACATCTGGTGCATCCGACGAGAAGGGACCGCGTAGATATACTAAGAGTAGCAAGGACTCTGACGAAGATGTGTGAAGCATCGAAACGTTAGTCCCCTTGCACCTTAATTAAAATCCAGTTTAATGACATAAGGCCAATTTCTTTTACGGGGTAAGACTACTCAGCAAGGAACCAGTATAGTGCACTTGACATGACCGACATGACATTAGCCATTGAAAAAAAAATAAATAAATAAAACAAACAGCAGATATTTCAAAATCAGTTGCATGGATGTAGGAAAGCATTGCTATTTGTTCAAGATGGGGAGAACCGTGATAAGCTGATATGGTGTTTGAATAAACAGTTTTGACAATTACCATTCTGATCTGAGAAATGTGTCAATGCAACTAATGCTCAATGTACTAAATCAAGAAGTCATTTCACTCTATTAGTCCTATTACTGTAACATTGAGAACTCTACTAAACGTGTATACTGTATTTGGTATGCAAAATGACAATAGCACACCGTCCTCAAATACTAAAGTAAGGCCAGTAGACAGGGAGAGTTCAGCACAAAGGAGGAGTCCGTCAAACACCGGAACACACCTGTCACAGGTACGGACGGACTGGAGTGGACAGGAATAAGTGGACCTGCAGTGCTCTTCACATGCCCAAACCTTTTATGGAGACATAGTGAAGTGATTAAGGACACCATTAGAAGAAGGTCAGTTTTGTCAAGTTGTTCAAGCACAGCAGACGCCATGGCAAACATTCAAATATTCAAGTATTGAGGCAAATTACTGAAACACATTAACCACTGATTTTAGTGTATTTTGATAGAGCTTAAAGGTGCCAAACGCTGATGGTCAAAGTTAAGATGAAGTGAATGGTATTTTCCCAGCACTTGGTCGTAGGAGTAACACACACGCACACAGCCTCCATAGTACATGAACTTTCAAAAAACACACACACACACACACACACACACACACACACACACACACACACACACACACACACACACACACACACAAACACACACACGCACAAACAAACAAACACAAATACACACAAAAACACATGTACTGTACACACACATACAGACATTCACACACACACATTCATTCACGCATACGCACGCACGCACACACACACACACACACACACACACACACACACACACACACACACACACACACACACACACACACACACACACACACACACACACACACACACACACACACACACACACACACACACACTCACACACACACACACACACAGACACAGACTAATAACACCTATCATTAAACAAGAAGAAGAAACCATGGCCCCTGCCGTGCCAGAGCTCCAAACGCTTTAGCAGCAACCTGCTGGGAAGGTTCTGTTCTGGCCCGTCATACACGGTAGACTTCAAACCCCCGTCCAGCGTGACCACGCGCCCCTGGAGCGCACACAACTGGGTCTCTTCCCACCGCACCGCATCGGCCCCTCCAGACCACATCCGCCCTCCCTCCCTCTCTCTCCCAGCACACACATTGCACAACACGCTCGCCGCAAAAAAATTAAACAAATCGTCAGGCCATAAGGTGGATTATTTTAGAGAGTATTTGATTCAATTTGTCACCGACACGGCTCTATTCCTGAAATTATTACAAAACCGACTTGGAGTACAGGAGAGAAAGAGAGCGAGAGAGAGAGAGAGAGAGAGAGAGAGAGAGAGAGAGAGAGAGAGTAAAAAAAAAACTCTTACATAAACTGTGTATAAAAATAAAAATGTTAAAATGGGAACCTTTTCCCACAGAGAAGAATGGAAGGGAAAAATGGAAAAGGAGTCTGGAATATGTCAGACATGATGTGGCGTCTATTTACTGATGATCATTCATTCAGAAAACGGATATGGATTTCTGGTGGTCCTTGGAAAAATTAGGTTTGAGATCCCCAACAAATCTGTAAGATGTTACAGTTTTTCTCGATTATTTACAGATTTTGCCCGTAACTGAAACACATTTAGCAAAACTTCGCTCATTGTGCCAAAACTGCACACACAAGTGAACATGAACAACACTGGGAAATACACCATTCACATCTGTGTCAAACTGAAACTCTACTATCAGAACCTAAACTCTGCTATCAAAACAAATCCTTTGTCAAAATGTAACTCTGGTGACAAAATGAAATACACTTGCATCATACTGTATGCATACACTGACCACTCTAGTCTACTTGATATAAAACACCGCAGCCTTTGATTTTCACTGTTATTAGAAGGCATACTTTCAGGAGGCACATTTTCAAACAACCAGAAAAGGCTTACTCAATATTGTACATTGCAGCACTGTAAATAGTAACATGAATTCATATAAAGCATTAAACAATTATAATAATTTTTTTCAAAACTCTACACACAGCTAACACACAGCACTTGGGGATAAAAAAACCTCACATATATGGCAAAATGAAACACTGCAATCAAAACGTAACACTCCTTTCTAAAAAATCTTGCATATCACCAGTAACACACTGATGCACTTTATAGAAAACACTGCCGTCTTTGTGTTTCTATTTTTTTTTTGTTGGTCATTTTCTCAGACCTTGTCTTCTGTAAAACTCAAAAGTAGAATTTCTGCAGTAATCAAACCAGAGTTTTTACATAAAGAAAAATAGAAGTCAAATATAGCAACAAAACAAAAGCAAAGAAAAAAAAACCCAATTACTGGATCATATGCGATTGATAAAAACAACATATATATTTGTGTGTGTCTTGTCGATGTGTCTGTGAGTGTGTATATG
>NC_085005.1:26994286-26996786 GCF_963854185.1 Sardina pilchardus
AGTGTGTGTGTGTGTGTGTGTGTGTGTGTGTGTGTGTGTGTGTGTGTGTGTGTGTGTGTGTTTGTGTATTTTGAGACTTACACTGCTGTATTTGCAGGTAAAGAGAGTAAAGCCTTTCCGACTGGAGAACAAGAGCTACATGAGTTTTACTGAGCACAGTATGTGTGAGTGCAGGTAAGACACAGACACACACACACACACACACACACACACACACACACACACACACACATAAACGTATATAAAAAACACATACACATACACATGCATATGCATTGCACATGCACACACTCACACATATTTTATATACATTTACACACTAGCACATAGAACACACATTAGTTATTTGAGTTTAATATAAAGACAGTAAGTAAATTATCTGTATTCCCTTACAATTTATCCCATCTCTCTTTGTCTTATCCTCTCTCCTTTCTGTCTGTCTATCTTATCTATCTATCATTCTATCTATCTATCTATCTCTCTGTGTCTGTATCCCCTTCTCTCTTTCTCTCTGTCCATTGTTACAGACCAAAGAAAGAGAAGGAGAAAGGTGAAAGGTAGGTCAGGTTGTTTGTGAGTTTGAATTGGGGAGGTGTGTTTCTGTGTGTGTGTGTGTGTGTGTGTGTGTGTGTGTGTGTGTGTGTGTGTGTGTGTGTGTGTGTGTGTGTGTGTGTGAGTGAGTGTGTGCGCGCGTGCGCGTATGTGTGTGTGTGTGTGTGTGGTGCGTGTGTGCGTGTGCGTATGTGTGTGTGCGTGCATGTGTGTTCGCGTATATATCTGGGGTTACAGAGTTCTGGGTGACCCATACCCCATAGCAGGCAACATCTCATGTGTGTGTGTGTGTGTGTGTGTGTGTGTGATCTCAAGGGCTTAAATGTTCTTTGTGTCACACCACAAAGCCTTAACCTTTTAAACAGTCAATTTAGCAATACCCTAGACTAGTGTTTATGTGTTAGTGTGTGTGTGTGTGTTTGTGTGTGTGTGTGCACATTTCTTCTAGAATGTTAGAGAGGTCAGCATGTTTGAGAGGTCAGTGCCCTATGCTGATAAGATAGTCATTGAGGGTCTTTGTGTATGTGTTTGTGAAGTGTTTATGGGCTCCTGGAATTTACAAGTTTGTGTCTGAGTGTGAGCGTGTGTGTGTGTGTGGGTGTGTGTGGATGGCTGGATGTGTGTGTGTGTGTGGGTGTGTGTTTCTTTTAATAAACTCTGTGTCAGAGCAAGATGTCAATGCCCTTCTGATAAGAGTGTTGTTGAGGGTCTTTGTGAGTGTAAAGATATAAAGTTTGATTAGTCTTGAGGTTACTTGCCTTGTCTTGCTCTACAGGTTATTGAACTGACCGGCTGGTCCTTTACTGTGTGTGTGTGTGTGTGTGTGTGTGTGTGTGTGTGTGCGCGTGTGTGCGCATGCGTGCGTGTGTGTGTGTTTCTAGTTGAGACTGAGAGGTTTTTGAACTCGCGTTGTGTATTCCATTAATCTGTTTTGTTTTCTGTAAGACTGTTCAGGTCAGCATTTTGTAGCCCACTTTTCATAAAGGGATGAACAGTACACTGTAGTAGCGTTATCATTCAGATCATGTCTAACAGCAAGGATCTCTCCCTCTCTCCACACTGCCAGCCTAAAGCAGACAGATCTGAGCTCGATTTCTACTCAAGGGTTCTTGTTGACTTGTTAAAAGGTGTTTTCTTGCCTCCGTCGCCTTAAAGCAACACTAAAGCACTTTTCCTCTGTCGCACGCACGCTATTTGTTTATCCAGCAAATAACGATGTCCACAGACAAGGTAGAGTATGTTATATGTCTCATTTCATCGAACTACAGTTACACTATACCCAATCTGGTAAAGTTATGTAGTGTGGTTATAGCCAATATCCTGGATCTGCTGCTATCATAATCAGAGAAAAGATTCTCAGAGTCAGTTTGCTGTACGTTTTACATACCACGATGCTTTGCCTGTGGACTAGAGGCGGATGTTGAGATTTGGTTGTTCAGAAGAAGCTGGTTCATTCAGTGAAATTAATCACTGGAGTTGACTCAAATGAGTGATTTGTACTGTCAGTGATTCGGTTGGTTTAGTTCAGTGATTCCCCCGGATCATTCAGGAGGTGACTCATTATGAGCGATTTTCATTTCTTCTTTTCTGTTGTGCCAAAGGGGGACTGATTGAAGGATTGATTGATAGAACCAGGGCATCCTTTTGAATGGTGGTCTGTTTCTTATATATGTCTCATATATTGTTCATGCAAGTGTAATGTGCACTATTCTCTAGTTGTGTTCTATCGGACTTCAGCCAGAGTTAGGCATCATGGGAGCCGCAACAGCTGTGTACACTCATAATTATTGGCAGGACAAGAAGGCTCCTGATTAGTAAACCCAGTTGGAACATTAATGTGTGTGTGTGTTCATGTCCATATACATTAGTGTGTGTGTGTGTGTGTGTGTGTGTGTGTGTGTGTGTGTGTGTGTGTGTGTGTGTGTGTGTGTGTGTGTGTGTGTGTGTG
>NC_085005.1:27011786-27014286 GCF_963854185.1 Sardina pilchardus
TCCTCTACCTCTTCAGAGCCTCGGCCACAACACTAGGCTATTCAATGGCATTATTATATAATGACTCATAGGGACGGTATTTGCAAACATGATTGTTAACAAACAAGTTTGTTAATTACCAGCCATATCACCAAACAGCTAAATAATTAGCCATTAGTCATTAGTTATTAGTCATTAGACATCAATATCGGTATTGGCCCATAAGAATCAGTCAAGCCCATGTATGCTTAAGTAAGTGTGCGCTCAAGTGCACACACACACACGCACGCGCACACACACACACACACACACACACACACACGAGAGACCCGACTACGCCTCCAGCCCACAGAGGTCCACATAACGTTTGGATTTCTAGAACAACACTGACACCATCAGACTCCCAGGGGCCGGAGGTTGCCCAAGATCTCTCTACGATAATGAAGTCATTGTGTGCAACGCCCCCAGCATCTCCACAGGCTGTTCACGTATGTGTGTGTGTGTGTGTGTGTGTGTGTGTGTGTGTGTGTGTGTGTGTGTGTGTGTGTGTGTGTGTGTGTGTGTGTGTGTGTGTGTGTGTGTGTGTGTGTGTGTGTGTGTGTGTGTGTGTGTGTGTGTGTGTGTGTGTTTAACACATACACACGACAACCTCCACCATCAGTACAGCACACAGCACAACAATCACATATACTAACACACATACACACATACACACACTAACACACACACGGATGCACACACGCACACTCACATACCCACATCACATAGCCCACACACATACACACATCATCAGCCAAAAAGGCAATGATTCATAAACACACACACACACACACACAGCCAAACCAGTGGCCTATTTCATACACACACAGTCTCACATACAGTACAGAGCCAAACCAGTGAAGGCTCATACCACAAACACCTGATACACACTCCAGTAGCCAGCGTGGTGACACATCTCACAGATACATGAACACACAGACCGAGGAAGAGAGAGAGAGAGAGAGAGAGAGAAAGAGAGAAAGAGAGAGAGAGAGAGAAATAGAGAAAGAGCCAAAGTGGTGATGCATCACCAGTCTGCCCCTAAAGGAAAATATAACTAAAGACATCTGTGATGTCTAGTGTCTCTATATTTACACACACACACACACACACACACACACACACACACACACACACACACAGACACACACAGACACACACAGAGACACACACACACACACACACACACACACACACACACACACACACAGAAAGCAATGTTGGACTGACCAAAGCTCAGGATGTGTGTCACTGATGCGTAAGACATGAAGACGTTGATGCTGCCATCATTTGAAGACACATTTACGTGCGCTCACACACTCACTCACTTTTGTGTGAGTGCAAGCGCATGCGCCACACGTACACGCACACGTACAAGCACACGTACAAGCACACACACACACACACACACACACACACACACACACACACACACACACACACACACACACACACACACACACACACACACACACACACACACACACACACACACACACACACACACACACACACACACACACACACACACACACACACACACACACACACACACACACACACACATTCTTCTTTCATGACTTCACCAGTGAGGTACAGTGACACTTATGCTTCATATTTTTGTTATTATTTGGTGACAGTGTGTGTGTGTGTGTGTGTGTGTGTGTGTGTGTGTGTGTGTGTGTGTGTGTGTGTGTGTGTGTGTGTGAGTGTGTGTGTGAATGTCTGTGTCTGTGTCTGTGTGTATGTGTGTATTTCTTGACCTATTTGTGCATGCAATGACTTACCAGTGTCTTGTGAAGAGAAAGTTGTGTACTTTGGTGACAATTGACAAATGTGTCTTGGAGTGAATCTCATGTTTGTCATCAAAGTCTGAGGTTTGAAATTTATAGGGAGAGTGACTGTGTGAGTTGAGGAGGGAAAAAGGCGTCTTAATGGAAGTAATGTGTCAGGGATCAGGACGAGTTGTTTGATGTGGGGATCTGTAATCTGCGGCACCATCAAGTGGTAGACTAACTAGACTGGCTGCCACGGTGATAGAAGACACAGGAATGATTAGCAGAAGGCGGGACAAAGTTTATAGCGAATTAAATTGGAGAGATGAGATAACGTGAAAACAGCAGGTTTAAGGACACACACGCAAAGGCCCACTCTTACACTCGCACACATGCACGCATGCACGCACACAAACATATGCATGTAAACGCACGCACACACACACACACACACACACACACACACACACACACACACAGAGGCATGCATGCTAATACACACATACACACACACTGTAAGTTTAAAGTTTGAGTTCTAATCTAATCATTAACAATGTGAGAGTTAGCCAGAGAGAGAGAAAGAGAGAGAGAGAAAGAAGTGTGTATGTGTGTCTGTGTGTGTATGTATGAGAGAGAGAGAGAGAGAGAGAGCGAGAGAGAGAGAGAGAGAGAAAGAGAGAGAGAGAGATCAAAGGCTATGGTGTTAA
>NC_085005.1:27019286-27064286 GCF_963854185.1 Sardina pilchardus
CCTCTGGCTAGGTGTGTGCTGGCTGGATGCTTGGTAACCAAAGGATCCAAAGAGTGTTTTCTTGGAGCTTCTAACAACACAGGAGTAACATGGTGAGTGTGTGTATGTTTACTATGGTGTGTTGAGTGTGTGTCTTATAACTGCAATCCTGTGGCCGTGTGTGTGTGTGTTATATGATACAGTATATTGACTGTGGTAGCTGTATTTATGTGGTTTAGCTTGGATAAGTGTGGCGTCTGTGCTATGGCTGTGTTAAAAGCATTTATATGTAGGCTGTGAGTGTGTGTGTGTGTGTGTGTGTGTGTGTGTGTGTGTGCATGGATTTAGCATCAAATCAACCTTTCTATGTGGTGTCCCCCCCCCCCCCCCGGTGTCTCTCTCATTCAGGACTGCTCAATACTCCTCTACTCTCATTTCTCCCGTTCTTATTTCCAGCCGCCCAGTCGTGCCCCCCCTACACACACACACACACACACACACACACACACACACAGCCAACCAGACACACACACACTCTTACCCCGCCCTCCTCTGCCCCCCCCTGCGGTGGTGCGTACATGGCGAGCGGCACGTTGCCTTGGAGTTGAGCTCGCGCCTGGAGACCAGCCAACCAGTCAGCTGCCTCGGAGAGGGACACGGAGGGAGGGAGGGAGAGAGAGAGAGAGAGAGAGAGAGAGAGAGAGAGAGAGAGACTGCACACAGCAGCTTTTCCGCTGAGTTCACATTAGCTGCTATCAGTGGAAAGTGAAAGTCATTGAGAAAAAGACCTGGTTGACTCTCTGTACCTTAGGGGTGTGTGTGGGCGTGTGAGGGTGTGTGAGTGTGTGTGTGACCTGGGGGGAGGGGAGAGTGTGTGAAGCCTGAAAGTCATTCAGAAAAAGATGACTTTTTTTTGCACAATGTGTGTGTGGTGTTTACCTGTGGAAAGTGAGGCATTAAAAATATTTCTACTTCAGTATAGGTGTGTGTGTGTGTGTGTGTGTGTGTGTGTGTAGGTGTGTGTGTGTGTGTGTGTGTAGACTGGCTATAAAGACTCATTTAGAAAACCTGGGTTTTTTGTCACAAGGACATCAGACATCTTGGCAACCCCCTGTCTTGCACACACACAAAAAAAATGTCCACACACACCAACACACAGCTTCAGTCATCTGACCAAGAGGAGTGTTTCTGCACGTCTATATGCACGTGCAGTGTGGGAGAGTCAGTGTGTGTGTGTGTGCGTGTGTGTGCTATTGCACGTACAGTGCGGCAGTGTGTGAGTGTGTGTGTGGGTGTGGGATAGCGTCAGGCAGACTGAATGATCTGAACAGTGCAGTGGAGCTGGGCAGAGCCAGCGCTGATGTCATACAAAGAGCAGCTGAAAGACCTCATATGGCCTTTGTGTGTGTGTGTGTGTGTGTGTGTGTGTGTGTGTGTGTGCGTGCAGAAAGAGAGAGAGAGAGACACACAGAATGTATGAGACTGTAATGTTAGCCTTCTAGAGTTGGCACACAGGGAGGCACAGACAGACAGACACACACACAGACACACACACACACACACACACACACACACACAGATTCCTCATTTGACTGTAAGTGCAAGAGCCAAGTAGTGTGAGCAAATGTGTGATCTTTTTTGGAGGGCAGAAGTGTGAGTCTGGCTGTGTGCATGTGTGTGTGCGTGTGTATGTGTGTGTGTGTGTGTGTGTGTGTCGACGCCACAGCTGTGTGGGGCTACGTGAGAGGCGGCAGGAACACACTCATCCTCCACTGCCCCTCCCTCTCTCTCTCTCTCTTTCCCCTTCTTCCACTCTCTCCCTTCCCTTCTTTCTCTCTCCTGCCCTCTCACTCTTTTTCCCTCCCTCTCCCTCTCAATCCCTCCCTCCCGTTCCCTCTCATCTCTCACCCTTTCTTCTCTTCAAAACGAGGTGTGTGTGTGTGCGTGTGTGTGTGTGTTTCAGTTTCTCTGATATGTAATTCCACACAAACGCACAACTACACACACACACACACACTCAGACACACTAACCAAGCACCTAATGCAAGTCACAGCACCTGCACTAACACACACACACACACACACACACAAACAAACGTGTGTGCAAACACACATACACAAACAGGTGCACCAATGCAGAGAATTGGTGTATTACACTACAAAGTACACATCTGACCTGAAACGACCTGGTGCCGAGTGACTGTGAATGTGTGTGTGACTATGTGTGTGACTGTGTATGTGTGTGTGTGTGTGTGACTGTGTGTGTGTGTATGTGTGTAAATGTCATCGATCTATTTGTGCTCCAGATGATTTAAAAGTGGCAGATTGTCTCTAGGGCACTAGGCCAGAATACATTAACCTGCACAGGCCTTTCCGCTCTCTCTCTCTCTATCCCTCTCTCTCTCTTTCCCTCTCACCTTCTCTACCCTCTCTTCCTGTGTCTGTCCCTCGATCATACGGTCGACCTGTCCTTGTTTGTCTCCCTCGACCCACCTCTCTGATTGTCTGCCCTCTCTCTTTTTAATTTGCCTCTCCCCCCCCCCCCCTCTCTCTATGTTTTCCTTCATTGAACGTTCCTGTGATGACACGGAAGCACGCACATCCAATCCCTAAAATCTGGGTGCTGGACGAACTGGGTATCAAATGAATAAAAGAAAAAAAGAACAAAGTATGTGTTCTATTGGCCTCATTATGGAAGAAACTCCAAATCTCTCTCTCTTTCTCTCTCTCTCCCTCTCTCCCTACATGTGTTCCTTTATTTATCGTTCCTGTGATGACTACGCTGGGTGTGTATTTATTGCTCTCATTATGGAAGAAACTCCAACAGTTCTCGTCATCACTTCTCTCTTTCTCTCTCTCTCTCTCTCCTCCTCCCTTTGTCCTTCCTTTGTATCTCTCTGCCCCTCTCCCTCCCTCCCTCCCTCTTTCTTTTTTGGTCTCTCTCTCTCTTTCTTTTTCTGGTCTCTCTCTCAGGTGTTTGTCTTGTGCTTCTTTCAGGGTCAAGCTGACTTTCACCCAGAGCCCACTCATATCAGCCCTCTGGCTCCACCTGCAACACACACACACACACACACACACAGACAGAGAAAGAGAGAGAGAGAGAGACACACACACACACACACACACACAGACGATGACACACACACGAAAACAAACACAAACGCTCACATCTGTACCACTGTAACATAGTATATGCAGAATGTTACATCTACATTACTCACACACACACACACACACACACACAAATACAATGCACAATGCTCTATATGGAATCTGGACTGTGTAACCACTATACACATTTGGCTATTGGCTACAGCTACACACACACACACAGACACACACACACACACACACATACAATCAGACCGACGCACACATACACAGAGATTCATATATACACACATACAGGAACAGACTTATATACAGTCACAGACAAGCACGTACGCACACACGTAGACACACACACACACACACACACACACACACACACACACACACACACACACACACACACACACACACACACACACACACACACACACACACACACACACACACACACACACACACACACACACACACACACACAGTCTGCTGGCTGTGCTGTGTCTACAGTGTTCAGCCAGACCTCAGAGTTGAAGGACAAGGCCAGAGCACACGACATCAAAGATTAGAGGATGAGACAGAGAGGAGGAGGGAGGAGTGAACATGCGGAGGAGAGGAAAAGAGAGGGAAGGAGATGAGAGGCAAGAGAAGAGGGGGAAAGAGGAGAGGTGAAGAAACAGGCTTTCAGTGTTACTGTGTCACTGCATTTCTGCTTGTGGCCAAGTGTATACACCAAGGATTGTGTGCGTGTGTGTGTGTTAGTGTCTCACTGCATTTGTGCTTGTGGCCAAGTGTATGTGTGTGTGCGTGTGTGTGTGTTTGTGTGTCACTGCATTTGTGCTTGGTATACACCAAGGAGTGTGTGCGCAAGTGTGTGTGTGTGTGTGTGTGTGTGTGTGTGTCACTGCATTTGTGCTTGGTATACACCAAGGATTGTGTGTGTATGTGTGTGTGCGTGTGTGTGTGTTTGTGTGTCACTGCTTTTGTGCTTGTGGCCAAGTGCAGTGGTTCCCAACCTGGGGCCCGGCGGGGACCCCACTAGGGATCACCAGAGATTATGGGGGGTCCGCACAGTGCTGCCTGAGCGGAGGTTGTGAGGTTACCAAAACTATATTTGCCCACGTTAAATGTATAAAATATCAGTTGGATAATCAAAACTCTGTATAATCCCAATTTCATGCAGCTATTTATTACCTCTGACCTCTGAACTTGTGCAACCTTCAGGTCGGCCTAAGATTGGCACCGGTAATACATCCCCGGACCCCGATGGTTGAATAAAACAATGTCTTGTGTGCGTATGCGGGTAGGAATTCGGGTAGGGGGCCCTGGCTTGTACACACCAAGGATTGTGTGTGCGTGTGTGAATGTGTGTGCGTATGTGTGTGTGTGCGCAGCTGTATGTGTGTGCGATCTTTAGTGTGTGTTTGAGTGTCACTGCATTTCTGTGAGTGGCCAAGTGTATACACCAAGGATTGTTTGCATATGTATGTATGTGTGTGTGTGTGTGTGTGTGTGTGTGTGTGTGTGTGTGTGTGTGTGTGTGTGTGTGTGTGTGTGTGTGTGTGTGAGACATGGTCCTGTTTACCAAGATTCTGAGTGTGTGTTCACATAGTCCTGTAGACTATGACGCCCTCTACTGGTCCTTTCGGCAAACTGATTTCTACATCTTCAGAGACCACTCTGCCTACTGTAAACACAGGCATCATCCTCATTACTTTATTCACCAATACCCTTGATTGCTCACACACACACACACACACACAGAACCACACACAAAGATTTGCATGGAAAATGGATACAAAATGGCATAGCAATAGACCTCTGAAGTTCGCCTACAAAAAAGCTGCCATCTTTGAGATCCGGTATCTTATGATTTTTCCTATGGGAAAATAACATGGAAATTTTAATTATTGCACCCGTTAAACTCTTGCGGGGACGAAGAAGTCTGAAATGCAGACGTTCTGCTCAACGCTCGAGTGGATACGGTGATCTGTGGTACGTTGAGACGGAAAACTTCGATTTTTGCTACCGCAGAGCTAATTTGCAATGCAACTTGCCATAGGTAGTCTCGGATCTCGGAATTCCTTATATGGGCAAAGATGGCAGTTTTGCCTCTTTTTTGTAGGCAAACTTCAGATGTCAATTAGCTCTGTGTTGTTCCCTGAGAGGTATAAAGAGAGTTATAAAAGAGAGGCCTCGTACAGACACACTGGGGACTGGTCATAAGTGCTGATGCAGTTTAATTGCAGGTGGTGCCCAGCATCCTGGACGATTTAAAAGGCGATGGGAGGAAGGCCACAAAGAGTGTGTGGACCACACACACACACACACACACACACACCCACACACACACACACACAAACACACACACTTCACTCTTTCTGTTCCTCTCCTGTTCTTAGATTCACAGCTCAAATCATGATAAAAAAAAATACAACAATAAACAAAATACAAAAAAATAAAAGTGGAAGGAAAAAAAAATAAATTAAAAAGCAATCATCAAAAACAGTCCTTCCCACTCATTTGCCACTGGCGATTATAAGTCTCATGGATTGCTTCAGTGCCCAAACCTGCAGAAGGTTTGTAAACATTTTAAACACTTAACATAAATCAACTCAACCTGAGATCATTCCTGGTGATGACATCAATGACATCGGTACAGTGATGTCATTTCTATGCGCCATCGTGCACTCTTGAGGCTGATCAGAGGCGATTGGGTATGTCCAGGCGGTCGCCGCCAAAGAGCATGGTGTCCGTCAACATTTGCTTGGCAGGAACCAAATACCACACGACCACCCCCGACGGGTTGATTGACACAACAAAGTCTGTGGAGTCCTTAATGGTGGACAGGAGCTTCTCTTCATACACATCATAGACCTACGGTAAGCAAGAGAGCAGGGGGGAGACAGAGGGTACTAGTTTGAATGGTGGGCAGTGTGCAATCTTAAGTAACTAAAGCTAAATTAACAACTAAGCTAAATCAATTTGCTAATATAACACCATGGGCATTAAAGAGGACCTATTCAGGTTTGGCAATTTCTTCGCTGTTTTTTTTTTTTTTTTTTCTTCATTTTAGGCTTGCAGGTTTCTCTACAGAGCTTCCCCTTCAGCTCAATCGGTCAGTCAGCCTTTTCATGAGCACAAACTTGCAAGCATAGTTTTTTCGCTCACAGGTGCATGGGGGAAGCAAGATCACTATCATTCAACCCGGAATAAGTAAAATAACCATTCCAATGACTCCAAAGCTGATTAAGTTAAGGTAAATAAAGCTAAAAAAAAACGTGCCTAGTGCAAAAATTAAGTTGATAAACCCGCTCAATGGTCCCACAAGGAGAAAGATAGCTACAGTACATGCTAGCTATATCAGCTATGGCCAGCTATAGCCATCGTTCATGCATGCTTGTAGACAGACTGTGCTCTCTGGACACTTTTTAAACTAGGGTGCAAAGACACACAGTGGGATGTTACGCAACATTCGGCTCATGTTCATAGGAATCAATGCAGAGAAAAGGTTATGTGTCCAGACTAGGACCTGGATGAGAGGTTAAAGTTCAAAGATCAAGGTCAGAGAGGAGTAGAGTGAGGGGTCAACGTTGAGAGTAGAGAGGAGTAGGGTGAGGGGTCAAAGTTGAGAGTAGAGAGGACTAGGGTGAAGGGTCAAAGTTGAGAGTAGAGAGGAGTAGAGTGAAGGGTCAAAGTTGAGAGGTTTAGAAAGAGGGGACTATGGTGAGGGGTTAACAGTTAAAAGAGGAGAGGATGAGGGTGAGGGGTCAAAGTTGAGAGGTTAAGAGTAGAGCGCTGTGAGAGTGGGGTGAGACCTGGTATGTTCCGGCGGCGTAGTTGAGCTTCTTGAGGGAAGTTTGGTAGCGGTAGGGCATGTCCTCTCGCCTACAGAAGAACACCAGCACACTGGGGCCACCAGATAGCTGGCGCCAAAACACCTCCACACCACTCTTCTCCTGAGAGAGAAAGAAAAACCCACTTACGGTCAACTAAATACGTCTGCTTTTAACAACTGACATGAAATAAACTGCGGTGAATTTCACTGAAGGTAAAACAAAGAGAAAAAAGAAATGAAGTGCACAGGGAGAAATCTGAAGAGAGAGTCATGACGCGCATTCAAGAAGACCCTTAAGTGGAAGGTGAGAGGAGGGGAGTTGAGAGGTCACCTCACCTTGATCAGGCGACGGCCCTGGATACCTAAGGGGTCCTGGTTGATGTAGATGATGCCCTTGTTCTGCAGGAGGGAGCGGGAGCGGGAGTCTATGGTGCGCAGGTCGTTGGACATGAAGAAGGGGGCGGCCATGATAGCCCACAGGGCCAGCTGAGTCTTGGACTGGTCATAGCTCAGGCCAAAGTCCCCAACGACCAGCTAGAGAGGGAGAGAGATAGAGAGATAGATAGAGATGAGAGACAAAGAGAGAGAAGAGAGAGAAAGAGAAACAGAGAGAGAAAGAGAGAGAGAGAGAAAGAGAGAGAGAGAGAGAGGAATATCTCTGTGAGTGTTAGCATGTGCATACCACTGATCTGGCTGCAGGTTGCTACATGCCCTAGTTGTTAGTAGGTTTGCTTGTGAGTATATACTGTAACCTGCATCACCACAAGCTTCAGCCCTGCACACGCCCGGACTCAAACCCGCAAACATCAGCACCTCGGATCAAAAGTCGAGCGCGCTGACAATCACGCTAAATGCCCAGGATGCTAGCTTTCATGCTAGCACTGCACTTGAGGCAACGGGGAGTGAGGTTCACCAACATACCACACGCACAGCTATGCTAGCTGGCATCCCTTACATGCCCTTACGAGTGTGTGTATGTGTGTGTGTGTGTGTGTGTGTGTGTGTGTGTGTGTGTGTGTGTGTGTGTGTGTGTGTGTGTCTCACCATGTCTGGGTCATTCCAGCGTCCAGGTCCAGCAGCCGGTTGCAGGATGTCCTGGTTGTCGAAGAACCAATCAGCAATGTTCAGAACACTCGACCAGGAGTCCTGGATGTCGCCATAATTCCGCCACAGGTTACAGATCTCTCCCAGCAGAGTGTAGTTCACCTACAGGAGAGAACACACACACACACACACACACACACACACACACACAGGTCATGTTAGCCAGATCATCTTTAATGGGTAGACTGCACTTAGATATAGTCGTTGTTTGATTGTGTTTAATGTCGGTTGAGTAAGACTCGCGTTGGCCTGCTGCATCAGCTCTCCTCTCTGGTGCACGCACGCACGCACGCACGCACGCACACACACACACACACTTTCAGCGGTGTGAATTTCTCCGTTTGTAACAAATAGCAGCTGTACAATTATAAAACAATGCACATTGGCATCAGCATTGTTGTTCCGCATGAGTAAGTGAAGAACACTCAGTGGAGGTATCAGAACTGTTTTCTTTCCACGGAGAGCTTGACAGTTCAGCGCAGCTTTTTTCAGCTTTTTTCAGGTGGTAACTCTGGTGTTGCCAACATTGAAATTCAGAGGAAGAAATAGCACACTCATGAACATGCTGACATGGTTGGAACCTCCCCGACTACAGACATACACACACACACACATACACACACGTGAGGTGCCTTATTTCTCTCAGTCTGGTTTTAAAATGATCCTTTCACTGACCTTCTTGACTAAAGTCTATCATCTCCCTTCTCTTTTTTTTTACTCTAACTGCTGCTTCAGTATCTTTTAACGTTTTACTTTCGTGGTGATACATCTGTCTGTCTCTCTCTCTCTCTCTCTCTCTCTCTCTCTCTCTCTCTCTCTCTCTCTCTCTCTCTGTCTCTCTCTCTATGCTGATGTGAAGTATTTTCTGCTACTATTGTTTCTGTTCTGCCACTGTATCACCACACTTACTCTAATTACATATAACATGAGCACGAGATCACATGGTTGGTGTTGTCATGTCCACTGGTGGTAACACTTTTAGATAAGTAGACAAGGTTACAAATGTATATATATATATATATATATATACACTGTACACACACACACACACACACACACACACACACACACACACACTCGCTTACCTTGGGAGGAAGTCCACCTTGATAGGCAGGCCAACTGCAAGAGTAGCCAATCGGACGGCCTGTAGCATTGAGGGCCTGTGACATGAGTGGGTAACCTGTCAAGTACAAAATGTGTTTATGCTATATCGATTGGCTTACACTAGCTAACTAACCCAATTGGGTTTAAAGTAAGGGTTAGCATTACCGTAATTTCCAGACTATTAGCCACGGGTTATATATTGATTTTGCTAAATTTCTTCAGTTATGAGGTGTCTTTTAACTTGCAATAAACACATTCCTGCGGCTTATACACAGGAAATGACTGTATTAGCCTTCATTACCTCCGCCTAGAAGGTTATGTTTTCATCAGGGTTTGTTTGATTGTTTGTTTGTCTGTTTGTTCGCAAGATAACTCAAAAACTTAGGGATGGATTTCGATGACATTTTCAGGAAAGGTCTGAAATGACCCAAGAAAGAAACAATTACTGTAAAATTTGGGAGTGATCCGTATCACCGTCTGGATCTAGGAGGTGGTTATGTTTTCGCTTGGCGGAGGTCTGAGCTCTCGGAGTGCTTTTCTAGTTAGCGTGATGATGTCGCTCACCCTTCTCCTGCTCCGTGGCGTTGGAGTAGCATCCGTCCAGCTTGAGCATGTCGATGCCCCAGTCGGCAAACGTCTGGGCGTCCGTGTGGATCTTGTCCAGCGTGGTTCCAGGGTAGCCGCCGCACGTGTGCGTGCCAAAGTCACCGTAGATACCCAGCTTGAGGCCGCGGTCATGCACGTAGCGCGCCAAATGAGGGATGCCATTCGGAAATCTGGATAGTGACAGAGGAAGGAAGGGAGGGAGGGAGGGAGGAAAGGAGGAAAGAAGGAGAAAGGGAAAATGTTTTAAACACCTGTGCTTTTTCCCAAGGGAAAGGGTGATAAGGGACCCATGTGAAAAGACCCCATAGTCAGTCAGTAATGAGATAGAGTTTAGCGCTGGACTGAACTGATTCAGAGTTTAGAACAGGACTGAGCCTAACTGGAGTTTAAAACTAGAATGGGCTGAGCTTGGTTTACTGGTTTAGCACTGGTCTAGTCCTTGAGGTCTAGTCCTGCTCTTTTAGCCCAGTGTTCTAGTCCCATATACTTTAGTCTTGTGGTGAAGTGATCTGCTTTAGTCCTGTGGTTTAGTCCTGTAGTAGTGAAGTGATCTGCTTTAGTCCTGCGGTTTGGTCCTGTAGTTTAGGGATCTGGTTTAGTCCTGTGGTCTAGTAGTGATCTGTTTCACCATTGTGGTTTAGGCCTGTTGAATTTTGAATTTCCCCTTGGGGATCAACAAAGTATCCATCTATCTATCTATCTATCTATCTATCTATCTATCTACACAGTATCTATCTGTTGATTAGTGAAGCATTTTAGTCCTGTGATTAAGTGCGGTCCAGCGCTCACCTCTTTGGGTCTGCCTGCAGGCGTCCATTGGCATCCCTCTCCATGGAGGACCAGCAGTCGTCGATGTTGACGTAAACATAACCAAGCTCGCGCCAACCGTCCTCAGCCAGTCGGTCCGCCATGTCCATGAAGAGCTTCTCACTGGAGTAGAGGAAAGGAGAGGAGAGGAAAGGAGAGAGGAGGGAAGAAGAGAGGAGAGCGAAGGGAGGAGAAGGTGTGGAGTGGAGGAGAGAAGAGAGCATGAGAAGAAAGGAGAGGATATAGGAGGGAAGAGGAGAGGAGAGAGGAGAAGGTGTGGAGTGGGGGAGAAGAGAGTATGAGATGAAAGGAGAGAGGCAAGCAGGGGAGAACAGAATGGGAGAGAAAAGGAGAAGAGGTGAGGAAGAAAGAAAGGATGAAGAGAACAGAGGAGTGCAGAGGAGAGAAGGAAAGAAAGAGGTCAACGGAGGCAAAGAGTCTCCTGTTCATCTCACAGCAGGGGCTGATGTACAGTACAGCAACAGACACACACACACACACACACACGCACACGCACACGCGCACGCACGCACACACGCACACGCACACGCACACACATGTACACACACACACACATACACACGTACACACACACACACACACATCCATCATGAGGGAGAGGTTTTGGAGGCACACACAGGAATGCTGGAGCTGACTGATTGATGGACACGGAGGCAGACAGCAAACAGAGGCACGACCGCAGCCTGAGCACGTCACAGAGATTTTGGTCCAAAACTACTGATTCTGTTCTCGCAAAGCATTTCTGAAGAGCTGCTTCAAACCTCAACCCACAGTGACAAACACAATTACTGTCAAGTCTGAGTGCTTTTCAGGAAACAAACGTAACATGAACACACACACATGCATACAAACACTCGCATACAAGCAAGGAAAGCACAACTGAAAACGGTAAAAACATATTTTTCCATGCATGATTCTCACATGAATATGCAGATGAGGAGAGTTGTTAGCCCCGCCCCCTCTCTCTTGTCCTGTCGTGTCGCTGTTGCTAAACAACCCTCACTAAAGACAACAGCATGCCGTGCTTAAAGTGTCACGTCATGAGTTATTGCAAGTTACACTGTATGAGTTGATTCCAATAATGTCTTGGCCAGAGACTGATGTCAAATGGGGAAATATCGTTTATCATGTCTGCTGATCAGCGTCTGCCCTGTGGTAGGATGGGAATAGATGCTTTCCAACATGGAATGTCCAGAATTCCAGAAATAGTATGCATTTTTAGTCATAAAGGAAAAGCTTAGGTTGACTGCATTTTTTTTAGATCCTTTAAACGTATAACCCTTAATATGCTTATTTCAACTGCATTCTCACACTGGTTCTCTTGTGTGCTTGCCTAGTTTTGTTTTAAATCATACTCTCTACATTCTATCTTTCTTTTTTTCTGTCTCTTTTACCCTCCAAAGTTCAGCACTTTGAGTATGTGATAAAGCACTCTACAAATAAAATATGTTATTATCATTATTATCATTCAATACCAAGCTAGCATTACCAAGTTGCAATTACCATGAAATGCAACGACAATATCCTACTATATTAATGAATTGAATACTTTAAATAAGAATTGTATTAAATAGCTATTATGCTAACCCTAGGTTTACCGGGCTGAGTAGAATTCAGAAGACCTGAAATAATTTGGTTTAAAGATAATGGCCCCTGTTGTAGATACTGGTTTCTGTGTTCCTTTCCCTTAGACAGGGAAAGCTTTATCTGAACAACTCTTAGTGTATAACAACTGTAGTTACATCAACCTGTTATTGGGAAAGATGTGTGTACAAGTAACTGCTTGTAACCCCGTTATTCAAGTTGAGTGAGTCACCTTAAATCAACTACTGCTGTGTAGAACATGAATTTAAAATGCAGACAGACTTTTTTTCTGAAAAAAATGACAATATTCCTATAGAATTGTACTGTGCTGCTGAGATGCATTTCTGTTTTGTCTGGGTGTACTGCTCTAAGGGTAGTACGGAGTTGGCTGATTCGAACCTGATACAGTTCTTTGGGTCATGATCACAGTCGATGTCACAGCGGAAGCGTTCCCATGCCAACCAGCCCATGGGTGGGGTCCTCATCACACCATTGTCCAGAGCCAGGGTGCCCGTGGACAATGCCAAAACAAAAATAAGCCCCGCAGGATTCATGCCTGCGTAGAAAGAAACAATACATAGAACATTTACTTACAATTCAAACATTCAAAAGTTGCTTCATCAGCATGACTGTTTGGGTACAGTGGTGCTCCAGATAACACAGTAGGATCACAAGAACAGAGATACATGTACAGCAATGTGGGCATAAACATGTGAGCACAGAATAATAGAATAGAAGAAATATTACTGGGATGATAGGTAGAGGTGTGTGTGTGTGTGTGTGTGTGTGTGTGTGTGTAGTACTGATACAAAGACAGGTTTTTCTGTAGATTGCGGTCCCTGAGCCTGTACTTGGTCAGGTTAGCTTCTGCTTTGTATCTCTGACAGGGACGAGATACTCTGCCAATTCATATTCTATCTTTAGGACAGGAGATAGGGATTCATTCCACTTTCTACTTCAGCAGTTTGTTTTTTCCAATGCTCTAAACATTCTTCTTTTGCCTGATTCATTATTTTGCTGATTCAAATTGATATTTGCAAAGCAGCGCTGGACTGAGCTAGATGTTTATTAATTGTTGTTGTTGAGTCAGTTCAGTACCAGCTGACTCAGAGAACTCTTTTCAGTGAGTTTTTGGGACTGCTGTTCAGGCGCCCTACATGCATTGTTGGGTGTTTTTGATTGAACTTTTAGCGTCGATTGGCAGAATTCTGTGTGTAGGGCTTCAAGATGCTTGTCCTACTTTGTGTAGTCAGGCATACTGTTTGTGGACCCCAAGCCTCGCTTCCATTTAGCACAATAGGCAGGATTATGCGGTCAAATATTTTGCACCAGATCATAACTAGGATGTTTGTTTAACGCATACTGTACAGTAGAATGCCCTTCAGGCTTTTTTCTTTGAGTGCATTCGCTGCCATGCTGAAGGTTCCTGGTGTGGTAATTACTAGACCAAGGTGTATTGTGTGCTCTGCTCTAAGGCGTGCTGCCCCCAGGCTTAAACTGTTTGTCTGTTTCTGACACCTGGGCTTTCTTTGGAACATCATAACTCGGGTATGTTGGATTTACTGCCAGGGCCCAGGACTGGCAGTACTGCTCCAGCAGATCCTGGAGCTGCTGCAGTCCCCGTTGTGAAGGCGACAGATGATTCAAGTCCTTGGCAAAAAGCAGGAATTTGACCTCTGTTTGATGGAGTCTCAGTCCGGGGGTTGTAGACTGTTAAAACTGCACCTCTAATTTCTGTAAATAATATTGGACTCAGACGACAGCCCTGCCGCACGCCTCTATTTTATGCAGAAAAATCTGTCAGTTTTTCCATGTTTATACCGCATTTACCTGTTTCCATTTACATCTATGCAATCAAATCAGAAGTTTTACGCCGTACACCTCTCTCTCTCTCTCTCTCTCTCTCTCTCTCTCTAACACACACTCCCATATTGACACAAGCAGGCAGGTTTTATACTTCTGGCACAATTAAGCATCTTGTGACTGCTCACATGAGCAGATATGCTTGTGTGTTGGGTGTATATGTGTGTGTGTGTGTGTGTGTGTGTGTGTGTGTGTGTGTGTGTGTGTGTGTGTGTGTGTGTGTGTGTAAAACCCCTTCCTCTTCTCACCTGACAGGGTTAGTGTCTATGCATACACAAGCCCTCTCACATCCCATTTCTCCATGTGTTTGTGTACGTCTTACCAGTCACTCTCACCTGATTGGTTTGTGCGTGTGTGTGTGTGTGTGTGTGTGTGTGTGTGTGTGTGTGTGTGTGTGTGTGTGTGTGTGTGTTAATTTCTCTCCCTCCCTCCCTACCACCCAGTCTGCTAATGAGAGGTTGTGCTTAAACTGGAATATTTACTCAGCCAGCATGTGAGCTTGTGTGTGTGTGTGTGTGTGTGTGTGTGTGTGTGTGTGTGTGTGTTGCACCAGGATGTGGCATATATCAATATATGCTCTCATAGCGCCCCCTAGGGGAGTTCATAAGCAAAACCCACCGGGTGCCTGGCTGAGCAGAGAGCAAAGCACAGAACAATGGCACACAACACTGTCTGTCTGTCTGTCTGCCTGTCTGCTTTGGTCTGTCTTGCAGCATATTTCTGTATGTCTCAAAGCCATATGTCTGTCTGTCTGTCTCTCTGTCTGTAACGGCTACTGCCTGTATATGGACAGAATTAGTCTCAACTCCTCTCATTGAATCTTGTCTTTAGTTTCTGCATCCTGATGTGTGCCATTCAATCAGAAGATTATAGAGTAGGCCACAGTGGGCTATAGCTAGAGTAAAGGGGTACATTGCATTACTTTACATACATACATGTGATGTACTGTGTGTCAATCCTGTGGATATACGTTTGTGTATTGGAATGAATGTGTCGACTCTATGCTTGTGTTTTACTCTTTCCAGAGCGACCAAATCATGCAAGCATGACAATAGAGTATTCTATCCATTCTTTCACACTAAGAGGAGCCAGTTAGATCAGCATCATCAGAAAGAAATCATCAACAAAATCCCCTCCATCATCATCATCATCATCATCATTATTGATCACCAATATCATTCATGCACTCCCACACTCTATTTCATCCAGGCCAATATGTCACTTGGCAAGATGAGTAGGCTACTAGCCTACAGTAGCCTATCTGCAGGTTGTTTTGACATGTCTGTGGTCTCTTGATTACGATCGACATCAACCTTTGTAAAATACAGAAGTGGAATAGAGATATCGGCGAATGCATTATGCATTGTGACCAAAAAGATGTTTAAAAGCATGTAGTCTACTCACTGTCTCTCGTTGCTTCCGGGTTGCTGGTTTCTGCTCCAACAGTAGTTTAGACCCTTCCCAACCTCGGGTGTGTGTAACCTACTGTCGCAGGTGTGCGCAGCTTTTAAAGTCCTTCGTTTCTGGGTCCTCGGTAACTTATTCTCGTAATAAACCCTCCCGTCCTACTACCAGACTCCGACTGAAAAGTCACGGGAGTCACATGTGAATGGGGGAATGTCATATGACCCGGAGTGAGATCACATGACGTAGCCATTACTGTTGTTGTTATGGCTGCAATGTTGGCGTTTTGCATGCGCGCATTTTCTTATCTAGTAAACTGTTCAAAGATGTCCTTGCACAGGTTAAGCTTCTGAAAGGCTGTGCCGGTAGTTATGGTTATTATGGTCGATGACTCACTGATTTACCGTGGACGTAATGATTGAACAGCCATATGTCATGCCTGAGTCTCCGCTCATGGATTGCTGACAGTGAGCAAGCGTCTAAATGAAGTTTAGTGGCCTAAATTTAGTGAGTTCGCGTGCAGTCCTAATCGAGCTCTCCAGGCGCTGACATAGATACCTAATGGCGTTTAACGGTAGGCTATTAACACGACTGTGTTTTAAATGCTTATGCTTATGTTAAATGAGTCTATATCGCCTCGTCTATATGCTAGCCTACTACTTTGTTGTATGTTAGAACTTGCAGATTATAAATTGAGTGACAGGAAGTGGAGTAGCCTAATAAGGTTTGCCATTGGGTGGCATGGTAGCTCCCCTGGGTTTTCATAGATCATCATTGTGCATACACCCTGTGAATTTGGTATTGACTGTCATGAAATGGAGCAACATCTGAGTTTAACTTTTATGTAGAAGTTATTAGTGGGAGCGTATACGCCAGGCATGGGCTATTCAACTGTAGGCCTAAACTGCCCTAGTAGGCTACTGGCATAACTTCATCCCATCAGTAGGCTAGGCCTAAGTAAAGATTATACAAAGAACGACTCATCACATATCCCCCCTTAAGTTTGCTCCTTAATAAACAAATATTCTTTGCAAATAAACATTTATGCTGTCCCTTATGTTGTCCCTCATACTATTAATTGACTGAAAGATGATAATGACATTAGCATTTTCAGAACCATGTTGTCAAAATGATATATGAAAACACCTAACTATGTCTGATCCAGTGCATTTATCTAATAAAGTCCTGGACTTTCACAGGCGTCTTGATAGTTCTACCTGAAGACTTATTTGTAGTAGGCCTATGTAGGCACTGGTGTGGGTGATAGTAGTAGGCCTATAGGCACTGGTGTGGGTGATAGTAGTAGGCCTATAGGCACTGGTGTGGGTGATAGTAGTAGGCCTAGGCACTGGTGTGGGTGATAGTTTAACAAGGATGTCCTGTGTGGGAGAGTAGCCTATAGCCTGGACCCTTTGTAGTACAGGTGAGTCTGGTTCACTTGTGGTAATGCCAGATGGTTGAGTATTGCTCTCTGGTATAGCTGCTGTCCTGCTGGCGCACAGTTTGGGACAGAATGCTGTTTTCACTGAGTGCTTAGTAGGCCTATAATCATTCTATGCTTTTTGCATACTGCATAGGCTACTGTATGTTTGTACAAATAGAAATTCACCCAAGTCTGTCTCTAAGTCACATATTGTACCTTCAAGACAGACTACCCTTTACTGTTAGTATGAGTGATTTTGAGAAACCCCTTCTGCACTCTGCCTTCTGAAGCCTGTGATTTGGTTAAGATAAGAGGTAGTATAGGCTGCTGTCTAATAAAGGACATTGAATAAAAGTTATGTTTCTGAAAATTACACATTTTCTACGCATTCACACAATTATACATTTTTGTGTTTTTGTATTTGCATGTTTTTGTAATTTGCTGTGCTTTTGTAATTTGCTGTGCAATTTACACTTGTTGGCCATCCTATTGGAGTATGTTGGATGTTCAGAATCATTATTGCTTCGCTACAGTGTTTATTAGAAAGACAAGAAATCAGCACTTCACATACTGAAACTGCAGACAATTAAAAAACATGGTTGTACAAGCTGATGATATGCAAGAATGTGCCTAACGGTAGCCTTGCCATTGGTGTCCAGTGTGAGACGGTCCTTGTCCACTCAACACAGTTTACACATGTCCACTGGCCTGCATAGAAGTGAGGGGTGAGTGGAACAGTAGCCAGCAGCACATACAGGGCACCTCTCATTCGTCTTTTTATATATCCTCCATTCCTTCCTCGGTCCTCGTTCCCACTGATAAAGAATGATATCAGGGCGGCAACAATGGGATAGTCTATCCAGTGTTAGTTATAGATCAGTGGGAACGAGCATCGAGAAGATGGGTTGATAAGCGGCCACAGTGCTGTGCAGTGAGTGAGTGAGTAGCCTACACCTCTCTGGGATATCTTTAAGACACGACAGTCAGCATCCGTCACTGGCACCCATGAGATTTCAGCTTTGTCTTGAATTTCCCCTTGAGGATCAATAAAGTATCTATCTATCTATCTATCTATCTATCTTGTCTCCTTCCTTACACACTTCCCACACCTCATGTTGCAGGTTGGAGTCTGGTGCGGGATTCTGTTTCTCTACTACACAATGCATGCAGGTAATACAATGACTTACCTTTACACAGACACTCTACACCTTGCTCCAGTCAGCCTTGTGTATACATTTCATTTAATTTACAAGTCATTTACAAATATTGACATTTGCTCTCTGTCAACGTCAATATTTCAAAATATATCAAAATGTCAAAATCAGTGGTATATTAGGACTTTCCATCTAACCCTCATGAAACTGCTACGTATAGGCTAATAGAGAGTCATGCAGAATCAGTCTAAGAACTAGCAGTTGCAGCCTTGTAGTGCAGTTCAGATGTGTCACCAAAAGTATTGTAAGAGACCGTATGCGTGTGTGTGTGTGTGTGTGTGAGAGAGAGAGATAGAGAGAGAGAAAGAGAGTGTGTGTATGTGAGTGTGAAAGATCAATATGTATACATGTGTCAGTCGTAGTTGTGTGTGTGTATGTGGCAGTAGGTATTGTCCCTGTGTAAGACATCTTTAAGGGTTCGTCAGGTTAACTGAGGTGTCTACCAGCTATGTGGTGGCTTAAGTCGGCATGACAACATGCAGCCAAGGACATGATCACAGTGGAGATGTTGCCAGTGGCAACGACACCACTGAGGACCACATCTCAGCATCAGAATAATGTCATCCTCCCACTCCAACACACTCCAGACATGACCCTCTCTTTCTCTCCTTCTCTCTTTCTCTCTCTCTCTCTCTGTCTTGCCTCCAATGTTCTCTTTCACTCCAACACACTCCAGACATGACCCTCTCTTTCTCTCCTTCTCTCTCTCTCTCTCTCTCTCCATCTTGCCTCTAATACTTGTTCTCTCTCTCTTTCACTCCAACACACTCCAGACATGACCCTCTCTTTCTCTCCTTCTCGCCTCCAATACAGTACATGCTCTCTCTCTTCCACTCCAACACAATCCAGATCAACTCTCTTCTTGCTTAATCTCCCTCTCTCTCCTACTCTTGCTCTTTCTTTCTCTTTTTCTAATGCTACAATCTCATCTACTCTATTCATTTCCATTTTAAAACAGTTTTAAAAACCTGAGATGGTCCTCGACCATATTCATCCAAACGAGACCATACTCTCAATCCATCTCTCTTCTCTTTCCTCCTTTCCTTTCTCTCATTCTATTTCTCCTCTTCTACCCCTTTCTCTCTCTCTCTCCTTCTGTGGCTCCTTCTCTCTCTCCCTGGAACACACACTCCTCTCCCTCCCTCCCTCCCCACTTTCTCCTCTCTCTCTTTTTATTTTAGACCACTTGAGGCAGTTTTCAGTGCTGAAGATCCGTTAGACAGAAATAATGTATTGATCTCTCTTGTCCCCTTGCCTCATTATTAATTAATAAGGTCATAATGCTTATTGTAGTGTGACTAGTAATACTCAGACCTATACAAACAACAGCTTAATAACATGCACACTACTGTTTATCAGGACAGGCTCTCATACAAATTCTCAAGAGCATGTGTGTTATTAAAAGGCGATGTGTCATAAGGCTGGCCTTTGTTTGCTGGAAGGCAGCTAAAGAAACTGTGAGGAAATGTTCACTTTCGCCCACATTATTGGCAATTAGTCAAATAATAAAATATGCACCAAGACCATTCACTTCTTATCCCTATCTGTCCCTGTCCGTCCATCTCTGCTGTACCTGCTGCTTGCAGATGCTGGTGGTCTATCCAGCGTATGGACTCTTAGCCTCACAGGTGAGGACTTCTAGGGGCACAGCACTTTTGAAAGTAGTACAAAACTTGCTACCTCCGCCAAGGAGGTTATGTTTTCATCAGGGTTTGTTTGTTTGATCCGTATCACCGTCTGGATGCAGGAGGCGGTTATGTGTTCGCTTGGAGGAGGTTTGCGCTCTATGAGTGCTTTTCTAGTTTGTATATTGTGCTTTTCAATCAAGGGTCATGGCTTTCAAGCAGTATAGAGAGCATTCTTTCAACAATCACTAACTTAAAGGAAAAATTGCAAGATAAATCATCTATATTTATTTTAGGAAAATGATCAGGATTTAACAGCCACACCAGTCAGCATCTGCAGAACACAGAAACAGTAGAAAACACAGATGAATTACAATCACATCAAGGTAAACATGTTCTAAGAACGCTTCTAAGAAGATCTTAGCACTTAAGAGCTTCTTAACGAATCTGGGAAACGTGGCCAATATTCTTTATAGAGACACAGTATTACCTGTAACGTCTATCGTTGCAGTTGCAGTAGCGATCTTTTCAGTGAAAGTATTCTCCGCTTTGCACACAATGGTTTCAGTTGCCACATATTTACTGACAGTGAGATCCACCTTACTGCCATGCAGTGTTTTGCCATAGACCTCCCAAGTGTAAAAGCAGGATGGGGTGCAGACAGCTGAGCACTCAAACGTGGCCTTCACACCTACTTGCACTGAGCTTGGTCCCGTGATAGTGACCGTCTTTGGGCCATCTGCAAGAAGTGGAAATGGCAGAGAGAGAGGATAAAGAGCATCTATAAAAACACCTACTCCTAAATAGTTCATGGCAACGTACTTGTAACAATTATTACTTTTATAACCATCACATTCTCTCATACTGTAAGTAGAATGTCAGAAATGTAATAATGTATTAAGCATTCTCCCTGCATATCTTCATGATGTCATCTACCTTTGCACATCCATTTGTAAAAGATTTTTAGCAGAAAAATGATGACCGTGATGACAGTGGTCAAACTCACCAATCAGCTCAATGGAAAGGCTTGCACTGGTGTAGCTTGTAAGCACAGTATGGACATCAGGATTAGAAGCTGTACAGAGGAGGACACCCACATCAGCCTCACTAGCTGACCTGATGGAGAAAGTGGCATCTGTGGACACAACATTATCCCCCACAGTCCACTGGTAGGTGCATGCTGGGTAGCACTGAGAGGAGCAGTGTAAGGTTGCAGAGGATCCTGGGAGAAGGCGGAGGACATCAATCGGTGTCTGTCTCAATATTTTTCCGCCAGAGATTAATGTTATGTCAGGAGTTCCTGGCCCATCTGTGAAACATAAGGCACACTGGTTGTCTCTAGGCTTGTAATGTATGTATATTATGCAATATCTGATTAAAAACACACTACTAGACAATATTGACTATATTGTGCCAAGGTTAAAACAACTCCCAGTGTGTAGGGGGAGTGCAAATACAGTACATTCGCAAAGATGTACACAGCCATATCATACATCCCTATGTACTTACAAATGACATTCAACTCATATGGGAATCCAGGGACTACTTTTCCTTGCTCTGTAACAATACACTGATATTTGCCTGTATCCGACGGATGGAGAGGATTGAATATAAGAAAAACATTGTCGTCAGAGAGATGGACGCTGTCACTTGCAGACAATGCCTCCCCATTTTTGGTCCACTGAATATCGGATCCTTTCTCTGCTCCACCACAGTGCAGGATATACACTGTGTTTGTCCTTGGTTGTGCCACAGTGACGGGCTGAACAGCAACTGGATCTGGTGAAGGAGAGGAAAATATTGTTTTATTGATTTAAAAAGTGAGCAGCAGATACAGTAGGCATTACCCAGCACTGAGACCTTTGCTATCGCTGTAAACAACAACAAAAAAGCTACAGTTCAGTCAGGGCCACTTTGTCAAGAATAAAGTTTTATTTAGTATTGCATGAAATACGTTTTGGCGGTATGCTCTGTTCTGGGGGCCCCTTGCCATTCCATGTTCAAACATGGAAAGCCCAAGGCAGTGAGAGCAGCAATAAACCCCCCCATGGGGTACACAACAGAACAAAAGTCAATGGCCGGGTTTCCCAGAATCGTTAAGAAGCTCTTAAGTGCTAAGAACTTCTTAGGAGCGTTCTTAGAACATTCTTACAACGCTCCTAAGAAGTTCTTAGCACTTAAGAGCTACTTAACGATTCTGGGAAACCCGGCCATTGACAGTCAAGTCAGAAGTATGAGGGGGTTAAGGGTAGGAGGTGGGTGGCAAAATTGCAGAAAAAGCTGCTTGTAGCAGATTGGCAAAGGCAGTTTAAATAAGCACTGTGAATGGACTCCACCAATGACAGCAGGGCCTGGCCGGTTGGCAATCAGCTGAGCTGTTAGATTGACAGTCAGCTGGGCCATCCAGGGAAGCTAGCGAGACTCCGTGACCTGCCTGAACTAACGCTGTGCTCCATTTCTGTTTCGCCTGAGGTGTGCTAAGAACTTCTCAGGAGCGCTCTAAGAACGTTCTAAGAACGCTCCTAAGAAGTTCTTAGCACTTACGAGCTTCTTTTTTTTTTTTTTAAGATTATTTTTTGGGCTTTTTATGCCTTTATTTGGACAGGACAGTAGAGAGAATGACAGGAAGTGAGTGGGAGAGAGTCGGGGTGGGATCTGGAAAGGACCACGGGGCGGGAATCGAACCCGGGTCGCCAGCGTACGGTGCAGGTGCCCCAGTCAGTTGCGCCACTGCCGGGGCCCACTTACGAGCTTCTTAACGAATTTGGGAAACCCGGCCATTTGCATGTTGTTCCTTACCGGTCACATTGACAGCCATCACGGCAGACTCCGTCTGGCCAGTCAGAGCGTTGACCGCGGTGCACTGCAGTAGCTCCGTCTGAACGTAGTCTTCCACGCTGACCACCAGCCTGCTGCCCAACACACTCTCCCCCCGCTGGAGGACGGGCACAGTCACCTTGTCCCCGGCGAGGGCTCTCCCTTCGAAAAGCCATGTCATGTTACACGCAGGGACGCAGTCAGCAAAGCAGTAGTAGGAGAATGTGTTCCCTACCATCACAGACGATGGTCCTTTAATGGTTATGTGCGTAGGCCCCCCTGAGAAATATCAAATGCATCTGCTTTACTAAATACAGAAAATACCATATCATCTCATTTCTTGTTCCATATATTGTATACCGAGACCCTGATAGTCACCAAGCCTTTTATAATAATAATGATTATTATTATTACAGTAATTTCTCATGTATAAGCCGCAGTACAGTGTTTTATACAAGTTAAAAGACACAAAACCATATTAACACCATATTAACTGCCCCCCTGTATTAACCTCATAGCTGAAGAAATTCTGCAAAATCAATGTATAAGCCGCGGCTAATAGTCAGGAAATTACGGGTAGTAGTAGTAGTAATATTGCTGTTGTTGTTAACTATATTACTTATTGAGTTAATATGCTACTTACGTGCCATCCAAACATCGCTGATAGATTCCACAAACATGCCAGATAAAGTGTTCTGTGCTTTACAAATCACGGTTGCTACGGTGGTCCCGGGTGGTGGCGTGTAACGCAGCGTGCGGGAGTTGGTCCACGATTGGTCCCCGACATACCAGCTGTAGTTGCATGACGGGTAGCACACAGCTGAGCACACAAACGTGGACGCCACTCCACTCACCAACACTTTCGGTGCCGCGATGCTGACATTTAATGGCCCCTCTGAAAAGAGTGCAGATGTGCCACATCAGTGTTGAAGAAACACATAGATTGAGTAATAACAGTGCCATCTTTTTGCATTACATTACATTTGGCTGACACTTTTTAAACAAAGCGACTTACAACATGGTAAAAACATTTTTAAGCTTTTAAGAGCAATTCTAACAAAAAAATTTACAACAATAAACAACAACCACAATAAGTACATCAATGAGTGTACAGTAAGTGCATCAATGAGTGCAATTGTCCGTAGGATAAGGAAGACTATAAGTAGTGTTATGAGAGCAGGTGTTCTCTAAAGACCTGGGTTTTCAGACATTTTTTGAAGATGGAGAGGGATCTCCCTACTCTAGTAGGAACTGGTAGTGCGTTCAACCAACGAGGACAGACATCTTTTATGCTATCACTAATGGCAAATTATGGGAGCTGTCTGAGTTGATATTGTTTTAGTAGTTATGATATAAATAGGGATAGATTTGTCATTAGACATACTCATAAGCTACTCTGGAGTAGCTCCTCCCTCACAGACTAGCTAGGGGAAGTTTGCAGTCATCTTCATCATCTATGAGAGCATCTGTCACATACACAACGTACTGTACCTGCCACTTGCAACGTTTTGGTAAAGCTGGCCATCTTTCCAGTCATTGGATTCTTAGCCTCACAGGTGAGAGCTTGTGGTGGCGAAAGTCCGTGGAGAGAAAAGTCGAGTTTGTTTCCTTGCACTGTTTTTCCAGCCACGTTCCAGGTGTAGGTGCAAGGTGGGGAGCAGTTGGCTAAACACTCAAAAGTGTATAGCACACCCACCGTGACCACATCCACCCCGTCGATCTCCACAGATTTAGGCCCCTCTATTTTTCAGAAAAAGATAAGCACAGGACTTTTATTAAAAATTGCTCAATACGAAATAGATTATAATGTCTTACACAAAATAGCCCTGGGGTTATCATAATATTATAAGGTTAGTTGTATTGCTTTGGCCACGCTTCCCAGATTCGTTAAGAATATCTTAAGTGCTAAGAACTTCTTAGGAGTGCTCTAAGAACGTTCTAAGAACGCTCCTAATAAGTTCTTAGCACCAAGAGCTTCTTAACGATTCTGGGAAACCCGGCCATTGTCTGTTGAAGGCACTTAGGCCTACTTACCTTCCACCCAAACAGTGACGGCGGATTCTGCAACAATACCAGTTAGGACGTTTTGAGCCTTGCAAATCACAGTAGCCGATTTAGTGTCGGCTGGCGTCGTGAACTGTAGTTCGTTGCTGCCAGTTTCCCAGGGCTGCCCATCAATGACCCAACCGTAAGTACACGAGGGGTAACAAAAAGCAGTGCAGACGAACCTGGATGTGGCTCCCACCACCAGTTTTGGAGGTGCAGCGAGACTGACATTTAACGGCCCCTCTGGGAGAAGAACGAACACACAATTTGCCACATTTGCAGTCAAGACATGTAAGGATTACAAAGTAATAGTGCCAACATGTCTAGCAATCACTACTGTGCAAAGGTCTTTAATACTCTGTCCCTTGCCCCCCCCCCCCACACACACGCACATACACCCCCTGCACCCTCCTGCCTCTCCCTACTACCCCCCCCCCCCCCCATATGCACAATAGGTAAAGGACCTGACAATTTCACTGCATTCTTTACATCAGTAATCATGTGCATGTGACAAATAAACATCCTTGTATTCTTTAAGACAGATTCAGTTATATACACTCTCATCAGCACCAGCTTCATTTCTCATGAATGTGCCAATCCACCACACACAACTGCTGTACCTGCCACTCGCACCATCCTGCTAACGCTGGCAGTCTGTCCAGTGGCTGGGTTCTTAGCCTCACAGTTGAGGGCAAGGGTAAGGTTTTGGGTTAGATCCTGTGGTGGAAGAAACTGGGGAAGAACAAAGTCAAAGATGCTTCCGTATGCCATCTCCCCTTCAACACTCCAGGTGTACACGCAGGCAGGGGAGCAGTTAGCGTAACACTCGAAACTGGACGGGATTTTTACGGTGACCACATCGACTCCTGTGATTTCCACAGAGGTGGGCCCATCTATTATGTCTATATTGGAAAACGAGAAACAGAGAGCTCTTTTAAAATCAAAACTGGTCAGACAGAAATGTGCTACTGTAGTCCATTTTTAAAACTGGCAGTTTGAACTGATATCATATCATACACCATTGGAATGAGGAAAAGAAACACCACAGACAACATGCACGCACACACAGTACACACGGTATATTCACACTCTTTACTTTAAAGGTCCTATAGAATGGATGAATTGAGTATTGCACTGTGTTCTCTGATGTTAAAATAGTATATATTCAACTTTAAAAAAATAAACTCAATTGCAATTTTACAAGACTAATTAAAACCATATATTTAGGCTGGGTATTGAAATGGTCTGTTTGACTAAATGGCGCCCTCTTTGGCAACCCCAATTGAACTTCAATGGCTTTGCGAGGTCTGACATCACAAGCAAGCAGTTTTGCTGAACACACACACACACACACACACACAGACACACACACACACACACACACACACACATACACACAGACACACACACAGTGCATAAAGTAATCTCCCAACAGACGTATTTTACTCCAGTGACAGCTGCATCACGAATAAAAGTGGCCTACCCATCACACACCACAGTACCTGATGCATGCACAGTTTTGTTAACACTGGCTGTCTTTCCAGTGGCCGGATTCTTAGCCACACAGTTGAGGACTTCTGGTGGAGGAGACTGTCCTGAAAACGTATAGTCAATCGACCTTCCTGGAAATATTTTCCCATTCACATTCCAGGTGTATGTGCAGGGTGGGTAGCATACCGCAGCACACAGAAAACTGTACGCGAGTCCTATTGTAAGCACATCCTCCCCCATGATCTCCAAAAACTGAGGACCATCTGTTTAAAACAACACATTAAAACTATTTTAAGATGATATATATATACACGGTAAGACTAATACATGCAGCAGAACAGACAGTCTTAAGTCTCATTTTTGAACAGACATACAGTACCCTGATTTCAGGGCACCACTCGTTCACTCAATATCCAGCATGTAGTTATTCACTAAAGAATGTCCTATATATAGAACATTCTTTAGTGAATAATATTTCCTATATATTGGAAATTAGTGGATGTCCAAAACACGGGCATAGATGTATACAGTATATTTGCAGTGGTCTAACAATAAATATGTCTCAGTCATAATTTTGGTAATGTTTGGATTCTTGTATTATGAAAGAAAGCATGTATTCGTAACATTGGTGCCACTGATATGACTCCATAACCAAAACCACTGCACAGCTCATGAGACTTTAGATGATTAGTGACTGGACTCAGCATGCCTGCACTCACATGGTTTGTTGGTTTCCATTGTCTCCTGCTCCTGACTGGCAGCACCTCCTGAAACACATGCGAAACTTCCTTAACAATTAAACGCTAACACATTCATAACCTTGATAGCCACACTGGCGGTACAAATGAAGCATTTTGTTCACAGAGTGTAAAAATAGCTTAAATTTCGGGTATAATTTTTCTGAATGTACGCACTGTTATCACGTCTGGTGTATCCAGCTGTACTGATTATTATAATAGTGGATGCTAATTGTTGCAGCACATGCTAACGCTTCAGTTACATGCCTGGTATAGCCTGCCAGTAACAGTGAAAACCAGCTCCCCACCTTTCCATTTAATTTGATTCAAATACATTGTTCTTCTGTAATGGCATATTCAGTGCTATTACTGTAAGATAATATTATACTATATTCAGATAATATTAAACGTCTTTATATGTTGTTCATGTATCTATTAAAGAGATAGGCCTACACATACCTGAAAATGAAAAAGTGACATGGGCTTCCACATAAAGTCCAGATAAGGTGTTTTGTGCCTTGCAAGTCACAGTGGTTTTTGTGCTGGACGGTGCTGTGTACTGAAGCTCATTGGTGGTGTTTGCCCATGTTTGGTCACCAATGTTCCAGCTATAGGCACAGGAAGGGAGGCAGGAAGTGACAGAACACACAAATGTGTACTCATCTCCATTCACCAGCGTTTTGTGTGCAGCAATACTGACATTCAAAGGTCCATCTGGAAAGAGCATACATATGTGACAGATTAAAAATCAAGGATGAGGCTTAAGAATTGACAGGGCGAATATACTGTCCATGCCGTCACTTAAGTCAAATTAGTTATGGGAGTTGTTGTTTGACATAGCCCTGTAGGAGGAAAGTGCTGGGGTAGTTGTTTTGAAAGTTAATCAAAGTTGTATTAAAGTTCATGCTCTAAAGTTCATACTATAAGGTCATTGTAATGCAACACTGAGATAAAATACATTACTCTTTACTTTCATATCACATCTATGTTCAATGACTCAGCCATTACACACACCCAGTGGGCCTACACAGTGGTGTAGTCTACGTGATACGCGGGACTACGCAGTATACCCACTTAAAAAGAATCACCATCCCACTGAAAATAGGCAGGGATAGGATTAACA
Organism: Sardina pilchardus; assembly: GCF_963854185.1. NCBI lineage: Eukaryota > Metazoa > Chordata > Actinopteri > Clupeiformes > Clupeidae > Sardina > Sardina pilchardus. Next base: position 27,047,178 of record NC_085005.1, read on the forward strand.
TTTGGGGTTGATCACAGTATACCCACTACAACTAACTAAAGTACATTACAGTAGGCCTATGCCCATTACAGCTAACTGGACTACACCACTGGGCCTACATGAATTCCTTCCCTACAGACACACAGTGGTTTTGGTTTCCCCCTCGTCACCAGTAACCGCACTCATCCTTCACACCCTACTACAGTACCTGCTACTGGCACCGTTTTGCTAACGGTGACCGTCTTCCCAGTGGCCGGATTCCTGACCTCACAGCTGAGGGGTAGTGTTTTCCACGGAACTGAGCCCTCGTGAACATTCACGTCGATCTGAGAATATTTCTGGATGATCTGCCCGTTGACGTTCCAGGTGTAGTCGCAGGCCGGGGAGCATTCTGCCGAGCAGTCGAAGGTGCACGGGACTCCCGCGGACACCACATCCACCCCTTTAATCTCCACATCTTCGGGTCCCACGTTTATGTCTGGTTTTTTTTAACAGAAAGACACAGACTGCTGTTTTAAAATCTTAACAAAACAGAGAAATTCAAGTGCACTAATACTACATTGTTAACTGCCAATACTCACTATAAAAGAAGACCAGCATTATCTTATCTGACTCTGGCCCCCATTTTTTTTCACATTTTTGGGATTATGTTCCCGGTTTTGGTCTCACACATCTGGTCACCTTACGTTAACTGCCACTACTCACTATAATAGAAAACCGGTATTCTCTTGTCTGACTCTGGGGTAGAAGGCAAATAAGATCATTTCTCAAAATTAGTTGGTGTGTTCCTTTAATAGCATGCCTGAGTTCACACTCTTCTGTCTCATGCTGAGATATCTCACTCTCTTGGCATCAGCTGCATCACTCATGAAAGCAGAGGTGGACACCCCGGGTTCATAAAGTAAAAGTCCTGCCAAGCATTTGATCCAACCATTTAGTACAACAAGCTCATCCTAATTAGCAGCAAAGATCATTAAGGGCGGAGCAAGATACTTCATGAGAAGCCACTTCCTGGAACCCGAATCGCAAGAGGGAGGGGGGGGGGGGCAAAATCCCCCTTTATGCAGAGCTGTTCCATTGAAGTCTATGGGCATGACACACCCCTTTATGCAGAGGAAGTGATCCCCGTTTTGTGCCCATAGACATGAACTACGACAAAGTATCTTGCTCCGCCTTGAGGATCTTTGTTAGCAGCCAGATAGATCAGATAGTTAGTGATATCACTTGTGTTAAGTGCACAGGTAGAAAGAAAGAATATGTGGCAGGACTTTCTGGAACCGGGATGTCCACTTGTGCATGGACGCCCCCGTCATCATCATCATCACCATCCATCACTCTACCTGCCACTCGTACGGTCTTGCTGGCGCTGGCGAACGCCCCGGTGGCGGGATTCTTAGCCACGCAGCTGATGACCTGAGGAGCAGCAGGGCCGCCGATGCTGATGAGGATGTAGTCTCCGTGTCCCGAGGTCCCGTCGATGGACATGGTGTACGTGCAGGGAGGATAGCATTTGGCAGAGCACGAGAAATTGTACGAAACGCCAACTGTGATCGCATCCGCACCAGAGATCTTTGCTGACTGAGGCCCATCTGTTTAAGACAATAAACATAAAAAATAAATGTTTAAAAAACTTTATCTGGGGAGGCAAAGAGCTGCAGTATTTGTCATTGATAGAGGCATACAGTAGATGTATCCTATTTGGTCATTTCGTGCCAAATCACCCAGTGGCCGACAAGTGACCCTCTCCAAAAAAAATCTGAAAAAAAAATCACAGGTGTTTGTAGTTGTAATGGTAGAACCATTAGTGATACAGATATACTATTTGAGATTTATGCATAGGTTTAGTCTACAAACACCTGCAATTTTTTTCTGTTTTTTTTCCGGAGAGGGTCACCTGCCAAATGTAGCTGAAATTGGGTGATTTCACTGTGAATGACGCTACTGCAAGAGACCGGTGACCGGTGCTGACCGGTGCTGACCGGTGCTGGTTGCCAGACATGGGCAGTATTTAAATTATATGTATTTTAAATACGTATTTAATTACTTTAGTGTATTTTGTAATTTGTATTTTGCAGGATTGGAAAAAATCAAATGTACTTTGTAACAAAATACTTTGAGGGGTTGTATTTAGAGTATTTAAAATACTTAAATACTTAACAAAAATCTCATAATTTCCCCCCTCAAATTAGCCAAAAATTCATCACACAGTTAAATATAGCCTCTTACCTAGTATAACCATGACAATATGCTATGCTTATCATAGTCTGGGTCTAGGCTTGGGAATCGGTTCCAGGTTCCGGTTTGGAGCCAAAGGTCAGAATCTTTGGGACATGAACCCCATGACATGAGGATTTATGTAAGGTATCAACCAAGGTGTCCTGATCTGCAGAAATAATGGAGGAGACTGAGGCAAAAACCTCCCCAATGCGAAACAGTCTCGAGTTTTCATCTCCCAGTTAATTAATTCTGTATATTGAGACACCTTACAGGATGTCACTTTATTTGTCCCCCGTGTTGCCAGTCATGTATGAAGGCAAAAGGCATGCATTTATAGCACAAAAAGGGAAATGCATGTCAATTTAAAAAGGCTAACCTGTTCAATCTGTCGTACTACTTTCATTGAATACGGAAAATTATGGTGGGTAGTTTGCTTCGTCAGAGTTGATTCCACTGTTGAAAAGCCTGCTTGTTGTCAGTTCAATCATTGTGTATATTGATCTACAGTAGGATGCTGATTACATTTTTTTACTAGATCTACTTCATGGGTAGCCTGGCTCCGCCTTCCTACGTACTTCTGTTCAGTTTTCATTTCACTCCACTACGTAGTCTGGGTCTGCGGTATATTCACAGGTTTTCTCAAGACAAAAATGTGCAGGTCCAATCAGCAAACAGAGGGAGTACTGAGAACGATGACGTTGAGGTCGCTAGTTTGAGCATGTCACCTCACGATCAAACGTTTATTGATTGGTTATGGCAGATCTGAGAGGCTCTGGGCAGAGTATCCGCATTCAAGGAAATTCATGCTTGGCAATGGAAAGTGTCCAGACTCTCTGTACATTATGAATGTACGAGAGTATGGTAGGACCAGGCTACTTCAGCCCAAAGTAAAGAATTTAGGCCTCTGTCCGCCAATAAAAAAATAGTATTTCTTGTAGTTTATTTTTAAAGAGGAACTATGCAGGATTTCATTTCATCTCTAGTTTCGGTTTCGTTTTTCTTTTTCGCTCGTTTTGTGCTTGCATATTTCTCTGCAGAGCTTCCCCGACAGCTTTAGCGTGTATATTTATACATATATAGGCTATATATAAATATATAAATTGCAAGCGTGGTTATTCTTGTCCCTTACACGTCTCAGACTTCCAGATGTAGACAAGGAACGATCGTCTCCTGCAGAAACTGCAAGGTTGCAATAGCGGATAGGGACACTGGGGGCGGGAGGAAATATTACTGTGTTCGATAAAACTGGTCAGTCAAGCAAAATAACGATTTCTGAGCGATTTTATGACTATGAAAAAGTTGCATAGGGTCTCTTTAAAGTTGGTATACCATGATTATTGTGGGGGTATTTTTGTATTTTCTAATTACTAATTACTTGTATTTTAATTAAATACATTTTTCACATCCGTATTTTGTATTTTATTTTGTTACATTTTCTACGCCAGTATTTGTATTTTGTAACAAAATAGTTTTTGATGTATTTGTGCCCACCTCTGCTGGTTGCTTTATGGATGGACTCACATGGTTCTTGGGTGGGGCTGCTCTTGGGCTTCTCCCCAGATGTAGCTCCTGAAAACACATCACACGCCCAAACTTTACTATCCAAGGTTTACACAGTTTACCGTTTTGCTGTTTGATGACAGACCTATACCGTAATTTCTCTACTATTAGCCGCGGCTTATACATTGATTTTGCTAAATTTCTTCACTTCTGAGGTTACAGTATAATACACGGCGTCAGTTAATATGGTATCAATAGGGTTTTGTTTCTTTTAACTTGCATAAAACACTCTCCTGCGGCTTATACACAATGCGGCCAATACACAGGAAATTACTTAATCACCACTTACATTTTCTTTACAAAGTTATGTAAAACAGTAATGTTTTCAAATAAATCTAAACTCCTAGACCCTAATCAACTCATCTCTATTCATCACTGATGAGTAGAAGTGCAAATCTTTTTTATTTCATTGAGGCATTACTTAGCTATCAAATATTCATGAATATACTAGCTCTTACTAATACAATTATTGTTATTGTCTATTGAATGAACTTACTCACTTTCTACTGAGACAGTGACAGTCCAAATCTTTTTTTTTCATTACATACATGTATATACATGTACACGCTATAACATATTCAAGATATACTCATTATTATGATACAATTATTGTTATTGTCTACTGAATGCACTTCCTCACCTTCTACTGAGACGGTGACAGAGGATTCCACAAAAAGGCCAGATAGGGTGTTTTGAGCCTTGCAAACCACCGTTGTTGACTTGGTGCCTGATGGTGCAGTGTATTGTAGCTCACGGCTGTCCTTTGTCCATGTTTTGTGATCAATGAACCAGTCATAGCTACACGAAGGGTCGCAAATAGCAGAGCACACAAATGTACTCTCAACTCCAACTGCTAACTTTTCTGGGGCTGAGATAGTGACGTTTAAGGGCCCATCTGAGGAAAAAAAAGTTTTTTGTTTTTTTTTGTCAGAATACTCATTTATAGGCCACTGTCATTCGACACCAGAATAACAAACATAACACACGCATACCGTCATTTTCTTCAGCATTGAGGTTAATACATGGGGACATTTAATATGGTATCAATATGGTTTTGTTTCTTTTAACTTACATAAAACACTGCCCTGCGGCTTTTACACAATACAGCTTATACACAGGAAATTACTGTGCACAAACAGTTTCCAGATCGTCACATCATTATTACATTGCTACCACTCTTGACTTTGAGAACATACATGTGATAGTTCAGTCTTTAGACATTGCTCAGTCTGTGAAGGAGGAGCAAAGAGTGTGTCTTTCCTAGAGGGCTCTCCCTTCTGTTGTGGGGTAGTCATACTTTATACAGCTGTCATGAACACCACTCATGGCTAGCATCTATCTCCTGGACACATCTCCAAAGAGCCATGTTGACCAACAAGGTAACAAGGAGGAGCAAAGAGTGTGTCTCTTTGCTCCCTCCTTCACAGACTGAGCAATGTCTCTCTCTCTCAGCATCAGCTTCATCACTTATGCAAAGCACTCAACCACCACCCACCACTGTACCTGCCACGGGCACCGTCTTGGTCACGCTGGCCGTCTTCCCTGTGGCTAGATTGGTAACCGCGCAGTTGATGACTTGTGGCGCTGCAAGTTGATCCATGACAACATATACGACCTTTGACCCGTGTAGCTTCTGCTGCCCATTCACAGTCCACGTGTACGTGCAAGATGGAGAGCATACTGCAGAACACTCGTAGGTATAATGGACTCCGACTGTTAACACGTCCGTCCCTGTGATCTCCACCGATGTGGGTCCCTCAATGGCGTCTATTAACACAGGAATAGAGGGCCCTTTTAAAACCATCAGAACTTACTGGAACCAACATATCATATCGTCCCCTTAGAATTATAAGGCGGTGACTGATATTTTTGTCAAAATCAGTTCTTGATATATTCTTATTCTGTGACTTAAAGTAGGTGAAGCGAGGTGTTTCTTGTAGTTGTATTACAGTATATTAAAAATGGGTCTTGGGACCCTTCATTCACCATTGTGTGTATGGTATTCCCAGCCTCATCACCAATGAAGACAACCATCACAGACCACTGTACCTGATACTGGAAAGCTTTTGGTGATTTTGGCCGTCTTTCCTGTGAATGGATTCTTAGCTTCGCAGCTGATAACTTGTGGTGGCGCAGGTCCAGGCATAGCCAAGTCCAGCCAGCGTCCAGGAAGTACGCTCCCATCCACAGTCCAGGTGTACGTGCAGGGTGGGTAGCACTCTGCCGAACACGTGAAATTGTTCGAGACGCTTATTCTTATCACATCCACCCCGGTGATCTCCACGGACTGAGGGCCATCTGTCACAAACAAGTTAGTTAGTTCGTTTTTTTTTTTTTTTTTTGTCACAAACAAAACATTCAAAATAGTTGTAAAATTATATATGGCGAGACAAACAGTACTGTACATGCAAAATAATTTCATTTACAAACTGATCATTGTACTTACAACATGATGTAACACACAATGTACCCTTTTTGCAGTGGACATGGAAATGTGCTTTGGTTTCATTGGAAGCTTTGATGTTTTAATTTAAAGGCATCAGATGTAGTTTCTGCATTTTTTTTCCTACAGGGCTCTCCCTACTATTGTGGGGTGTTCATACTTTATACAGCTGTCATGAACACCACTCATGGCTAGCATCTATCTCCTGGACACATCTCCAAAGAGCCATGTTGACCAACAAGGTAACATTACATGATACCATACAAATAGCAGACTATTGTACAATTTCTGTAAAACAAATTGTGATTCTCCGGGTAGGGGGCGAGTGAAGCTGCAAGGCTAGAGGTGAGCAGCTCACAGTGCAACTACATGACAGTGATGTTCAGGGACTGGCCACTGCATGGCTGGACTTACATGGTTTCCTGTAGGCGACGGTCTGTGGCATCTCACTGACAGTAGGAGCTGTACAAGATTGCAAAACAGAGAAACTGTTATTTATTTACTTATTCTACTTTTATTACTTTAGAACAATGTTAATTTGAAATGGAAGTGGTAATTGTCATACAAATTATGAAAATTGCACCCCATATACGCATACCAAAATACAGTAGTTGACACATTATCTATTTTGTCTTTACTTCAATACCATACATGTGTTCAACGAGCCAGTCCTTAAGGCCGGCACCCACTGGACACAGCGTTCAGCCCTACTGTATGCAGCTATTGCTCGGCAAACGTCTCTAGTGGGCTTTGCTCCGTTAAAAACAATGGAGTTCTCTTTTTTTTTCTTGTTGCATCGCGCCGTATACGTGTCCGGTGGGCGCCGGCCTTAACACACACAACCTTTACCGCTCCGTCACAGATGAAGGTATTCTACTCTCCGGCATCAGCTTCATCACTCCTGAAAGCACCCCCCCCAAACCCCCATCGCAATACCTATAGCTCCTACAGTCTTGTTGACGCTGGCGACCTCTCCTGTGGTTGGATTCGTCGCCTCGCAGTTGAGGATTTGTGGCATAAATCCTTCAGCAGTGAAGTCGATCTCATTTCCATGGAGAATCTGCCCGTTGACGTTCCAGGTGTACGTGCAGTATGGGTAGCATTCCGCAGAGCACACGAAAAGGGACTTGACTCCATCTGTCAGCACATCAGCCCCCGAGATCTTTAAAGACCGAGGCCCATCTGTTGCCCAAGAAGACATAGAAAAAAGTCTCATTATGATATCTGGCAAGGCAAATACCTAAAAAAACAAGGTGTTGTAATCACAGGTATCTTTGACTGACATGTTCAAAACTGTATGAAATTTGAGTAGGATCAGAACACCCTCTGAATGCATGACAAGTTTTGTGGAATTCCTATCGGGGGGGGGGGGGGGGGGGGGGGCATACAATAAATTAGTGTATGTGTACAATTAGTAACCGTACATCAATCGGCCTGTAAATGGAAGGACACAGTTTTCTGAGAATATAATGTGAATGAAATATAGAGCCATAGGGCCTAGGATGACCAAATTACGTCAACACATCTCATATCCACTCATTTCAGGTATAGCACCAACTAGTTAAAAAATGAAAAGACAAAAACAAGGTATTGTAATCGCAGGTATCTTGGCTGACAGGTTCAAACCTCCACAGTGTAGCAAGTGTAGGATAATTATGACACCCTCTGAATATCAGCTACACACAATCTCTCTCTCTCTCTCTCTCTGTCTCTCACACACACACACATGCAACACACACACACACACACAAACACCCACATGCATGGAAAACACACACACACACACACACACACACACACACACACACACACATAAACACACACAAACACAAGCACACAAACTCACACACATGCACACACATGCACGCACACAGAAGCACACATATACTGTACACAAACACTATGCACACACTCATTTACACACACAAAAGTAGGGGGTGGAGTAGGAGATGGAGACAAATTGAAAACCGTGATTTATTTTTGTGGAGAGAATGTGCAGGACTGGGTGGTGATCATATTTTATGCCACTTTACGGTCTATCTATCTATTTTCATCTAGAGATGGCAATTTAAGTAGGCATGAACATATCCTAATAGTACATGTATTGGAGTTGTTTCTATGGTAGCTATAATTGCTAGTCACTATGTACTGTGAATAACTTAACATATACAGCAACGGTTTGAATGGAAATGAACATTTTGAACTGCATAACAGAAATCAAAACAGCACTACTGCATGAGAGTGATCGTGCAGCATGATCAGTGACTGTGCATTGCCATCTGAACTCACATGGTTTGTTGTTTGTGGGTTTCTCAGCAGACTCTGTAACACATCACATCACCAGCCATTATCATCCAAAACATACTGTACACATCAAAACTTGGAAAGGTGTCAGTTAAAACCACCTGTCCGGGGCTTTTCATTGTACCTGTAACTCCCACGGTCTTGTTGACGCTGGCGGTCTCTCCCGTAGCTGGATTTGTAGCCTCACAGTTGAGGGTACGTGGCGTTGATCCTTCAGCCGTCAAGTCGATCTCATTTCCATGGAGAATCTGCCCGTTCACGTTCCAGGTGTACGTGCAGTATGGGGAGCATTCCGCAGAGCACACAAAAAGGGACTTGACTCCATCTGTGATCACCTCCGCCCCAGAGATCTTTAAAGACCGAGGCCCATCTGTTAAAATAAGGCACAAAAAAGTCTCATAATGATATCTTGCAAAGCAAATATACTGTATATATATATATATATATATACTGTATATAAAAGTTTGACTTGAGATGAACATAGCTTTGAACTGCATAACAGTTAAGTCAAAACAGCACTTTTGCATGAGAGTGATCGTGCATGATCAGTGACTGTGCATTGCTATCTGAACTCACATGGTTTGTTGTTTGTGGGTTTCTCAGCAGACTCTGTAAAACATCACCATTATCAACATACTGTACACATCAAAACACTTTCCATTGTATTTTATTCAAATGCATCATTTAATGGCTGTTATTAACATGCCAGTTAATTCCCACAGTGGAAGTTTAAAGGACGAGATCAGTAGATCATCTGAATGCATTCCTTCCCATAATGCTCATGGAAATACATTAAAAGTCATCGTCATGGAGCTACATTTCTCTTCTTTTGTACCTTCAACCAAACAGGCCCATAACTGCATTATATTTTTTGGCCATGCAATCACAGGCCCGTATTACCATATGTGTTTTTTGGAATAGTGTAAAAAATAGTAACATCATGTGACCAACCACTAAAAATGGTATAAATAAATGACTGTATCTCAGAAACTACACAGAGTGGTTGGTGCTGTTGGATTCAGGAGAAGTTGTGTTTTAAGAATATGTTTCTGTACTATATCTAGGAAAAAAAAAATCTCTGCACACTTGGATCCATGCAAAAAATGTGTTTTACTACCAAGCTTTCGGTCCTTAGACCTTCATCAGGGCATTTGCACAACAAAAGAATATGTTTCTGTACTAAAAACATGACATTTGTGATGTCAAATGATTGTTGAAGCTATTTTTGTGATTATTTGCATTTTTTAAAAAAAAAAAGATAGATATATGCCCAACCACAATGTTTAGTTTTGGGTGTGTGTGTGTTTGTGTGTAGCCACTTGTCCCAAGAGGTCTCACACCAAATATCAAGTCAATGCCACTTAACTTAATCTTTGGGCCTTTTCCTAAATCAACTATTATTAGTTATGACTGTGTTAGTCTGCAATGACTTACTGTAACATTATAATATTATGGACTACTATGGACAAATTTGTCCCTATTTGAACTTTCTGACACTAAAAATTACCCTACCACTGTACTGTACTTTTTCCTCGCCCCTGTTACTCATGGGCTCTCACTCACTGAATGTTTAACACTCTGTAAAGTGCCACGAGACATGTGTAATGTATTGACACTCTATAAGTGAAATTCAATTGAAACTGAAATGCTTATAGTAACAGTCTGTTGAAGGAGAGAAGGAAAACAGAACACAAGAGCTCGAGCTCGTCCCTCACACACTGCTGCCCCCCCCCCTCCCACACACACACACACACCCACACACACACACACCCACACACTGAGCTGTTTCGCCCTCTTAGCCTCAGCCTCACCGCTCATGAAAGGCCCTGCCCACCGTACTGTATATACGCCACTGTACCTGTAACGTCCACAGTCTTTTTAGCGCTGGCCGTCTTCCCTGTGTCGGGATTCTTGGCCTCGCAAACGAGGACTTGCGGCGCTGAGGGTCCGTGCATAACGACGTCCAGCTCGTTTCCGTGGAGTACCTGCCCGTTCACATGAAAGGTGTATGTGCAGGGTGGGGAGCAGTCGGCAGAGCACTCAAACGTGTATTTGACTCCCACCGTCATCACATCCACCCCTGTGATCTCAACAGACGTGGGGCCCTCTTTAACCACTGTTAACCACAAAAATAGCAGAAGGTTCTTTTAAAACCACAACTAGGCAAATTTTTCTTTCATTCATAAAAATGCCAAGGTGACCTGGTAGACATCACTGTACACACACAAACATACAGTATATGCATAAACAAATAGCAGACATGTACACATTCAATATCATTCTTTATTTGAATAACATACCTGTGCTCAATAAGCCAATCTTTATACACACCCTTTAATTAATTCATTTCAATTAATATACAGTATATATATATATACTGTATATATTAGCCGATCTAATGTATTTTTATAACATTTTACATTCATTTTTCTTTATATATATATATATATATATATATATACACTGTATTATATACATTTAAATATGTATAAAATATTATCATAGAGAAAATCGTATAACAATTATTTGTTTTACCTACATTACCTTATATTACCTTCCCTTTTTAATTAATTTACTACAGTATATTTTAATGATAATGTTTTTTTTATGTTGCTGTTATTTTATCTTTCATTCTTATTTTTGTCTCACTTCTTTTTTCCATTTTTTTATGTTTTCATATTTCTTATTCATATTACTGCTTTTACCAGATTTGCTTGGCTTGCTGATTTCTACTAATGATGTAAAGCACATTGAACTGCTTTGGCAAAAAACTGTGCTATATAAATAAAATGGGCTTGCCTTGCCTCGCCTTACATTTACTCTTCCCTTATTGAGCGAGGCATTTCATTCCTGTCTTAACAGCTTCATCTCTAATAAACCTACACATCACACAACACCGTACCTTCCACTTGCACAATCTTCTTCACATCGGCAGTGTCTCCAGTTGTAGGGTTCTTCGCCACACAGCTGAGGACCTGAGGTGGCGTATATCCAGGGACAGAAAAGTCAATCCCGCTACCTTGCACTGTCTGTCCATCCACATTCCAAGTGTACGTGCAGGGTGGGTAGCATTCTGCAGAACACTCGAAACTGTATGAGACTCCTATCTTCATCTCATCCGTCCCGGAGATCTGTGCGGACAGGGGTCCGTCTGTTCAAAACAACGCATCAAAATATTCAATATACATTTAATGACGTTATCATGCAAAATATTTCATTTAAACAGGCATAAATATTTGCCCTTTGTAGGGATGTAAACAAATAATTATTCTCTTTTTTTTTTACCACCACAATGCGACTTGAAATTAACATATTTTTGCATGGCATAACAGAAGCAAATACAGCACAACTGCATGAAGTTCAGCGTTCACAACTGCTTGACTGACACTCACATGATTTCTGGGTGGCAGTAGCTCCTGTAACACATGTAAAATAAAACCCCATCTACCATTATCCACAATGTACACATCAAAACAGTGAGATACATAAATCAGTTCAAACTTCTTTGTTTCCCAAACCTACCTGCCAGGCAGACAGACAGCAGCAAGAGACAGGCTGTTTGGCACATCATTGTGCGATGATCACCTGGATGTAAGCTCTCCTCCAGAACTTGTGCCGGTCCTTATATATATCTCTTCTGTGTGGTAGCACACAACTGTGTAAGAGATAGGAACAATGACTTTATCGCTCACTAGTTTCCAACTACAGTAATAATCAAGTCGACTGATAATCAAGTCAAGCACTTGTGTTACATTTCCCAGGGTAGGTGAGAGGAGGTGTTATCAAATTGAAATGAAGGGTTCTGCCCTTTGTACACCGGGAGTCTTCTTAAATAATGGTATGCTTGTTTAAATGTAACAATGTCATTAAACACAATTAACCATCGGCTTCATACTAGTGGAGCACATAAAAAATGAAATAAAACTAAAGAATGAATGAAAGCAAATTGATAGAACGAAACAAGCAGCGTGTTGTTTTAAAAGCTCTGAAGGCATTCAGTGGAAAGCAAATCGTATCTTTTCCTTGCCAATGTTAACACAAGCCACAATTACAGTATATCTGAGATGTCCATTGTCCTTTTCGCCGGGCCAAGAAATCAGCTTGCTCTACTTTCACACAAAAGACACTCCTTCTATAGTTTCATGTTCTAGTTGTGTGTGATAAGGTAGCCTATTGTGCACGGCCTAATCGTTATTTGCTGAAGAAAGGAAAACATAGGTAGCACAATATTGGGTGGGTCTGTAACATTTTATCTCATAAATTCCCTTAGCCTACTTGACCTTGCTCTCAGCGAAGGAGGATGGCTGCCATGTTAAGGTGTTGAAATGGATTAAAACAAATACGCTCCGAGTCTGGTTCATTTCATTACATCATGTTTAGGCTGCTGATATTACACTGCATTACACTGCACAGGTTACGTTTCCCACTGCAATAGGGTAGGCTCTGTATGCCACTTGCAGCTTATCATGACCACTGCGCTAATGAAGCAGCAGTCATATGAGGTTTTTTTTTTTCAGTAATTTTGTGTCAGTAATTCCCAGCTAGGACACTGAAAGACCGGGCTGCACATAACTTGGTGGGCATGTAGCTCCACAAGGATGACACGGAACCATTGTATTTTTGCTTTGATTCATCACCCACCCGCTGCAGCCTGAAAAAGAGGGAAGGCCAGACACAGTTTTCTGTTAATATCTCGCAAGAACCGTAGGACCTAGGATGATTTTTTTTTTATGCTGGTCTCAAGAGGCAATGCCAACCCATCCCATATCCGCTTATTTGAGGTATAGGGCCACCCAGTTGAAAATTTAAAAAGCAGGTATCTTGGGGGGTGTTGTGGTGCAACAGGTTACAGCGTCCATACCATGAACGGGTCCAAGCGCCCACTGGGACCCAGGTTTGTCCTGCGATCATGTCCTGATCCCACCCCATCTCTCTCTCTCTCCCTCTCATTTCCTGTTTGTCTTCACTGTCCTGTCCAAATAAAAGCACAAAGACCAGAAAAGTTAAACTTTTTTTGTTTGTTTGTTCATGGGGGCCATATAATAAATTAAAATATGTGTACATTTAGCGACTGTACACACACACACACACACGCAATCATGCATAAACACACACACACACAGACATATAGACAAACACACATGCGGGCACACACACACACACACACACAAACCCACACGCAGGCACACAAACACACACACACGCGCACACACACACACACACACACACACACACACGCAGGCAAGTAAAATAATGTAAATAATAGCCATACATTTGTATAATTTTGTTATTATTACGCTGAGTGTGTTGGAAATTTGGAAATTGAGTGTAAAGTTCCGCAAAAAGTGCTGTGCAGTGAATTGTAGGCTACCTACAGTTTTGCAAAGTGTGTATTACAAAATTGCAAACTGAGTGCAAAGCAGTGTTTGTGCTTTTAGTTGTGCGATCTCAGTGAGTGGTTTTACTACGTATTGCTAGTTTTAGAAATTGTGCTACTACAAGAATCAAGAAAGCATTCAGAAAAAAAACTGTAAGTAGCAGGTGTCACCATGAGGCGACCACACGCAGTACACCCTGCTAATGAATGCATTCATTAGGTGGCACGAGACCAATTATGTAAGAGGCTGTCATGTCGGGTGGCATCATCATGAGTGGGAGGCGGCTGCGTCGTTAACGCGCGAGATCCTCAAGATGCACCTGAGGGACTCAATTACAGCGCATGCTAGCAACAGTTTCTGTGCAAGACAGACATCGACCCATGGACAACGGAGAATAACAAAGAACATCGAGTAAATGTTGTTTACATTATTCAAAAATATATATTTGAGTATTTTTGGGATATTTTACATCGACAGACCAAATGTGTGAGTACGTGAATACGTGAGTGTCATTCTCATTTTAGTATGCTGGGCAAGTTTACAGCTTAATGTTTTTCATCCTATCCAATTGTTTATAAGATCCTGTAAATAGATGGTAGCCTAACTAGCTTGGCTTAAAATGTTTGGGGTTTTTTTGTCACCCATCGAACCTCTCAGAGGTCCCTATGATTCCTTCAGTTACTGAAAAGAATTAAGAATTTCAACATAATGAAAGCCTTGCAGTTTATGGTTAAACACATCTGACTGGGGAGACATTCTCGTGGAATATTAAAGCGTTTTTGGTGTTACCATTCACCATGGAAACAGCCAGCTGCAGGTAGCGCCAGGTAGCAGGCGCGCGCGTGAGTGGGCGCTGGGGGCTCCTTCAAGCATCGATGAGGATCAGCATGCCGTGTCCCCCCACATGTCATCCTCCAGAGGCGCGGGAAGTTGGATCAGGCTCCGATAGAGAATGCGCATCAGCTTTACAAACAAATCTGACATGGATTCGGTGAACGCGCAGGTTATGTGTTCAGAGAAGTCACTTTCTGACTTTGGGCTGTGTACAGATACCAGACCGCCTGTCTGGCAAATGTTGGCTAATTGGTGGTGATCCGATACGGACGTGTAGACGAGACTCACTCTGGATAACGGGAACCTAACGAAATACTCTGGATAGCGGCACTCCGGAGAGCAAGAGAGAGCGCAATTTCTGGCAACAGCCGGACCAATCTGACCCAGTATTTCTAATTCATTTATAACAAGCAGAACATCAGGTCCTCGTCTGGGAATCAGCCAAAATGTCTCTGAACCGAGTTTTCACAGAAACGGAACAATCTGGCGCTTTAACAAGCTGCTCAGTTGCACTTCCATCAGAACAAGTCGCGAATAGTACACAGGAGATGACGGCGGAGAGCGCGGACTGTGGCCGGTGTGTTCCCCGGTTCATGAGGCCCACGTTCTCCCCGCCGTCTTTGGAGAAACTCTATCAGAACTATTTCCAGCGGCAGCGCCAGGAGACTTTGCTTGTGTTGCTGGTGTTTGCTGCGCTCTTCAACTGCTACGTCATCATCATGTGCGCCGTGTTGTACACAACGGACAAGCGCGGGACGTTGGCGGCGGCCGCGGTGGGACTAGCCGTGGACATCGCGCTCTACGCCCTTTGCCGCTTCCGTCCGGTCAAGAGCAGGGCCGCCCGCATGCTCATGCCCAGTGGCATCTGGCTGCTGATCACGGTGCACGTGCTGCTCTACCTGGGCCTCAACTTCGCGCGCTTCACGCAGGGCGGCGACGCGGTCGGCTGGCAGGTGTTCTTCAGCTTCTCCTTCTTCCTGACGCTGCCGCTGCGCCTCTCCGTCATTCTGCTGCTGACGTTCACTTCGTGCGCTGTGCACACGGCCGTGCTGGCCGTTACACTGACCCTGCACCACGCCGGGAACCAGCACGCCACCGTGATCGTCAGACAGGTGAGAATGAAAGGTGATGGAGTAGAGGTGCAGTTGGTGGATGAGGAGATATATCTGTGTGTCTGCATATGCGTGTGTGTGTGTGTGTGTGTGTGTGTGTGTGTGTGTGTGTGTGTGTGTGTGTGAGAGAGAGTGTGAGAGTGTGTGCGAGAGAGTGTGTGAGAGTGTGTGTGAGAGAGAGTGTGTGAGAGTGTGTGTGTGTGTGTGAGAGAGAGAGAGAGAGTGTGTTTGTGTGTGTGTTGTGTGGGGCTGGGCTGTCGGAAACCATGCATGGGCCAGGCCCAAGCACAGTTCATGCCTTTCCACACCCCCACTCACTTCCTGTTATGGAACCCGTTGCAAAAACTGGCTATCTGGAGTTGGTACCCTGTTCTGTGAGCTATCTTTCTCTTTCTCTCTGTGTGTGTGTGTGTGTGTGTGTGTGTTGCAGCTCTTTGCTGACTGGATGCTCTATGCTGGTGCGTTGTGTGTGGGGATAGTCTCCTACTTCATGGCTGACCGGCGCTACAGACGAGCCTTCACGGAGGCACGGCAGTCCCTGGAGGTCAGCCTCACACTGGAGGACCAGAGCCAACAACAGGTCAGACAACACACTCACACACACACACTCACACACACACACACACCCCCAGACCACCACCACACTCACACACACGCCCCCAGACCACCACAACACACTCATTCACACACACTCACACACACGTCCCCAGACCACCACCACCACCACACTCACACACTTGCCCCCAGACCACCAAAACACACTCACACACACGCCCCCAGACCACCACCACCACCACCACACTCACACACACGCACCCAGACCACCACCAACACCACCACATACACGCCCCCAGACCACCACCACCACCACACTCACACACATGCCCCCAGACCACCACAACACACTCACACACACACACACTCCCGGACCACCACAACACACTCACACACACACACCCCCAGACCACCACAACACACTCACACACACGCCCCCAGACCACCACCACCACCACACTCACACACACGCACCCAGACCCCCACAACACACTCACACACACGCCCCCAGACCACCACCACATACTCACACACACGCACCCAGACCACCACAACACACTCACACATGCCCCCAAACCACCACCACCACCACCACCACACTATACTCTGTACAGTGCCACTTCAGCAGAAGCCTAATCCCCTCAGCCATCCAAATACTCAACAAGACAAAACCCCACTGATAGATGTATGCGACGCAATAATGTATGTTCTCCCATCAGTTGATGCT